>NC_073629.1:101297618-101600648 GCF_029407905.1 Bubalus kerabau | reverse complement strand
ATTCTTTAAAGAATTCTTTAAATTTAAATTCTATAAATTCTTTAAATTTAAATATTTTATAGAATTTATTATAATTAATAATGTAATATAATAAATTAATTTAAATTATTTAAAGATTCTTTATAAAGAATCTGCCTGCAACATGGGAGACCTGGGTTTGATCCCTTGGTTTCTTGAGAAGATCCCCTGGAGAAGAGAAAGGCTACCCGCTCCAGTATTCTGGCCTGGAGAATTCCACGGACTGTATAGTCCATGGGCTCACAAAGAGATGGACATGATTGAGCAACTTTCACTTCACATTTTTTGGATAATTGTCTGTTATCAGGTATATCATTTGCAAATATTTTCTCCAAGTCTGTAGCTTGTCTATTCATTCTCTTAATAGTGTCCTTCACAAAACAGAAGATTTTAATTTAAGGTAATCCATCATATCAATTTTTTTCTTTCATAGATCACACTTTGGGTGTTACAACTAAAACTCACTGCCAGACTCAAGATTTTTTCCCTATGTAACTTGTAGAAGTTATATAGTTTTGCATTTTACATTTAAGTTTATGATCCATTTTGGATTAGTTTTTGTGAAAGGTGTAAATTCATTGTCTATATCCATTTCTTTCATGTGAATGTCCAGTTCTTCCAGCACCAATTAGTTGAAAAGACTACCTATCTTTTTTTTCTATTTGCTCTTTTGTCAAAGTTCAGTTGACTATATTTCTATGAGTGTACTTTTGAGTTCCCTACTCTGTTCCATTAATCTGTCTATTCTTTTGCCAAAATAAAACTGTCTTGACTATTATAGCTTTATGCTGCTGCTGCTAAGTCACTTCAGTCGTTTCCGACTCTGTGTGACCCCATAGATGGCAGCCCACCAGGCTCCGCCGTCCCTGGGATTCTCCAGGCAAGAACACTGGAGTGGGTTGCCATTTCCTTCTCCAATGCATGAAAGTGAAACATGAAAGTGAAGTTGCTCAGTCGTGTCTGACTCTTAGCGACCCCATGGACCACAGCCTACCAGAGGTATATCTTAAAAGTCAGGTAGTGTCAGTTCTTTAACTTTGATCAACCTCAGAAAGATTTCTGGATCTTTTGCCTTTCCTCATAAACTTTAGAAACAGTTTGTCAATATCCGCAAAGCAATTTGCTGGTATTTTGACTGGGATTGTACTGAATCTAGACAAAGATCTTAATTATATTGAGTCTTAACTCTATTTGTGTGGGTGTGTATGTGTGCATGCACGTGTGTTAGTCACTCAGTTGTGTCTGACTCTTTGTGACCCCATAGACTGTAGCCTGCCAGGCTCCTCTGAACCACTAGGGAAGCCCTAACTATAGTTAGAGTTTTCTTATCCATGAACATGAAATATCTCTTCATTTATTTAGTTCTTCTTTGATTTCCTTCTTTAGAGTTTTGTAATTTTCCTCATAGAGGTCTTATACATATTTTCTTAGATTTATTTCTAAGTCTGTCTTTCTTTCCTTCCTTCTTGTCTGATATAAACAGTGTTTTATTTTTCATTTCAATCTAACTCCTCATTGCTGGTCTAGAGGAAAGAAACCGACTTTTGTATATTAACCTTGTTTTCTTCAATATTGCTCTAATCATATTTTTCACAAAAGTGCAAAAGCAATCCAATAGAGGAAAGAAAGTCTTTTTAACAAAAAAATACATTTGGATATCCTCAGCCAAAAAATAATAATAATAAGCTTAAACCTCACACATTAAAAATTAACTCAAAATGGCAAAATGGATCATGAACTTTAAATGCAGAATGCAAAACTATAAAATGTTTAGAAAAAAAATAAAATCTTCAGGATTGATAGCTAGGCAAAGAGTTCTTAGGACAATCCATAAAACAAAAAATTGTAAACTGGACTTAATAAAAATTATAACCTTTTGCTCTATGAAAGGACTTGTTAATAGGATAAAAAGACAAGCTACAGATTAGGAGAAAATATTGCAAATGATAAAGCCAAAAAAGGACTAGTATTTAGAATATATTCTTAAAACTCAACTGTTAAAAAAATCCAAATAACAAATGGGAAAAAGACGTGAACATATATTTCACCAAAAAGGACAAATAAGGACATGAAAAGATGTTCAACATCATATGCTATAAGAGAAATGCAAATGAAAAATGCTATGAGATATCTCTATATACTTCATCAGACTGGATTAAAAAAATTAGCAACATCACCAAATTCTGGTGAGGATGTGGATAAAATGGATCACTGATTAAATTGTTGGTGGGACTGCAAAATGGTACAGCATGCTAGAAAACAGTTTGGTAGTTTCTCTAAAAACTAAACATGCAACCACCATGTTAAGCATGATCCAGCAATTGCACTCCTAGGCATTTATCCTAGGGAAATAAAAACTTATGTTCTCCAGTAATCTTGACTGGAAAATTCTATGGACGGAGGAGCCTGGTGGGCTATTGTCCATGGTGTCACAAAGAGTCAGACACAACTGAGTGACTAAACAACAACAGTAACTACTGGGTTTTATAATATGAAAAACAGGGTATCAGTATTACATGCTCAGCAGGCGACAGTGTGGGGAACTGCTGTGGTTATCTTGAGGAAAATAAGTACTGCATGAAGGTACTACACTTCCAAAGATTAAGAATCATTCTGCCTGCTAAACAAAATATATTCTGAAGGCTGTTGGTTTTGTAATCCTACATCTGGATTTTTTTTGGGGGGGGGGTGTTCTGTTACTTCAAAATTAAAAGAGAAGCATTAAATAATAAAACAAGATACAGTGAAATCTACTTATTGTAAATTCCATCTATATATAAAGTATTCTAAAATAACTTATTGGTAGCTATTTTTTTCTAGCAGAATGAGTAGCATTTCCTTGTGTGCTGTGTGTGTGCTTATTTGCTCAGTCGTGTCCGACTCTTGTGACCCCATAGACTGTAATCTGCTAGGCTCCTCTGTCCATGGGATTCTCCAAGCAAGAATACTGGAGTGGGTTGCCATTTCCTTCTCTAGGTGATCTTCCTGACCCAGGAATCGAACCCAGGTCTCCTGCATTGCAGGTAGACTCTTTACTGACCAAGCCACAAGGGAAGTATTTTCTTGATGATATTTTTTATTTTTATTTTTTAAATGGCCAATACAGTTATGAATAGGATTTGCATGTTTCAGTTTTTGTTCTTTTGTCATAAAACTTGAGATAAAAATTATTTTAGCTGTAACCTAAAAACATCTGAAAAATGGCAGGTGTTAACTTAAAAGCAGCATATACTAATTTATTTTGTTGTATAATGCTGATCTCTTAGGGAAATTTGATAAGCTTCCTTTTGTCCTAACTTAGAAAAGTATATGTCAGAGTTCTGGAATATATCTAATTTCTTCAGTGAATTTTATCTGCTTAAGTAGGTTTGTAACACATAAAGCAAATAAGAATGTGCATAACTATAGTGAACAATACACTTTTGTTCATATTATCTGATGTTTGCTAAAAGAGAAATAAAAGGTGAATGAATTAAATGAAAAAAAACTTATGTTCACACAAAAACCTGTACAAGATGTTCAAAGAAGTTTTATTCATAATAGCTAGGAACTGGAAATAATTCAGATATCTTTCAATGGAGAGTTAAACATAAGTATATTTATCCATACCATGTAGCATCCATACCATGTTTGGCATGCATATCCATACTGTGGAACACAATGCAACAATAATTTTAGTAATAACACATGCAACAAACAACTTTGATGAATTTTCATAGAATTATGTTGAGTAAATTATGCTGAGTTATATATTGTGTTATTCCTTTTATATAACATTCCTGAAATAATAAAATTAAAGGAACAGAGAACAGATCAGTGGTTGCCAGGGATTAAGGATGTTACTTGGAGAGGGATATCGGAAAGAAATGTGTGGCTATAAAAGGACAATACCTGAGATCCTTGTGGTAATAGAAATGCTTTGAATTTTGACTGTATCAATATCAATCTCCTGGTTGTGATATTGTAGTACTGTTTGCAAGGTTTACTACTAGGGGAAATTAGGTAAAGGACACAGGGATTTTTCTGTATTATTTTTTTACAAGTGTGTGCCAATTTACAATTATCCCAAAATAAAAAGCTTCATTAAAAACATATAATGCTTACAAAGTGAGTAATATATGATATTTCTGACTTTGAGAAGAACTGAGGAGTTCAGTGGGTAAGACAAGTATTCTCATTAAAAAATCACAATGCATGATGATGATAATATTAGCTACATCCATTTACTATGCACCAGACACTGTCATAAGCTGTTTACATATACTACCTCATTTTGTTTTCATATCAACCCTATGAGGTATTATGATTATAATTATTTAATGGATGAACAAACTGAAGTATAAAGATATTTGGTGAATTATACAAGGTAACACAACTTGCAGCTAACAAGTGCTACAAGAGCTATATACAATGTATGGTGCTAACACAGAGACTGGAGTGACCCACTATATCCAAGGAGACAACGGTTGACACAGAAAGTTTCACAGAACTGAATTTTGATGGATATTAAGGAGTTTATATGGAATTCTAACAAAGGAATCAACATACATAAGTTTCAGTGATGTAAAATAAGAAGATGCCACTGAGGAAAAATCATTTAGTTTTCCTGGCTCTTAGTTTTCTTCCTCATAAAATAAATAGTTGAGACTGTGTTATAGTCCCTTCTAGCTCATACCGTCTATGACTCTATGCTGCTGGTGTACGAAGTTAAATTACTGGGGCCCTGGAGGTACAGTCCTTGTCTCTATGCAGTACTAATTTATGGGAAATGTGTCACTTTGCCCAAGAAACAAGGATATAGCTATTATCAATTACAGATTAAATACCACTGTGACACAAGTTTAAAAGGCTTTGGAGGTGACTGGAGAAACCAAATCACCATTTATAATATTGTTTCTATGGGAAAATAACTTTCAAACTAAATACGGCATATAAAGCAGTTGTTTAAAAATTGTGCATGTTCTATTCAAACATATTCTAAAATGTCTGTTCAGAAGAACAGAAAGAGATGGGTCCTTTAAAAAAATTAGAATCAGGCTTGGAAGGAGCTGCAGGTCTTAGAGAAAAGTTAATGAATAATCTTTTGTGTTTGATGCCAATTAGCTTTTATAACAGTTCCAGCCTTCAAAGGACAGGAAGCGGCAGAGAATTCAAAAGAGAATTCGAGACTGGAAAAAAGTGGCAAAGGGTAATCTCAGGAAAACAGTGCATATGTAAGCAAAATCATTTCCTTTCTTTTTGGTTCAAAGTGGAAACGAGCAGGATGCTGCAAGATGAGGGGAAGCAAGCAAAACCTGAGTTAGGGTAGCAGAAAAGAAACAGCCTCTAGGGGGACCCTGTAGTACAACAACTAAGAGCAATACTTTTTCTTAGCTCTTCATCCCTGTGAGTGGAAAGAAAAGTAAGACTTCTTATTAAACCAGAGTAAAGCCAAGGTTAAGTCACAAGAGTGAAAGTTTTCTGATGATGAAGTGTATGCTGAGATGTTTTATTCAACTGTGCTCCGAATTGTATGTTTTAAATAGAAGCCCTAGGTTTATACTGATTAGTCCACATTAGTTATTTACATCTATAATTTAGGACACTTTTCTAAACTTGAAATCCTTATAGTCAACTGCCTACTTGATGTCATCACTTTGATGGCTCACAGGTATACCATACTTCATAAATCTGCCCTCTTCTGGGCCTCCCACATAGCGCAGTGGTGAAGAATCCACCTGCCGATGCAGGAGACACCAGAGACGCATGCTCGATCCATGGGTCAGGAAAATCCCCAGGAGAAGGAAACTGGCAACCCACTCCAGCATTCTTGCTTGGAAAATTCCATGGACTGAGGACCCTGGTGGGCTACAGTCCATGGGGTTGCAGAGTCGGACACGACTGAGAGACTGAGCTCACAGTGCCTTCTTCTACCCCTAATTCCTGGCACAGCTTCCCTCCAAGTCAGACACGACTGAAGCAACTTAGCATGCACACACGCATATGTATACATGTATATATATATGACACTGAATCACTTTGCTGTATACCTGAAATTACCACAACATGGCAAATCAACTATAATTCAATAAAAATAACAGTAATAAAATAAAAATACATGAAAATTATGACGGAGGTATTATATAAGGGTCTACAGAGCCCTGTTTTACATGAATAATACACAGAGGGAAGTTCAGTTAGAGTATTTCTTTAAATGCTATATTGGGATCTTACTTTTAAAGTTCAAACACTCTATAAGAGAAATTTCTAAGTAAATGTTAGCATTTTTAAAGATCTACTTTTAATAAGTTTGAAACTAGCCATATTTTTAAAGGAAGAACATTTTAAGCAGTAACAGTATTAGCAAAAGGCAAAACAAATTATCTATATAATATAAACTGTTTCATTGAGGTGGGCAAAGCTTCATTATGACATTAGTGTTTTTCTGAGTTTCTCCCTTGATAGTAAGATACTATGAAATGAAATAGTCTATCCGATAGGTTTATGTAAAACTCCTAGGCAGATAGTAGAAGAATAACAGAAACCTTTTACCAATACCTTCAGCTAAAGTAGTACACAGAAAGGATGAAAAGAAAAATCAAAATTCCATTTATTGGCAATATGTAAAACAGTTATCATATTATAAATTATCATATTTAACTCCTTAAATCCATGCCATTTTTATTTCAGAAACAGTATGACATTGGTATTTTCTAACTATAAAAATAAAGGATATATGATGAATATCATTGATGTCTTCCTTTACTAACCTGAAATGCCAATCTCCTCTTTCTATAATAAACAATCTAGGCAATAAGTATTAAAGCAGCAAATACTGAAAACCACTAGCAATTTTTAAAATTAATTTGTCATTAGTTTCAATATTCTTACTTCTGAACACAATTGCTAACCAGAAAAAACTGCTATCTTTTTTATTTTCATCTCATCTCTTTTCCTGCCCAACTCTTTTGGAGGTATAAAATAAGAAAAGAGTAATCAACAGAAGGGAGGCAAAAGGAAATTAGAAACAAATTACCTGGATAATCCATACACTGAATGATCATTCCATGAATGCATAATTAAGAACTACCTGTGAAACACATCATCTTTATACTAAAAAATTCTCGTTACTCTCATTTTTCTCTTTAAAAATTTAAAATTTTTTTTAAAATTTAAAATCAAGTATAGTTGATTTACAATATTGTGTTAATTTCTGCTGTATAGCAAATTGGTTCAGTTTTATATATAAAACTGATATATATATGTAAAATAATATACATATATTCTTTTTCAAATTCTTTTCCAATTACTCTCATTTTAATGGCTATTTTTTGAGCCAACAATGACTAACCTCTACTATACTGACTTTTTTGCTAATTTGTGTTGAATTTGGTGCACTATATTTGCTTAAAATTAAAATAAAGTATGCCTCACATACTTCAGATTCTTGATGAGGGTGAGGGAGGAAAGTGAAAGAGCCAGCTTAAAACTAAATATTAAAAAACTAAGATCATGGCATCTGGCCCCATTATTTCATTGCAAAGAGAGGGGGAAAGGGGCTTCCCTATGGCTCAGCTGGTAAATAATCTGCCTGCAACGTGGGAGACTTGGGTTCAATCCCTGGGATGGGAAGACCCCCTGGAGAAGGGAAGGGCTACCCACTCCAGTATTATGGCCTGGAGAATTCCATGGACTGTATGTAGTCCATGGGTCACAAAGAGCTGGACATGACCAAGCAACTTTCATTTTCACTTTCAAAGGGGGAAAAGGTGGAAGTAGTGACAGATTTCCTCTTCTTGGGCTCTAAAATCACTGCATATGGTGACTGCAGCCATGAAATCAGAAGACACTTGCTTCTTGGCAGGAAAGCTATAACAAACCTAGACAGCATGCTGAAAAGCAGAGACTGTGCTTTAAGGTTCCTCCAAGCCTTTTCATGGCTTGATAGTTCATTTCATTTTTATGCTGAGTAATATTCCAATGTTTAGATGTACCAAAGTTTGTTTATCCACTCACCTTCTGAAGGACATCTTGGTCACTTCCAAAATTTGGCAAACATGAAAAAAACTGCTATGAGCATTCCTGTACTAGTTTTTGTTGTTGTTCAGTCGCCCAGTTGTGTTCAACTCTTTGCGACTCCATGGACTGCAGCACACCAGGCCTCTCTGTCCCTTACCATCTCCCAAAGTTTGCCAAGTTCATTTTCGTTGCATCAGTGATGCCATCCAGCCTTCTCATCCTCTGATGCCCTCTTCTCCTTCTGCCCTCAATCTTTCCCAGCATCAGGGTCTTTTCTAATGAGTTGGCTCTTCACACCAGGTGGCCAAAGTATTGGAGCTTCAGCTTCAGCATCACTCCTTCCAATGAATCTTCAGGACTGATTTCCTTTAGGATTGCTGGTTTGATCTCCTTACTGTCCAAGGGACTCTCAAGATCTTCTTCAGCACCACAGTTTGAAAGCATCAATTCTTCAGTGCTCAGACTTCTTTATGGTCTCAACTCTCACATCTATACATGACTAATGGAAAACCACAGCTTTGACTATTAAGATCTTTGTCGGCAAAGTAATGTCTCTGCTTTTTAATATGTTGTCTAGGATGGTCATAGCTTTTCTTCCAAGGAGCAAGTGTCTTTTAATATCGTGGCTGCAATCACCATCTGCAGTGATTTTGGACCCCAAGAAAATAAAGTCTGCCACTGTTTCCAATGTTTCCCCAACTATTAGCTATGAAGTGATGAGACCAGCTGCCATGATCTTTGTTTTCTGAATGTTGAGTTTTAAGCCAGCTTTTTTCATTCTCCTCTTTCACTTTCATCAAGAGGCTCTTTAGTTCCTCTTCACTTTCTGCCATAATGGTAGTGTCATCTGCATATATGAGGTTATTGATATTTCTCCAGGCAATCTTGATTCCAGCTTGTGCTTCATCCAGTCCAGCATTTCTCATGATGTACTCTGTACAGAAGTTAAATAAGCAGGGTGACAATTATTCAGCCTTGACATACTGCTTTTCCAATTTGGAACTAGTCTGTTGTTCCATGTCCAGTTCTAACTGTTGCTTCTTTACTTACATACAGGTTTCGTAGGAGGTAAGCAAAATGGTCTGGTATTCCCATCTCTTTCAGAATTTTCCACAATTTGTTGCTTTCCACACTGTCAAAGGCTTTAGCATAGTCAATGAAGCAAATGTTTTTCTGGAATTCTCTTGCCTTTTCTATCAACAGATGTTTGCAATTTGATCTCTGGTTCCTCTGCCTTTTCTAAATCCAGCTTGCACATCTGGAAGTTCTCAGTTCATGTACTATTGAAGCCTATCTTGAAGGATTTTGAGCATTACCTTGCTAGCATGTGAAATGAATGCAATTGTGGAGTAGTTTGAACATTCTTTGGCATTGCCCTTCTTTGGGGCTGGAATGAAAACTGACCTTTTCCAGTCCTGTGGCCACTGCTGAGTTTTCCAAATTTGCTGGCATATTGAGTGCAGCACGTTTAACAGATCATTGTTTAGGATTTGAAATGGCTCAGCTGGAATTCCATCACCTCCACTAGCTTTGTTCATAATGATGCTTCCCACTTGACTCCAGGATGTCTGGCTCTAGATGAGTGATCACATCATTGTGGTTATCTGGGTCATTAAGATCTTTTTTGTATAGTTCTTCTGCATAACCTTGTCACTTCTTCTTAGTATCTTCTGCTTATGTTAGGTCTACATTTCTGTTCTTTATTGTGCCCATCTTTGCATGAGATGTTCCCTTGGTATCTCTAATTTTCTTGAAGAAATCTGAACATAAACCCCATGATATGAAACATCTATAAGGTTACTGATTTCAGCATTATTCCTAATATCAAAAGAATGGAGATATCCCTTGTGTCCAGCCACAGATGTAGAAGATGTAGAAGAATTTTCCAAATTCTTCCCATGTGTTTTTTGCAATGTGCCTATGTCACTCCTCCATTAAAAGGCATCCAATTCTTTTTCCCTTTAGATCTGCAAAGGCCTCATGACTTGCTTTAACAAACCAAAAGCAGCAGCAGTGACTGTGCCAGTTTTAGGGCTGGCCTAGAAAAAATGATGTCATAGTGGCAACAAGCACATATAGCACCTAGGTTTTTGTTTCTAAAAACCATTACCACTGAAAGTAACCATTCCATGGTGAATTTCAGGTCTAGGCAGGGAAGGTATCAATTTTTTTTCTGGGCCATTCTACATTGCCTGAAATCAAGGATGCACTCCAAGAAAAAGTATGTTAAAAGGAGACAAGAAGAAGCTGGAAAGGACTTCCACTAGCCAAATAAATAACAATTTGAGTATCAAAAAGAAAAATGACTATGACCATAAAATATTTTTAAAACCTATGTGTCCACAGAGATACTTCAAAAAAAAAAAAAAAAAAAAAGGAAAAGAAAAAAAAAAGAAAAATCTCATTTGCCACCATTGGAGGTAACTTTTTATTACTTAAAGTCCTTATCTGAACTTTTCAGCTAAAGAGGAAAAAATTAGCACTAACAATGATGTTTTAGTAGGAACTATCTAGCACTTCTCAGGAAACACTCTCTTTGAAGAATGCTAGCTGATAAATACAAAAGGAATGATGGAATAAGAAAAAATAACTTTTCCATAATCCATAATGAAACCATTGATTATGGCAATTGTTTATATCTGGTTAATACTCTAAATGTATTAAGAACTCAAACAACTCAAGAGCAACAAATCAATTCGATTTAAAAATGGGCAAGGGCTCTGAATATACATTTTCCCAAAGACATACAAATAGACAACAGGTACATGAAATAGTGCTCAGTATCACTAATCATCAGGGAAATACACATAAAAACCACAATGAGATATGACTTCCACCTGTTTAGAATGGTTATTATCAAACAGACAGGAAATAACAAGTGCTGGTGCAGATGGAGAGAAAAAGGAACTTTTGTATACTACTGGTGGGAATATAAGTTGCTATAGTCACCCATGGAAATAGTAGAGAAGTTCCTCAAAAAGTTAAAAATAGAACTACCATATGATTCAGCAATTCCACTTCTGGGTATATATACAAAATAGATGAAACCACTATTTCAAAGATAGGGCCAATGTTTACTGTAGCACTACTCACAATAGCCAACACACTAACATAATTGTCTGTTAATAGATGAATGGATAAAGATGTGAGATACACACACACACACACCACGGTGGCATATTATTCAGTCATAAAAGAAGGAAATTCTGCCATTTGTGACAATATGGATGGAGCTTGCAGGCATTATGCTAAGTAACTAACTCGGGGGAAAAGAAACATTATATGATTATATGTGGAATCTAAAAGAAACCAAACTCAAAGATACCAGACTGGTGGCTGCCTGGGGCAGGGTGTAGGGAAATGGATCATGATAGGTTAAATTAGAAATAAATAATAGAAACATAAGGAAAATTTCCAGTAGTCATGTATGGACATGACAGTTGGACTATAAAGAAGGCTGAGTGCCAACGAATAGATGCTTTTGTTTTTGTGTGTGTGTGTGAAATATGTTTTTATTTATTTCTTTATTTTACTTTACAATATTGTATTGGTTTTGCCATACATCAACATGAATCCGCCACAGGTATACATGTGTTTCCCATCCTGAACCCCCCTCCCTCCTCCCTCCCTGAACAATGGAGTATTACACAGCCATTAAAAAGAATTGATGCTTTTGAATTGTGGTGCTGAAGAAGACTCTTGAGAGTCCTTTGAACAGCAAAGACATCAAACCCGTCAACCCTGAAGTATTCATTGGAAGGACTGAGGCTGAAACTGAAGCTCCAATACTTTGACCACTTAATACAAAGAGCCAACTCATTGGAAAAGACTGAAGATGATGGGAAAGATTGAAGGCAAAAGGAGAAGAGGGCAGCAGAGGATGAGATGGCTAGACAGACTATTAATCACTGACTCAATGGACATGAGTTTGAGCAAATTTCAGGAGATAGTGAAGGACAGGGAAACCTGGCATGCTGCAGTCCATGGGGTCACAAACAGTCAGATGAGACTTAGTGACTTAATAATAACAGCAAGGAAAATGTCCAATTTCTTGGCACGTTTGAAAATAGAAAAACAATACAGAAAAATCAATAAAGTCAAAAGCTGGTTCTTTGGTACTAAGGCCAAACAAAATCTGAGAAAGGAAGGAAGGCAGGAAGGTAAGAAAAAAGAAGACTTGATTATTTATATAGAAACTTCCAAAGAATTTACAAAAAAATTCCTAACACTAAGTACATTTAGCAAGGACTTGGACACAGGTATAAAAATCTTGGATACAGCATACAAAAATCAATTAGATTTCTTTATATCAGGAATGTACAAATGAAAATTAAAATTTTTTTAAATATTCAATTTTAATAACTTGAACAAAAGGAACGTTTTTGTAAAGTCCTTGGGGTTCCCATATAGACAAGCACGTCATTTTCTTTTTTCTTACCTTATTAAAAAGCAGAGACATTACTTTGCCAACAAAGGTCCATCTAGTCAAGGCTATGGTTTTTCCAGTGGTCATGTATGGATGTGAGAGTTGGACTATAAAGAAAGCTGAGTGTTGAAGAATTGATGCTTTTGAACTGTGGTGTTGGAGAAGACTCTTGCGAGTCCCTTGGACTGCAAGGAGATCCAACCAGTCCATCCTAAAGGAGATCAGTCCTGGGTGTTCATTGGAAGGACTGATGTTAAAGCTGAAATTCCAATACTTTGGCCACCTGATGCAAAGAGCTGACTTATTGGAAAAGACCCTGATGTTGGGAAAGATTGAGGGCAGGAGGAGAAGGGGACAAGAGAGGATGAGATGGTTGGACAGCATCACTGACTCAATGGACATGGGTTTGGGTGGACTCTGGGAGTTGGTGATGGGCAGGGAGGCCTGGTGTGCTGCAGTTCATGGGGTGGAAAAGAGTCAAACACGACTGAGCAACTTCCTTCCTTCCTTCCTTCCTTTCTCTGATTTTGTTTGGCCTTAATACCAGAGAACCAGCTTTTGGCTTTATTGATTTTTTTCTATTTGTTTTTCTATTTTCAAACTTGCCAAAAGAGAAAATTTTCCTTGTTGTTGTTCAAAAATATCCAATTATAATAACTTTAAAATAGGTGTATAAGCCTAACAAAACATTTACAGAATCTGTATGCTGAAAACTACGAAGAGTGATGAAAGAAATCCAGGAAAATATAAATAAATAGAGATATTGTGTTTATAGATTAAATATGCAACAAAGTAAAGATTTCAATTTTTCTAAAACCGATATATAGGCTTGCTGTTGCTCTTTGTTTAATCGCTGAGTCGTGGTCGACTTTGTGATCCCATAGACTGTAGCCCGTCAGGCTCCTCTGTCCTCCTCCTCCTACTTTTGCAGGCAAGAATACTGGAATGGGTTGCCATTTCCTTCTCCAGGGTATCTTCCAGACCCAGGGACTGAACCCAGGTATCCTGCTTTGGTAAAGACAGATTCTTTACCAAAAGACAGATTCTTTATCACTTTACTAAAATGGTAAAGACAGACTCTTTACCACTGAGCCACCAAAAAAATTCTTTTGTTGATATTTTGACTTGTATTATATAGGCTTGTATATATAGGCTATATAGGCTTAATATAATACAAGTCAAAATATCAGCAAAAACTTTTAAAATATATATATTGATTCTAAAAGGAACTGGAATAGTTTAAAATAATTCTAAAAGATAAGAATAAAGTTAGAAGAATCACAATGATTTCAAGACTTACTATAAAGCTATAATAATAAAGATTGTGTGGTAACAGTAAAAGGATTGACACCTAAATCAATGAAAGAGAACAGAGTCTTGAAATAGACTTATGCAAATATTACCAACTGATTTTTGGTGAAGATTTAAAAGTATTCAGTGGATAAAGACAGTCTTTTCAACATACAGGGTTGGACACGGAACATCTGTATGCAAAAAAAAAAGTAATCTAAATATCATATTTTGTATAGAATTAACTCAAAATGGATTACAGACTGAAAGGAAAAATGTAAAAATAGAAAATGTTTAGAATAAGACATAGCAGAAAATCTTTGTGACCTGGGGTTAGGCAAAGGCTTTTTTTTTTCCCCCCAACTTATTTCTTTACTCAAGTACAGTTGATTTACAATGTTATGTTCATTTCTTCTGTACAGCAAAGTGACTCAGTTATACACATATATACATTTTTTTTTTAATACTCTTTTCCATTATGGTTTATCCCAGGATGTTGAATATAGATCCCTGTGTTTACAGTAGGACCTTATTGCTCAGCCACTGTATATGAAGGAGTTTTTAGACATGTCAGCAAAAGCACAATCCACAAAAGAAAAAGCTGATAAGTTAGACTTCATTAATATTAAAAACCTTTGCTCTACCAGAGATACTGTTAAAAGGATGTAAAAAACAAGCAAGAGATTGGGAGGTGATATCTGCAAAGCATATATCCAATAAAGGACTTGTATCCAGAATACACAGCAAACTCTCAAAATTCAAATTAAGTAAACAAAGAGTCTAATTTAAAACTAGGCAAAAGATTTGGACACATCTCCAAAGAAAACATGTAAATGACAAGTAGGCACATGAAAAGATGTTCAACATCATTAGCCCTCAAAGAATGGCAAATTAAAACAATAACACTTTGATATATATTTATGAGAATGGAGAAAATCAAAATAATGACAAGACAACAAGCAAAAACAAACAAGAAAAATTTAAAAATTGACAATACAGGTGTTGGTGAGGATGCAGACTGGGACGTTCATTCACTGAAGGTAGGAATGCAAAATGGTACAGGCATTCTGGAAGAGCATATGGCAGTTTCTTCAGTTCAATTCAGTTGCTCAGTCATGTCTGACTCTTTGCGACCCCATGAATCGCAGCATGCCAGGCCTCCCTGTCCATCACCAACTCCTGGAGTTTACTCAAACTCATGTCCATCGAGTCAGTGATGCCATCCAGCCATCTCATCCTCTGTCATCCCCTTCTCTTCCTGCCCCCAATCCCTCCCAGCATCAAAGTCTTTTCCAATGGGTCAACTCTTCGCATGAGGTGGCCAAAGTACTGAGTTTCAGCTTTAGAATCAGTTCTTCCAATGAACACACAGGACTGATCTCTTTTAGAATGGACTGGTTGGATCTCCTTGCAGTCCAAGGGACTCGCAAGAGTCTTCTCCAACACCACAGTTCAAAAGCATCAATTCTTCGGCACTCAGCTTTCTTCACAGTCCAACTCTCATGTCCATACATGACCACTGGAAAAACCATAGCCTTGACTAGACAGACCTCTGTTGGCAAAGTAATGTCTCTGCTTTTGAATATGCTATCTAGGTTGGTCATAACTTTCCCTCCAAGGAGTAAGCATCTTTTAATTTCATGGCTGCAATCACCATCTGCAGTGATTTTGGAGCTCAAAATCTGGAGCCCAGAAAAATAGTCTGACACTGTTTCCACTGTTTCCTCATCTATTTCCCATGAAGTGATGGGACCGGATGCCATGATCTTCGTTTTCTGAATGTTGAACTTTAAGTCAACTTTTTCACTCTCCTCTTTCACTTTCATCAAGAGGCTTTTTAGTTCCTCTTCACTTTCTGCCATAAGGGTGGTGTCATCTGCATATCTGAGGTTATTGATATTTCTCCTGGCAATCTTGATTCCAGCTTGTGCTTCTTCCAGCCCAGCGTTTCTCATGATGTACTCTGCATAGAAGTTAAATAAGCAGGGTGACAATATACAGCCTTGACGTACTCCTTTTCCTATTTGGAACCAGTCTGTTGTTCCATGTCCAGTTCTAACTGTTGCTTCCCAACCTGCATATAGGTTTCTCAAGAGGCAGGTCAGGTGGTCTGGTATTCCCATCTCTTGAAGAATTTTCCACAGTTTATTGTGATCCACATAGTCAAAGGCTTTGGCATAGTCAATAAAGCAGAAATAGATGTTTTTCTGGAACTCTCTTGCTTTTTTGATGATCCAGCGGATGTTGGCAATTTGATCTCTGGTTCCTCTGCCTTTTCTAAAACCAGCTTGAACATCTGGAAGGTCATGGTTCACATATTGCTGAAGCCTGGCTTGGACAATTTTGAGCACTACTTTACTATGTGTGAGATGAGTACAATTGTGCGGTAGTTTGAGCATTCTTTGGCATTGCCTTTCTTTGGGATTGAATAAAAACTGACCTTTTCCAGTCCTGTGGCCACTGATGAGTTTTCCAAATGTGCTGGCATACTGAGTGTAGCACTTTCACAGCATCATCTTCCAGGATTTGAAATAGCTCAACTGGAATTCCATCACCTTCATTAGCTTTGTTCGTAGTGATGCTTTCTAAGGCCCACTTGACTTCACATTCCAGGATGTCTGGCTCTAGGTTAGTGATCACACCATCGTGATTATCTGGGTCGTGAAGATCTTTTTTGTTTCTTATAAACCCAGAAATCCCTCTCCTGGGATTTCTCCCTGGAGAATGAAAACTTATGTTATACAAAACCTGATTATCAGTGTTTATAGCAGTTCTGTTCATAGTTGCCCAAAACAACTCAAACTGGAAAACAATTCAAATGTCCTTTACACCAGGTGAATGGATAAACAATTTGTGGTACTTCCATACAAAGGATATTACTCAGCAATAAGAAGGAAGAAACAAAAGATACATGCAACAATTTAGAGGAATAGCAAAGGTATTATGCTGAGTAAAAGAAGCCAGTCTAGAAAAGTTACATACTGTATAGTTCCATTCATATGACATTCTCTAAAAGATGAAATTATAATGATGGAGAACAGCAAAGGTTTCCAGGCGATAAAGGTTTGACTATAAAGAGATGACGTGAGGAAGATTTTCAGGGTGATAGAATTGTTCTGTATCCTGATTATGGTACTGACTACACAAATCTATACAGGTGTATACATCTATGCTTGCCCCTTGGAAGAAAATCTGTGACAAACCTAGACAGTGCATTAAAAAGCAGAAACATTACTTTGCCAACAAAGGTCCATCTAGTCAAAGCTATGGTTTTTCCAGTAGTCATGTATGGATGTGAGAGTTGGGCTATAGAGAAAACTGAGTGCTGAAGAATTGATGCTTTGAACTGCAGTGTTGGAGAAGACTCTTGAGAGTCCCTTGGACTGCAGGGAGATCAAACCAGTCAATCCTTAAAAAATCAGCTCTGAATATTTATTGGAAGGACTGATGCTGAAGCTGAAACTCCAATACATTGGCCACCTGATATGAAGAACTGACTCTTCACATCAGGAAAGACCCTGCTGCTGGGAAAGACTGAAGGCAGGAGAAGGGGACAACAGAAGATGAGATGGTTGGATGGCATCACCAACTCAATGGAAGTAAGTTCCAGGAGTTGGTTACGGACAGGGAAGCCTGGCGTGCTGTAGTCCATGGAGTTGCAAAGAGTCGGACACGACTGAGTGACTAAACTGAACTGATACATGTGTTAAAATTCATAGAACTGTACACATCAAAAGAAAAGAATAGTTTGGTTTTTTACAGTGTGATTTTTTAAAAAACACTTTTCAAAGTTGAGGGACAAAAGAGAGGAAGAAGAGAGAAGAGCAACTGAACAACAAAGGAGAAATTTCAACTAAGAGAGCAGAGTATCTTGGAAACCTTGTGAAGAATATCAGTCAAAGATGAGGGCGTAATCTATATCAAATATTACTGATAATCAAGTTAGACAAGGACTGAGAAATGACAACTAGTAATGTAGAGGTCATCAGTGACTCTGATGAGAATACAATTGGAATAGGAATACAATTGGAATAGCCAGTCAACACTGGCTGAAATGGGTTTAAGAAAAAAATGGGAGGAGGGAAATTAGAGTTAACAAGTACAGAGCATGGGAAAGAAATAGGACAATAGCTGACAGAAGTTAGTAGAGTTAAGAGAAGATAATTTTTTTAAGAATCAAGAAATAAAAGTATGTTTATATGCTGATGTGTGTGTGTTCAGTTGCTTCAGTTGTGTCTGACTCTGTGTGACCCCATGGACTGTAGCCCACCAGGCTCCTCTGTCCATGCAATTTTCCCAGCAAGAATACTGGAGTGGGTTGCCATGCCCTCCTCCAAGGGATCTTCCTGACCCAGGGACAGAACTCCCTTCTTCTGTGTCTCCTGCATCGCAGGCAGGTTCTTAATCGCTGAGCCACCGGGGAAGTCCTTATAGGCTAATGTGAATATCCAGTAGAGAATGAAAAGTGGATGTAGTCCAAATTATTTTGCATACAGCTTTTTTTCAGCACTTACACTGTAACTAATTGTTTACACACACACACATTCCATATGGTAAACATAAAGTCTGAAAACAGGAAAATATACCTTTCATCAAGGACTTCTTGGATCTTTTTTAATTGGAGTATAATTCCTTTGTACTTAGATCTTAAAAAATATATATAAGTATAAAATAAAAGTATCTATGTTTCTAGACCTTACAGACAACATACAAACACAGTTGCAAATATACATAGTCATGGTGATTATAAGTTCCTTGAGGATAACTATTATATCTTACTCATTTTTTTAGTCCTAGTCCCTATGAACAGAGTCAGTATTCAATTAAAAATATTTGCTGAATGGATTTATAGTACATAATAAGTCAGTTAGACTTTTTTTTTTAAAGATTCAACTCTATGGGTACTCTATAATAAATCAACTTATTTTCCTATGAATATCCAACACAGCACAAAATAACTCCCTGATTTTCCTGATCAATCCTGACCCATATGACCCTTGGTCCTATGCCTGCAACCCATATTTTTTGTATTAACTCTGAACTTAGCCAAATTCTTCTGAGTTATCACTGCTAAAAAATATACTTTTACTATAAATGTTCCACGGTTTCCCTAATGTCCCAATGAGCACAAATGACAAGTTCTAAATAACAAATGATATCACTTTTAATAAAAAAGGAAAAAACATTATCACCTTCAAAAAGGGCTAAATATTATACCTCAAAATTTAAATTTTGAAAGTGTGGAATCCTAATTCAAAACATAACTAGAATTCTACGTAGATTCCAGTTTAAATGAAATGTCATATTAATTTAAGAAACCATTTTCCCATATAAAACCCCCTCCAGTTACCACAAAGGAGAAAAATGTATATGTATACATACTGCAACTTGCCATGTTCACCAGAAAATGTACAATTATCACCATAAGAGAGGTTTCTGCTTTGTAGAACTCTACTGTGCATTCAAAAATAGTTCTAAGAAAAGTCTCTAATCTCTCCCATTGTTAGTCAAGTGGTTTATACATGCAAAAAAAAAAAAATGAAAATCAGCTAGATGCATATACTATGGGAAGGGAAAAATGAGGAAAGAAATCACCTAAACAACTCTTACTTTTCTCCTTTCCAAAAATCCCTTATTATTACCCCCTTTCCTCATTCTTCCCTCCAAAAAGGAAAAAAAAGCCAGGATCCTTGCCAAACCCCACAAAAACCCTTAGGCCTCTCTCAAGCATGCAAATGTAATTTTCTACCCAGACAACACACTCTCTTTTTAATGAACTCCAAAAACAATCTGTGAATGCCCACAGAAGAGAAAAGAGGAAAATTGCAATGAAAGAAAATACAAACAGAGAGATGTGGGGGAGGGTCAAGATGGATATGGCAAGTCCAGAGTTTAAATAGACATAAAAGATAATGAAGGTGAAAGGACTGTAATCAAATAAAATGGTCTGCAGGCTGTCATTTCATACAAATTAGAGTCAGAGAAATATATGAATATTCACTTGAATAAAAATCATTCATTATAGGAGTGGCCCTTCAAGTAAAAGGATCCCTGTCAAGGCCCAATGTGGCTGTCATTCTTTGTTCCATTTTGTAACTAAAAAACAAAAACAAAAATAACTGCATAGAGATGAAAGAGAAAAAAATAATAATTTTTCATATGCACCCACCTCTGAACAGTCAAGAGCAGGAGCAAATTTCTTCATGACACAGCCAAATAATATGTCAAAATTAGATATTCAAAGAATGTTAATAAATGACAAGAGACACTTCAGTCAGTCACATGATTCCAATCCCTGCAGATGCACATTATAATTCAGATTTGAACAGCAAACAGAGTAGGCCACAGGGCAGGGTGGGAGGACTTGAAGAAATACACAATGCAAAAGGTCATCAAAATGAAAACTGTCTTCTTGCCTCAAAATTTGAAGAGAAGTTTTACTGAAAAAAAAAAAAAAAAGCTTTAAACCAATTGAGGCTGAAATAATTACAACATTTTATGATCTAACCTCTTAATGATGAATAGAATTCTTCTCCCTGCTTAAGGATCAAATTGGTTGGGCTCTACACTTGTCTGGCACCATGCTGTGGGCTATTTCCTTTAATATATAACCAATCAAAGATGTATTCAGGCTTTTGTGAGACCCAAAGCTTTGCTAACTGCATATCCTAGAGCATCATGAGGTTTTTCTAAAAGGAAGCGGACAAAGCGATATACAGTGATAGCCTCCCTTGGATAGGTGATATTCAGCAGACCCTTTCTCAAAGGTAGATAAGGAAACCTTTTATAATACACCAAATAGACAATTTTCCTTATAATATCTGTAGTACTTGTCTTATAATATTTATACTAATTTTTTTCCTCCCTTCAATTTATATCAACATACTTCAAGGTCACAGATGCTTAGGGGAGTGACAAAAGAAAACAAACTCTTCAAAATATGTAACTGTTAAAATACATAACAAAATACATAATTCACTGGAAAAGACTGATGATGGGAAAGACTGAAGGCAGGAGGAGAAGGGGAAGACAGAGGATAAGATGGTTGGATAGCATCACCGACTTGATTACACATGAGTTTGAGCAAGCCCAGGGAGTTGGTGATAGACAGGGAGGCCTGGCGTGCTGCAGTCCATGGGGTCGCAAAGAATTGGATGCAACTGAGTCCTGGGTGTTCTTTGGAAGGAATGATGCTAAAGCTGAAACTCCAGTACTTTGGCCACCTCATGCGAAGAGTTGACTCATCGGAAAAGACTCTGATGCTGGGAGGGATTGGGGGCAGGAGGAAAAGGGGACAACAGAGGATGAGATGGCTGGATGGCATCACTGACTCGATGGACATGAGTTTGAGTGAACTCTGGGAGATGGTGATGGACAGGGAGGCCTGGTGTGCTGCGATTCATGGGGTCACAAAGAGTCAGACATGACTGAGAGACTGAACTGAACTGAGCAACTGAACTGAACTGAATATTATATTGTATCGATACACTACAATTTATTAATTAGTTGGTGGACATTGAGTTGTTTCCACCTTTCAGCCATTATGAATAGTACTGATATATAAACATTTTTGTACAAGTCTCTGGGTAGACATATATTTTCATTTCTCTTGGGTGTATGCTGAGGAGTGGAATTGCTGGTTCATATGGTAATTCTGTTTTCAACTTTTAAGGAACTGCCAAATTGTTTTCTATAGCTGCTCTAACATTTTATATTTCCAACAATGTACAGGGGTTCCTATTTTATCAGGTCCTCTCAGCACTTGTTATCATCCATTGTTTTGATTATAATCATCATAGTGGTATGAAGTGGTATCTCACTGTGGTTTTGATCTACATTTTATTAATGGTTGATGATGTTAAACATCTTTTTATGAGCTTATTGGTCATTTATATATCTTCTTTATGGTAGCTTTTCTATGATAGCCTAAAAGTTATTATATCAATTTGTGCTTTAACATGATTTATGTGGGAAAGTGAACAAAATACTGATTTGTAAAGAATGTTATAAATTTGAAACATATTTATTACAAAGATACATGTCATTTTTCAATATAAACAAATATTTAACTCTATTTTCTGTACTCTCATGTGAGTGCCCTGGATGATGCACTTGTTATAAATAAATGAAAGTAAGACTTAATTTGTATAATACTGTTTTTTATGTTCTTTCATCCTTAAAGTCTTGATTTAATTTGGTTACCTTAATATACTCTGTTAGGAAGGTTTTAAAAGGCTGTATGATCAATCTCATATAGATATTGCTGTGTAGTATGTGCCAATATGTACAATTACTTTCACCAATAAATCATAAATTTAACAATAGTAGAGTGTTTATGTATACCTTGTATGGTCGTTCCATAAAGATTTAAGCTAAATTGTATATTCAGTTGATGACTTTTATCATTAAGCCTAATAAAGTAGTATTAGCTTTCAGTAAGTTCTTATAGATTATTGTGTTTTTAACAGTTGTTGTTCAGTCGCTGAATTGTGTCAGTTCTTCATATCAGGTGGCCAAAGTGTTGGAGCTTCAGATTCAGGATCAGTCCTTCTAATGAATATTCTGGACTGATTTCCTTTAGGATGGACTGGTTAGATCTCCTTGCAGTCCAAGGGACTCTCAAGGGGCTTCTCCAACACTACAGTTCAAAAACACCAATTCTTCAGTGCTCAGCTTTCCTTATGGTCCAATTCTCACATCCATACATGACTACTGGAAAAACCATAGCTTTGACTAGATGGACCTGTATCGGCAAAGTAACACCTCTGCTTTTTAATATACTGTCTAGGTTGGTCATAGCTTTTCTTCCAAGGAGCAAGCATCTTTTAATTTCATGGCTGCAGTGATTTTGGAGCCCAAGAAAATACAGCTGGTCACTGTTTCCAATGTCACCCCATCTATTTGCCATGAAGTGATGGGACCAGATGCCATGATATTAGTTTTCTGAATGTTGAGTTTTAAGCCAGGTTTTTTCCTTTCCCCCTTCTGAGGCATTTTATTTGTATGTATTACATCCCTAGAAAAAGAATCCAAAGATTTTCCCTCCTGTATGTTTTCATCTTGCTTCTTCATTGTCCATGATGCCAGCTGAGGTTGTCAGTACAATGAAATCAAACTGATGGGATGGGAGCAGGTTATTCTGCCATTTTTCTAGATCTTTGAGTTGTACATCAAATATGGGGCTGATCACTCCACACTTATTTAGCCTGCCTGTGAGGTTCACAACAATAGTCCCAGCTCTGTGATCATCAATGATTTCAAATTCGCTAATGTAACCATGATTCATCATCAGTTAGAAACCCAATGATGATTCTGGAGCACAGCGTAATAAGGACCTGGCATTTGCCTCTCTTTTCAGCATTCTTGATACTCTTGAGAGCATCAGCCAGGACATTCATGTGCACCATTCAGCACGGAAAGATGGCAGAAAGAGCTAAGCCAGCTTTTTCACTCTCCTCTTTCACTTTCATCAAGAGATTCTTCAGTTCCTCTTTGCTTTCTGCCATAAGGGTGGTGTTATCTGCATATGTGAGGTTATAGATATTTCTCCCGGCAATCTTGATTCCAGCTTGTGCTTTATCCATCCTGGCTTTTTGCATGATGTACTCCGCATAGAAGTTAAACAAGCAGGGTGACAATATATAGTCTTGACATACTCCTTTCCCAATTTGGAACCAGTCTGTTGTTCCATGTTCAGTTCTAACTGTTGCTTCTTGACCTGCATACAGATTTCTCAGAAGGCAGGTGAGATGGTCTGGTATTCCCATCTCTTTAAGAATTTTCCAGTTTTTTAAGGAATCTCCACACTGTTCTCCATAGTGGCTGTACTAGTTTGCATTCCCACCAACAGTGTAAGAGGGTTCCCTTTTCTCCACACCCTCTCCAGCATTTATTACTTGTAGACTTTTGGATTGCAGCCATTCTGACTGGTGTGAAATGGTACCTCATAGTGGTTTTGATTTGCATTTCTCTGATAATGAGTGATGTTGAGCATCTTTTCATGTGTTTGTTAGCCATCTGTATGTCTTCTTTGGAGAAATGTCTATTTAGTTCTTTGGCCCATTTTTTGATTGGGTCATTTATTTTTCTGGAGTTGAGCTGTAGGAGTTGCTTGTATATTCTCGAGATTAGTTGTTTGTCAGTTGCTTCATTTGCTATTATCTTCTCCCATTCTGAAGGCTGTCTTTTCACCTTGCTAATAGTTTCCTTTGATGTGCAGAAGCTTTTAAGGTTAATTAGGTCCCATTTGTTTATTTTTGCTTTTATTTCCAATATTCTGGGAGGTGGGTCATAGAGGATCCTGCTGTGATGTATGTCAGAGAGTGTTTTGCCTATGTTCTCCTCTAGGAGTTTTATAGTTTCTGGTCTTACATTTAGATCTTTAATCCATTTTGAGTTTATTTTTGTGTATGGTGTTAGAAAGTGTTCTAGTTTCATTCTTTTACAAGTGGTTGACCAGAGTTCCCAGCACCACTTGTTAAAGAGATTGTCTTTAATCCATTGTATATTCTTGCCTCCTTTGTCGAAGATAAGGTGTCCATATGTGCGTGGATTTATCTCTGGGCTTTCTATTTTGTTCCATTGATCTATATTTCTGTCTTTGTGCCAGTACCATACTGTCTTGATAACTGTGGCTTTGTAGTAGAGCCTGAAGTCAGGTAGGTTGATTCCTCCAGTTCCATTCTTCTTTCTCAAGATCGCTTTGGCTATTCGAGGTTTTTTGTTTTTCCATACAAATTGTGAAATTATTTGTTCTAGCTCTGTGAAGAATGCTGTTGGTAGCTTGATAGGGATTGCATTGAATCTATAGATTGCTTTGGGTAGTATACTCATTTTCACTACATTGATTCTTCCAATCCATGAACATGGTATATTTCTCCATCTGTTAGTGTCCTCTTTGATTTCTTTCACCAGTGTGGAGATTCCTTAAAAAACTGGAAATAGAACTGCCTTATGATCCAGCAATCCCACTGCTGGGCATACACACTGAGAAAACCAGAAGGGAAAGAGACACGTGTACCCCAATGTTCATCGCAGCACTGTTTATAATAGCCAGGACATGGAAGCAACCTAGATGTCCATCAGCAGATGAATGGATAAGAAAGCTGTGGTACATATACACAATGGAGTATTATTCAGCCATTAAAAAGAATACATTTGAATCAGTTCTAATGAGGTGGATGAAACTGGAGCCTATTATACAGAGTGAAGTAAGCCAGAAAGAAAAACACCAATACAGTATACTAACGCATATATATGGAATTGAGAAAGATGGTAACAATAACCCTGTGTACGAGACAGCAAAAGAGACACTGATGTATAGAACAGTCTTATGGACTCTGTGGGAGAGGGAGAGGGTGGGAAGATTTGGGAGAATGGCATTGAAACATGTAAAATATCATGTATGAAACGAATTGCCAGTCCAGGTTCGATGCACAATACTGGATGCTTGGGGCTGGTGCACTGGGACGACCCAGAGGGATGGAATGGGGAGGGAGGAGGGAAGAGGGTTCAGGATGGGGAACACATGTATACCTGTGGCAGATTCATTTTGATATTTGGCAAATCTAATACAGTTATGTAAAGTTTAAAAATAAAATAAAATTAAAAAAAAAAAAAAAAGAATTTTCCAATATACTACTGGAGAAGGGTGGAGAAATAACTCCAGAAAGAATGAAGAGATGGAGCCAAAGCGAAAACAACACCAACTCTTTGTGACCCCATGGAATGTACAGTTCGTGGACTTCTCCAGGCCAGAATACTGGAGTGGGTAGCTGTTCCCTTCTCCAGGGGATCTTCCCAACCCAAGGACTGAAGCCAGGTCTCCTGCATTGCAGACGGATTCTTTACCAGCTGAGACACCAGGGAACCCCAAGAATACTGGAGTGGGTAGCCTATCCCTTCTCCAGCAGATCTTTCTGACTCAGGAATCTCCTGCATTGCAGACAGATTCTTTACCAACTGAGTTACTAGGGTTGCCCAACATAATATTATTCAGCCATAAAAAGACAGAATGCTACAACTGGGATGAACCTTGAAAACGTTAAGAGAAAGAAACCAGACACAAAAGGTCACATATTGGAGAGAATGATCACAACAGGGAAATTAGGAGAAATATCTGAGTTTGTGGGAAATAACTGGCTACACACACACATTAAGTTTGGGGTGGAAGAGAGGCATCCAAACAAACACCTTTGTTTCTGTCTCTAAAATAATAACAACCTATTTATTGATTAATTGCAGTGAGCCAGACTCTACTAAATCTTTACATATGTTATTACAGCTGGTGTGATCTGCGTCATAAAACCCAAAGTGAAAATGCAGTCTCTTATCCTCTAATTTAAATTTAAGGCAACCCAAGTCCCTATATGCTATATTTAGCAGAATATCACCCATTCCCAGGCTTCCAAGGTGGCAAAGTTGGTAAAGAATCTGCCTCCCAATCCAGGAGATCCA
Organism: Bubalus kerabau; assembly: GCF_029407905.1. Taxonomy (NCBI): domain Eukaryota; kingdom Metazoa; phylum Chordata; class Mammalia; order Artiodactyla; family Bovidae; genus Bubalus; species Bubalus kerabau. The sequence goes on along the minus strand of NC_073629.1, from coordinate 101,574,460 downwards.
AGAGACACAACTTCAATCCCGAGAAGATCCCCTTGAAGAGGAAACGGCAACCCACTCCAGTATTCTTGCCCGAAAAATTACATAGATAGCGGAGCCTGGCAGGCTACAGTCTGCAAAGAGTTGGACACAATTGAGCATATACACATGCATGCATGCACACACCCTTTGCCATGTAATAGCTGAATACAAGCATTTCCCTTTCCACTATATTGTCTGAAAGCTTCAAAGATACACCTTCTATTTAGAATGAACAAACCCTGATTCCTACTTCTAATCCCAGAGAAATCTTGGTGACCCTAAGTTCAGTTCAGTCACTCAGTCGTGTCCAACTCTTTGCAACCCCATGGCCTGCAGCATGCCAGGCCTCCCTGTCCATCACCAACTCCTGGAGTTTACCCAAACTCATGTCCATTGAGTCGGTGATGCCATCCAACCATCTCATCCTCTGTCGTCCCCTTCTCCTCCCACTTTCAATCCTTCCCAGCATCAGGGTCTTTTCAAATGAGTCAACTCTTCGCATGAAGTGGCCAAAGTATTGGAGTTTCAGCTTTAGCATCAGTCCTTCCAAAGAAATCCCAGGACTGATCTCCTTTAGAATGGACTGGTTGGATCTCCTTGCAGTCCAAGGGACTCTCAAGAGTCTTCTCCAACACCATACTTCAAAAGCATCTTCTTCAGCGCTCAGCCTTCTTCACAGTCCCTCTCACATCCATACATGACCACTGGAAAAACCATAGCCTTGACTAGACGGACCTTTGTTGGCAAAGTAATGTCTCTGCTTTTTAATATGCTGTCTAGGTTGGCCATAACTTTTCTTCCAAGGAGCAAGCACCCTTTAATTTCATGGCTGCAGTCACCATCTGCAGTGATTTTGGAGCCCCCCCAAAATAAAGTCTCTCACTGTTTTCACTGTTTCCCCATCTATTTGCCATGAAGTGATGAGACCAGATGCCATGATCTCTAGTTTTCTGAATGTTGAGTTTTAAGCCAGCTTTTTCACTCTCCTCTTTCACTTTCATCAAGAGGTTCCTTAGTTCTTCTTCGCTTTCTGCCACAAGTGTGGTGTCAGCTGCATATCTGAGGTTATTGATATTTCTCCCGGCAATCTTGATTCCAGCTTGTGTACAGCCTTGACTTACTCCTTTTCTGATTTGGAACCAGTCTGTTGTTCCATGTCCAGTTCTAACTGTTGCTTCTTGACCCGCATACAGATTTTTCAGGAGGCAGGTCAGGTGATCTGGTATTATCATCCCTTTCAGAATTTTCCACGGTTTGTTGTGATCCACACAGTCAAAGGCTTTGGCATAGTCAATAAAGCAGAAGTAGATGTTTTTCTGGAACTCTCTTGCTTTTTTGATGATCCAGGGGATGTTGGCAATTTGTTCTCTGGTTCCTCTGCCTTTTCTAAATCCAGCTGGAGTATCTGGAAGTTCTCGGTTCACGTATTATTGAAGCTTGGCTTGGAGAATTTTGAGCATTATCTTACTAGCGTGTGAGATGAGTGCAATTTTGTGGTAGTTTGAGCATTCTTTGGCATTGCCTTTCTTTGGGACTGAAATGAAAACTGACCTTTTGCAGTCCTGTGGCCACTGCCGAGTTTTCCAAATTTGCTGGCATATTGAGTGCAGCACTTTCACAGTATCATATTTTAGGATTTGAAATAGCTCACCTGGAATTCCATCACCTCCACTAGCTTTGTTCGTAGTGATGCTATCTAAGGCCCACTTGACTTTGCATTCCAGGATGTCTGGCTCTAGGTGAGTGATCACGCCATCGTGGTTATCTGGGTCATGAAGATCTTTTTTGTATAGTTCTTCTGTGTATTCTTGCCACCTCTTCTTAATATCTTCTGCTTCTGTTGGGTCCGTGCCATTTCTGTTCTTTATTGGGCCCAACTTTGCATGAAAATTTCTCTTGGTATCTCTAATTTTTTTGAAGAGATCGCTAGTCTTTCCCATTCTGTTGTTTCCCTCTATTTCTTTGCATTGATCACTGAGGAAGGCTTTCTTATCTCTCCTCACTATTCTCTGGAACTCTGCATTCAAATGGGTATATCTTTCCTTTTCTCCTTTGCCTTTCTCTTCTCTTCTTTTCATAGCTATTTGTAAGGCCTCCTCAGACAACCATTTTGCCTTTTGCATTTTTACTGGTGGTTAGTATTTTACAAATCTGTCAGTAGCAGAACTTCCCTGGTGATCCAGGGACTAAGATTTCAAGCTCCCAATGCAGGGGTCAAGGTTTGATCCCTGGTCAGGAACTAGATCCCACATGCTGCAACTAATGGTTCAAATGCTGCACCCAAAGATCCCTCATGCCACAACTAAGACCCAGTGCCACCAAATAAATAAATAAATATTTTAAAAAATCTATTAAGAGCAATCAAGGAAAACATCCAGCACTCTATGTACTCTAGATAAAACACCTAAACTTCCCCATCACTATTCGCAGGATAAACAGAAAGAACCACGGATTGTGCATGATCCTAGCAAGACTCCTGATCCTCCTATTGCTCAACATTCACAGCTTCAACTAATTGCCATGAGACCTTCAGGACTAATCACACAATGCCCTTTATGCCCCACCACTTCAAGAAGTCCAGAGCTTGTAGGTCATTCCTCAATGCCCAGATAGTAATCCCTGTCTCCATGGGCAATGAGACAATTCTCCATATGCCTCAGCACCACTTATTCCCCTTCCCTGCTTTATTTTTCTGCATAGCACTTGCTACCACCTGCTATTTAACTGTCTGTATTCTGACTCTTAAATATAAGTTCTGTGAGTACAGAGATTTTTTTTTTGTCTGTTTTGTTCATCGCTGTAACTCCAGAACCTAGAATAGTCCCTGGTTACTGGTAGAGCTCAATAAATATGTGCAGAATAAATGGATAGATACTTGTTAATTCAGTCAACAAATATTTGCTGCTGCTGCTGCTACTAAGTCACTTCAGTCATGTCCGACTCTGTGTGACCCCATAGATGGCAGCCCACTAGGCTCCCCAGTCCCTGGGATTCTCCAGGCAAGAACACTGGAGTGGAGCACCTATAATACATCCCTAGGATACATTAGTGAACAAAAAAGGCATGGTCCCAATCCTGAAGAAGCTTACAGTTTGGGGGAAACATGACATTAAACAAATACCTCATAATTATTCATTATTATGAGGAATGCTCTGAAGGACAGGATATGTAAAAGGGAGAACTAATCTAGTGGGATATGAATGAGGATTCCAAGCTAGAACCTGAAGAAATATATTTAAGCAAAGAGTAAAGAAAAGGTAGGAATCAGGTGAGCAAATTTGGAGGAGGAAATGGCAACCCACTCCAGTATTCTTGCCTGGAGAACTCCATGGACAGAGGAGCCTGGTGGGCTACGGTCCATAGGGTCGCAGAGTTGGACACGACTGAGCACACCACTACCACCAGGTGAGCAAATTAGAGCAAATGAAGATTCTAGATAAAAAGACTGTGCCAAGACCCTAAAACGGAACATAGCTGCTTGTTTAGCAGCTTTGTTAAGAAAAAATTATATGTAACAAATTACATGTATTTAAAGTATACAATAGGTTATGTTTTGATTAAGTTTGACATAAGTTTTGACAAACATACGTGAAACCATCATCACAATTAAGATAATGAACATATCCATCTCTACCTTGGCACATAATAATCTGTATTTAACTTAACTAATATTTATTGGTACCTAACCATGCGTCAGGCCCTGAATAAACATAAACATCGGTATATGATCCCAGCCCTTTGGTATTTAAAGATCAATACGTATCTAGCTCAAGGAAGCAAAAGAAAGCCAGTGTAACAATGTCTGGAAAAGTAGGCAGAGCCATACTTTAAAGAATATGTAACATATATGTGGCTAGCCATCATAATACATAGTTATTTAAGCTTCTTGACACTCTGCATTTAAGGTGATATTTATAAATCAAAAATTTCAATGAAGTTAGTTTTTAAAGTATCTTTTAGACATTACAGTTTGTATCTATTTAGTATGTCTAACTTTTTAAAAATGTGTGCATTTGTCATTTTAAAATTTCAGGATGATAGAATAATACTTAGTAAGTTTTCACTTATATATATTTTATTAAAAGACATTATAGATAGGTGGTGATGACCTTGGCTTCCCAGGTGGCACAGTGGTCAAGAATTCGACTGCCAATGCAGAAGACACAGGTTCAATCCCTGGGTCAGGAAAATCCCCTGGAGCAGGAAATGGCAACCCACTTCAGTATTTTTACCTGGAAAATCCCATGGATGGAGGAGCCTGGTGGGCTGCAATTCATGGGGTCACAAAGAGTTGGACCTGACTGAGCACGCACACACAAAGTTAAAAGGCCTCACAGACCGTGTTTTGTTTTTTATAAAAAGAGTAATGGGAGCAAGCAAGGCAGGGACTCAAACCATGCTAGACTTGAACGGGAAGCCATAAGAAGGTGTTAAGCAGGGCAGTGACCCGGTCACAACTGTTTTTTCAGAAAGATCATGCGGGCTTCCCTGGAGGCTCAGTGGTCAAGAATCTTCCTGTCAATGCAGAGGACATGGGTTCCATCCCTGGTATGTGAAAAGCCCATATGCCATGGGGCAACTAAGCCTATGTGCTATAACTACTGAACCTGTGCTCTAGAGATTGGGAGCAGGAACTACTGAAGCTCGTGTGCCCTAGAGCCCATGCTCTGCAACAAGAGAAGCCACCGCAATGAGAAACCAGCACACCGCAACCAGAGAGTAGCCCCTGCTCGCAGCAACTAGAGAAAAAAGCCCATGGAGCAACAAAAACCCAGTATAGCCCAAAATAAATAAACAATTTAGAAAAAGAAAGAAAGAAAGAAAGATCATGCTGAGAGATATGTGAAGAAAAGGGAAATGAAAGTAAAGAGTAGCTTCTGGAGGAACCAGTTAAGCAAGTGCAATAATAGTCCTGGCAAGAGATGATGATATCTTGACCAAGGGTAATGGCAGCAGAAAGGATAAGTTTTAAACTGATTCAAGAGATTTAGGAAGCAGGACCATCAGGACAGAGTGGTGGATTAGATATGATGGGTAAGGAAAATGGAGGAGTCAAAGGTGAGTCTCAGTTTTCTGACTAAATAATTAGTTGGATGTGATGTCATTAGCAAGACAGCAGATTCCAGAGGAAGAAGATTTTGATAGAAACAGTGAGTTCAGTCTTGGACATAATGAGTCTGATGATCTAAAGAGTGGACACACCCAGAAGGCAGTTAATTATACCAAGATTTGATAAAACAGATACAGACTACAAAGGTGATGAGAAACCTTATTAGGCAAAGAAAAGAAATAAAAGGCATTCAAACTGGGATGGAAGAAGTAAAACTACTAACTCTATTCACATATGGAATGGCCTTATATACAAGAAATCCTGAGGGAGCTACACAAAAACTATTAGAGATAAACAATTTCAGCAAGGTTATAAGATCAATATACAAAAATCAATTGTACTAACATGCACTTGCAATGAACAGGGAAATTTTAGAAAAGCAGTCAAAGATATAAAACCTTACCATCACCCCAGAAAGTTTTCTCATGCCCCTCACCAGTCAATCCCCTCCAGAGGCAACCACTGTTCTCCTTTTTTAAACTATTGATTTCATGTCTTCAATTGTTTTCAAAGGAAATTTGAGTCTTCTTTCAGATGCTGAATCCACTCAACATCAACTCAGCTGTGTCTGACTCTTTGAGGCCCTATGGACTGTAGCCTGCCAGGCTCCCCTGTCCACGGAATTTTCCAGGCAAGAATACTGGAGTGGGTTGCCATTTCCCACTCCAGGGGATCTTCCTGACCTAAGGATAGAACCCGCACCTAATGATTGATTAGTTTTGCCTATTTTAGAACTTCCTATATTGATATCAAACAACATGCACTCTTTTGAATGAGGCTTTTCCACTTAGCATAATATTCTTGAGACATACTTATGTTGTTGAACATATCAGTAGTTTGCTCCTCTTTACTGCTGAGTAGTAGTCCACTGTACGAATGAAACAGTTTAGCCATCCTTCTGTTCAAGCATAACAGGGCTATTACAACTAAAGCTGCTATGGACATTCTTGTACATGGTTTTTTGTTGACAATTTTTGAAATGTGCTTTCATTTATTTTGAGTAAATACTTGAGTGGAATTTCTGATCATAGCGTAGGTGTATCTGTAGACCATTTTCCAAAGTGGTACCATTTTGACAGGGTTAGTCGCTCAGTCAAGTCTGACTCTTTGCGATCCCATGGATCGTAGCCCGCCGGGCTCCTCTGTCCATGGGATTCTCCAGGCAAGAATATTGGAGTGGTAGCCATTCCCTTCTCCAGGAGACATTCCCAACCCAGGGATCAAACCTGGGTCTCCTGCACTGCAGGCAGATTCTTTACCATTTGAGCCACCAGGGAAGACCCTTATACCATTTTTATATTCCAAAAAAACAATGTATAAGACTTCTGATTGCTTCACATCCTTACCAATATTTGGCCTTTTAATTTTAGCCATTCTGGTGGGAATACAGTAATACTATCTCATTGTGGTTTTAATTTACATTTCCCTGATGACTAATAACGTTGATTGCTTTTTATTGTGCTTATAAGCCATTTGTATAGAATAGTCTTTTGTGATGTGTTTGTTTGCATCTTTTGCCCATATTATATTGTGTTGCTTGTCTTATTATTAAATTGCAAGAGTTATTCATACATCTAGATATCAATCTTTGTTCAAATATATGTTTGGCAAATAGTATCCCAAGTGATAAGTATTTATTGACTGAATTGCTTACAGTTTTTAAGTAAGGTTACAGAACTTCTCTCTTTGAAATCATATAGATTTGGATTTAAATCTTGGCTCTACCTATAACTAGCTGTGGGAATTTGAGCACAGTATTTAACTTTGGGGACATTTTTTCCCATCTGTAAAACAGAGATAACACTTACCTTTATGGGGTTGTTATGATGATTTAGACAACAGATTTTGACATATCTGGCATATAAAAGGTTTCCAATAAATGTTAGTTCTGTTCTTTTTTTATTTCAGTTCTATGATAATGTGGCAGTTGCTGCCTTAAATAGCTGAACTGCAATTCTTATGCTGTAAAACTCTATAAAAATTTGAATTTTCGTACGAGACAGCAAAAGAGACACTGATGTATAGAACAGTCTTATGGACTCTGAGAGAGAGGGAGAGGGTGGGAAGATTTGGGAGAATGGCATTGAAACATGTAAAATATCATGTATGAAACGAGTTGCCAGTCCAGGTTCGATGCACGATACTGGATGCTTGGGGCTGGTGCACTGGGAGGACCCAGAGGGATGGAATGGGGAGGGAGGAGGGAGGAGGGTTCAGGATGGGGAACACATATATACCTGTGGCGGATTCATTTTGATATTTGGCAAAACTAATACAATTATGTAAAGTTTAAAAATAAAATAAAATTAAAAAAAATTTTTTGAATTTTCACAATGGTTAAAAGCACTGCAATAGTTGAAACCATAAAGAATTAGGGCTCCTGGGAAGAGAGTAATATAACTTTCTTTTATTCAAATTCAGTAACATATTCAAAGTAAGGCTGAACCTAAAAGCAGTTAAATCAAATGAAATTCATCTGGAGGTAAAATTGAAAAGAAAAAGGTGAAAAATTCAAATTGTGTTGTGCTAACAGTCATCTGTTACAGCACATGGAAAATTTAAATGACAGGCTATTGCAAATACAATTGTACAAATGCTGTCTATACCAGTCAGCTGTATTTCATCTCCAGCAGAAATTCACATAAAAACAGGTTTAACCCAAAAGCCTTTTTATGGAGTAATTTCAACATAATAAAACTTTAAACACAAGTTGTGCTGATAACTTACTATAAATAAGTTAATTCAGCTCTAACAATTACCAGAATTGTTGTTATACAGTATAGAACTAACTTTACTGTTTTGTGTTCTATTTATTGCTATAAAAAATTCAGGTTCTGAATCTAAATTCTGTCCCCTTGGTTTACTAGTCAAGTTAGTTAACTCTTCTAAATCCTGTTTCTTTCATTTATAAAATGGAGTTGGTAATATTATCTATCTTATGTCACTGCTATGAGGATTAAATAAGTTTATAAAGCCCTTAGCATGGAATACTTTTAGCATATAGTAAGCAATCAGGAGGAGAAGGGGATGACAGAGGATGAGATGGCTGGATGGCATCACTGACTCGATGGACATGAGTTTGAGTGAACTCCGGGAGTTGGTGATGGACAGGGAGGCCTGGCGTGCTGTGATTCATGGGGTCGCAAAGAGTCAGACACGACTGACCAACTGAACTGAACTGAACTGAACTGAAGCAATCAGTAAATACTAGTTATTTGTTATTGTTGTTACAAAGTATGTTAGTCTTTTTTTTTTTTAAGTTTCTGTGACTAGCCTGGGCTTCTCATTTTCCAATTTGTAGAGGTAACAGATATGATTATGATTCATCTGTCAAACTGACTAGAAAACAAAGGACAGATTATGTATTTTGCATTCTTCAGATCACTTTCTTGGAGAGACCTACTCTCTAAAACAGGTCCTTCATTTAAATTTTAACTTCTAATACTGTAAATATTGATAGATATGACCCACATAAGCAAATGCTCTTTGGGAGACCTCAGTAATTTTTAACAAAGAGGTCTTAAGATCAAAATGTTTGAGCCTAATATAATGAACTGATTAGAAAATGTTAGTTGGAATTCTCCTGATTCAAAGTATATTATAGTCAAATTTCTGAGTAATTTATATTCCCCTTTTTTGGCTAGATTTAATTTGAGCAGTAATTAAGAACTGTACATATTCACTTTTCCCTATTGTAGTTATACTTACAGTAAGGTTACAAAAGCTAATTACAGCTTCAGGCCTAAGTTTTGTTTTGCTTGCCTTTTTTTTACTATGAACTAAAATTGCATTAACTTAATGCAGTATGCACAGTTACTTTATGCCTATAAGACCTTATAACTAGTGATTAAAATTTTATGGTGATATGATTACTAAGAGAAAAAAAGTGCAAGTGTCAGTTGCTCAACTGTATCTGACTCTGCAACCCCATGGACTGTAGCCCACCAGGCTCCTCTGTCCATGGAATTTTTCAGGCAAGAATACTGGAGTATGATTATTAATAAGTACAGCTTATTTGCAAAACACAAATCTTTCCAAACAGTAAATCCACAGTGGCCCATGAAAATGAACATATTGGGAAGCCTGGCACTGAAATGAGCGCTTCACCTCCCACTCCCACTTTGACCCCTATGCCTTGATATGTCTGTAATATAGTGACTAGCCTTAAGCTAGTCACTTCTCTCACTTTTTTCTATTACAACAGCCTTCTATGTTCATTCTTTATTCTCACCAATCCATTCTCCACACTGAGGCGAGAATGATCTATCTCAAAATCAAATCTGGCCATGTCACTACCCTTGTTATTAAAAAGCTTGTATGGCTTCCCAATTATCTACAGCAGAGGACATAAACAGCCCACAGGTTAAGTAAAAAATAAAGCTAAAGGATTGCCCCCCCCACACACACACTGGTGCTTGGGAAATATGATTTCACATTTAAAATATCGATATGTAACTTTACTTTAAAAAATCAGAAAATTTGGCAACACTGGGTCCAAATTTCCACATAGAAAACTGTGCTGAAGCAGAAGAAAGGACACCTAGATAAGACAAGGCACATGTGATTTGTGACTTTCAGTTTGTTGTTGTTTAGTCACTAAGTAGTGTCTGACTCTTTTTGCAACCCATGGACTGTAGCCTCCTCTTATACAGTTGGATTTTGAAAGAGGAGTAAAACAGTTCATTTTGTGGGGAAACAAATGTGAGAAGGACATTCCAAGCAGAAGGCACTAGATGTACAGCTTACAAGGTAAAAGAATGTGTGAAACAAAGTGGTGTATTTGAGAAATGATGAGCATCCATGGGATTTTCCAGGTATGAATACTGGAGTGGGTTACCATTTCCTCCCCCAGAGGATTTTCCCAACCCAGGGATCAAACCCAAGGCTCCTGCATTGACAACTGGATTCTTAACCACTGAACCACCTGGGAAGCCCAATTTTCAGTTTACCACAGTCCTTATCCAGGCCAATTTACTCAATTACCTTTCCTGCCTGACTCCCCATAAACAACTGAATTTGTGCCACTTTACAGGATATAGCCTAAACTCCTTAGAAAGATAGACCCTCAATGAATGACCTGAGTTTCTCTCAATTTCCATCTTTCTTATACTTTTCCTTCACACACATGCTACACTCATCATCTCTCAAATACACCACATTATTTCACATATTCTTTTACCTTGTAAGCTGTACAAGGCTTCTGCTTGGAATGTCCTTCTCACATTCGTTTCCCCACAAAATGAACTCTAATTTTCTTGAAGAGATCTCTGGTCTTTCCCATTCTACTGTTTTCCTCTATTTCTGTGCATTTTTCACTTAGGAAAGCTTTCTTATCTCTCCTTGCTATTCTTTGGAACTCTGCATTCAGATAGGTATATCTTTCCTTTTCTCCTTTCAGTTCAGTTCAGTCGCTCAGTCGTGTCCGAGTCTTTGCGACCCCATGAACCACAGCACACCAGGCCTCCCTGTCCATCACCGACTCCAGGAGTCCACCCAAACCCATGTACATTGTGTCAGTGATGCCATCCAAGCATCTCATCCTCTGTCATCCCCTTCTCCTCTTGCCCTCAATCTTTCCCAGCATCAGGGTCTTTTCAAATGAGTCAGCTCTCCGCATCAGGTGGCCAAAGTATTGCAGTTTCAGCTTTAACACCAGTCCCTCCAATGAACACCCAGCACTGATCTCCTTTAGGATGGACTGGTTGGATCTCCTTGCAGTCCAAGGGACTCCCAAGAGTCCCCTACAATGCCACAGTTCAAATGCATCAATTCTTCAGCGCTCAGCTTTCTTTATAGTCTAACTCTCACATCCATACATGACCACTGGAAAAACCATAGCCTTGACTAGATGGACCTTTGTTGGCAAAGTAATGTCTCTGCTTTTTAATATGCTGTCTAGGTTGGTCCTTTCTCCTTTGTTTTTGCATAAATAATTTAAGCAAGACCAAGGAGCTAATGACAGATTTGGAATTTCTCTTTTTTCACTATTGGTAGTATTTTATTATCCTATTGTGTTTTTTTTTAATTGAAGTACAGTTGATTTACAATGCTGTGTTGGTTTCTAGTGTATAGCAGAGTGATTCAGTTATATATATATATACACACATGTATTCTTTCTCATATTCTTTTCCATTACGGATTATTATAGGATTGTGAATATAATTTCTTGTGCTATAGGACCTTGTTGTTCATCTATTTTACATATAGTAGCTTATATCTTTAATCCCATATCCTAATTTATCCCTCCCCCAACCTTCCCCCTGGCAACCACAAGTTTGTTCTCTATGTCTGTGAGTCTGTTTCTGTTTCGTAGATAAATCCATTTGTGTCGTATCTTAGTCTCCACACATAAATGGTATCATATGGTATTTGCCTTTCTCTTTCTGACTTATTTCACTTAGTATTATAATTTCTAGGTCCATCCATGTTGCTGCAAATGGCATTATTTCATTTTTTTATGCCTGAGAAGTAGTATTCCATATTCTTTTTCCTAGATATTCAACCAGTTGCTTTATTGGGTCGATTTTTATCTGCAATCAGAGATAGTTTTACATTCTATTAGAAGCCTTCTTGAAACTATATTGACATTTCAATCAGTTTTGAATAACCCCAAATGAGCAACTCATTCAAAGCCCTAGGCCATCCAAGAGGAGGATCCTAAGCACTTCAAATCTCAGATCTGGGTTCCTGAAACAGCCATCTTAATTCTCTGTGGCCTCTCTGCTCTGTCTCTCTGATAATGTATACCACATCTTCTTACCCACTAATTTGCCAATGGACATATAGGTGGCTTCCATGTCCTGGCTACTGTAAATAGTGCTGCTATGGACATTTGGGTACTTGGATCTTTTACAATTAGTTCTCTGTGGATATATGCCCAGGATTGGGATTGCTGGATCATAGAGTAATTCTAATTTTAGTTTTTTGAGGAACTTCCATGCTGTTTTTCATAGTGGCTGCACCAATTTACATTCCTTTTTTTTAACAGTGTAGGAGTGTTCCCTTTTTTTTCACGGCCTGTGCAGCATTTGTTCTTTCTAGACTTTGTAATATTGGCCATTCTGACCAGTGTACCTCAATGTAGTTTTGATTTGCATTTCTCTAATAATTAAGCACTGTTGAGCATCTTTTCATGTGCCCACTGGCCAACTGTATGTCTTCTTTGGAGGAATGTTTATTTAGGTCATCCACCCATTTTCTGATTGGGTTGTTTGTTTTTCTGTTATTTAGCCATATGAGCTGTTTGTATTTTGGAAATAAAGCACTTGTCAGTTGTATCGTTTGCAAATATTTTTTCCCATCCCATATGTTTCTTTTCATTTTGTTTATGGTCTCCTTTACTGTGCAACAGCCAGTAAGTTTGATTAGGTCCCATTTGTTTATTAATATTTTGCTCTTATTTCTACTGCATTGGGAGACTGACCTAGGAAAACACTACTATGGTTTACATCAGAGAACGTTTTGTTTATGTTCAGTTCTAGAAGTTTCATGGTGTCATATCTTAAGTCTTTAAGCCATTTTGAGTTTATGTTTTGTGTATGGTATGAGGGAGTATTGTAACTTCATTGATTTACATGCAGCTGTCCAGTTTCCCCAATACCACTTGCTCAAGAGACTGTCTTTTCTCCATTGTATATTCTAGCCTCCTTTGTCAAAGATTAATTGACCATAGGTTTGGGCTTACTTCTGGGCTCTCTATTCAACACAGGTGGAATTTGAATCTTAATCTCTCTAAGGTCCGTGTTATTTATCACCAGGCTATACTATCTCTTTTTATTTGACTCAAATGACACAGAACTGCCAAATTAACTTTCCTAATATATTTCATCATATCAGCTTTCTAATTAGGTACCTCCAACAGTTCCCTACTGCAAACAAATCCAAATCATTCTACTTTTATACTCCTAACTGCCTATCGCAGTTTAACTCACAAGTTTAATATATAGTCTCAACTAATTCTACTCACATTATTGAATGAATGAATGAATAGATGAGAAACCTTCAACTGTACTGATAATCTGTAGTAGATGATAGGATCTTAATACTTTCTTTGTGTGTGCGTGCATGTCAAGTCGCTTCAGTCATGTCTGACTCTTTGCAATCCTATGGACCATAGCCCGCCAGGCTCCTCTGTCCATCAGATTCTTCAGGCAAGAATACTAGAGTGGGTTGCTGTGCCCTCCTCCAGGGGATCTTCCTGACCCAGGGACTGAACCCCTGTCTCTTATTTCTCCTGCACTGGCAGGCTGGTTCTTTACCACTTGTGTCACATGGGAAGAAGTCCCAATACTTTCTTTAGCATTTCCCAACTCATGAATCTGTATTTGTTGAGTAAATATTAATAGTTGTACTTTGCGCTCAAAAAAATTAATCTGTCCCCCAAAAGGAGATAAAATGTCAACTTCATTTGTAATAAATAGAATATATGTTCATTTAGCAACCTTATAATAACTGAAGAACCTAGTGCCATATTAGTACTACAAATACAGTCTTACCAGAGTGAGCTAAAATGAACAAATATGTTCTTTAAAAAATGAAATATTTTACTATGCAGAAAACTGGAAAAAATTTTAATTTATGGTTCTGTAGCAAACTTACCACACATGATTTTAGACAAATCAGAACTAATATCAATACAGAACCTTATATTTCAGCAAGCACTTCAGATATTTTATCTTCTGTAGCTGAACTCTAGAGGAAAACACTCTGTCAAAAAGGAGCTAGGAAGATTGTGGCACACTTTTTTCTCCACAAAACATCCTTATAATCTTCCAAGAACCTCTAGGATCACAGGGTTTAGAGCAGTTAGCAAACAAACCACATATTTAGATTATGGCTGAGCGCCGAAGAATTGATGCTTTTGAACTGCAGTGTTGGAGAAGACTCTTGAGAGTCCCTTGGACTGCAAGGAGATCCAACCAGTCCATTCTGAAGGAGATCAGCCCTGGGATTTCTTTGGAAGGAATGATGCTGAAGCTGAAACTCCAGTACTTTGGCCACCTCATGCGAAGAGTTGACTCATTGGAAAAGACTCTGATGCTGGGAGGGATTGGGGGCAGGAGGAGAAGGGGACGACAGAGCATGAGATTGATGGATGGCATCACTGACTCGATGGACGTGAGTCTGAGTGAACTCCAGGAGTTGGTGATGGACAGGGAGGCCTGGCGTGCTGCGATTCATGGGGTTGCAAAGAGTCAGACACGACTGAGAGACTGATCTGATCTGATCATGTAAATCACCTTTTTTTTTTTTAAGTTCCCCAACCAGAGATCAAACCCCACTCCGGTAGTGAAAGTGCTGAATCCTAACCACTGAACTACCAGGGAATTCCTGTGAATTCACTCTTAAAATGAGTTTTATAAACCACTCATCAGTAAAACTTCTAAATGTTCTGCCTGTTTTCTTCCTTGTATTGTTTTCTAACGAATTCTATAATACAATGAAAAGTGAAATTATCTAAATTGCTATTGGTAAATCATAAAGGCAATTAAAAAAGAAGGTGAATAAAATCAACAATATATTCTCCATTCATGAAGTCACCTGTTCTGCTTTTCTATCTATACTGCAAAATGAATTATTTCCTTGATTTAAATTATAACTATCACTAATGTCAACCATTTTATACTACTGGAGGATAAGTTCATATTGAAAGAATACATAATAGGTCCATGATATATTAATTTAATATACTAGGCTCAACAATAGATTTAGTCTGTGCATTAAAGATGTGATATGATGTATAAGGTAAGAATGAGTGTTATTAAAGGCAATAAAGATTAGTCATAGTCTATATACAAAATCTATGTCTGAATTTTCTTAGTTATGAAGAGGAAAGGAATAATTTCAGCACATAATGTGTTCACGTAACTGATTTGTTTTGCCCTTCTCAATCACTCTTTTGGACTTAAGCTGTTCATTTTATTTTTCACTATGCATAACTGAAAACAGCATAATAATTAAGATTTTGGACACAGGTACCAGATTGTCTTGGTTCTAACCTCAGCTCTGCCACTTAACTAGTTATGTGATGTTGGACACATTGCCAACATCCATTGGATCATCGAAAAAGAAGAGAATTCCAGAAAAACATCTACTTCTGCTTTATTGATTATGCCAAAGCCTTTGACTGTGTAGACCACAATAAACTGTGGAAAATTCTTAAAGAGATGGGAACATCAGACCACCTGACCTACCTCCTGAGAAACCTGTATGCAGGTCAAGAAGCAACAGTTAGAACCGGACATGGAACAATGGACTGGTTCCAAACTGGGAAAGAAGTATGTCAGGGCTGTATATTGTCACCCTGCTTATAACTTCTGTGCAGAGTACATCATGCAAAATGCGGGGCTGGATGAAGCACAAGCTGGAATCAAGATTGCCAGGAGAAATATCAATAACCTCAGATACGCAGATGACACCACCCTTATGGCAGAAAGTGAAAAAGAACTAAAGAACCTCTTGATGAAAGTGAAGAGGAGAGTGAAAAAGCTGGCTTAAAACTCAACATTCAAAAAACAAAGACCATGGCATCCAGTTCCATGACTTCATGGCAAATAGATGGGGAAACAATGGAAACAGTGAGAGGCTTTATTTTTTTGGGTTCCAAAATCACTGCAGATGGTGACTGCAGCCATGAAATTAAAAGAAGTTTGCTCCTTGGAACAAAAGCTATGACCAACCTAGACAGCATATTAAAAAGCAGAGACAATATTTTGCCAACAAAGGTCCGTCTAGTCAGAGGTACTGTTTTTCCAGTAGTCATGTAAGGATGTGAGAGTTGGACTATAAAGAAAGCTGAGTGCCAAAGAATTGCTGTTTTTGAACTGTGGCATTGGAGGAGACTCTTGAGAGTCCCTTGGACTGCAAGGAGATCCAACCAGTCCATCCTAAAGGAAATCAGTCCTGAATATTCATTGGAAGGACTGATGCTGAAGCTGAAACTCCAATACTTTGGCCACCTGATGAGAAGAACTGACTCATTGGAAAAGACCTGGATGCTGGGAAAGATTGAAGGCAGGAGGAGAAGGGGACGACAGAGATGAGATGGTTGGATGGCATGAGTTTGAGCAAGCTCTGAGAGTTGGTGATGGACATCGAAGCCTAGCGTGCTGCAGTCCATGGGGTCACAAAGAGTCAGACATGACTGAGTGACTGAACTGAACTGATAAAGTTCAGTTATTGGTGGTATACTGATGAACATAGCTGCCTTCCAAGCAGCTGACCTGGGTTTGATTCCCAACCAACACAACCTTCACTTTTGGGCTTCCTTTGTGACTCAGAGACTAAAGAATCTGCCTGCAATGCAGGAGACCTGGGTTTGATCCCTGGGTTAGGAAGATCCCCCGGAGAAGGGAATGGCAACTCACTCCAGTATTCTGGCCTGGAGAATTTCATGGACAGAGGAACCTGGTGGGTTACAGTCCATGGAGTCACAAAAAGTTGGACTCAAATGAACAACTGACACTTCCAAAAGGCTTAAAGTCAGAGAGAGAAAATGTGACAATGGAAGCAGTGGTTGGAGTGACAAGCTATGAAAATGTAAGAAAGATCCATGAGCCACAAAATGCTAATGTGGCTTCTAGAAGGTAAAAAAAGGCATGGAAAGAGACTTTCCCCTAGGGTGTCCAGACGTAACAAAGCTCTGCTGACAACTTGGTTTTTGCCCAGAAAGACCCATTTCAAATTTCTGATTTCCAGAACTATAAAGTACTAATATGTGGTGTTTTAAGCTTCGAAGTCTGTGGTACCTGTTATAGCAGTAATAGAACACTAACACAAACAGCAACATTGATTTATACAAATTAACCTACAGATCCAATGCAATCCCTATCAAAATCCCAGCTGGCTTTTTTGTAGAAATTGACAAGCTGATCCTAAAATTCATACAGAAACTCAAGAGAACCAGAGTAGCTAAAACAACAATCTTGAAAAATAAGAACAGTACTAATCAAAACAATATGGTACTGGCATAAAAACAGACATATAGACCAGTGGAACCATATGAAAAGCCAGGAATAACCCCATGCATAAATGGTCAACTAATATTTGACAAGGACCAAGAAAATTCAATGGGAAAGGATAGTTTCTTTAATGAACAGTGTTGGGAAAACTGTACATACACATGTAAAAGAAAAGTTGGACCCTTTTCTTACCACTCACAAAATATTAACTCAAAAAGAATTAAATTTAAGACCTAAAACTACAAAACACATAGAAGAAAATATAGGGGAAGGGCTCATTTATCTGGGTCTTGGCAATGACTTTTTGACAACAAAAGCACAAGCAACAAAAGCAAAAATAAACAAGTGGGACTACATCAAGCTAAAAACTTTCTGCACAGCAAAAGAAATAATTAACAAAATGAAAAGGCAACCTATGGAATGGGAGAAAACATTTGCAAACCATACAATGCATAAGGGGTTAATATCCAAAATGTGTAAGGAACTAATGTAACTCAATAGCAAAAACATAAATAATCCGATTAAAAAATAGGTGGAGGATTTGAATAAACAGTTTTCTAAAGACGACATACAAATGAAAAGGTGTTCAATGTCTTTGTGTGCATATGCTAAGTTGCTTCAGTTGTATCTGACTATTTGTGATCCTACGGACTGTAGTCCACCAGGCTCCCCTGTCAATGTCTTCAGGGAAATGCAAGTAAAAACCATAATGAGATACCACCTCCCACCTCTTAGAATGACTATTATAAAAAAAAAAAAAGGAGAGATAACAAATGCTGTCCAGGATGAGGAGAAAAAGGTAATCTTGGTGCACTGTTGGCAGGAACATAAACTAGTATGCCCACGATGGGAAAACACTGTGAAAGTTTCTCAAAAATTAAAAAACAGAACTACTGTATGATCCAGCAATCCCACTTTCAGGGATAAAGGAATGAAATCACTATCTCAAAGAGATATCAGCACTCCCATGTTTACCGTAGCATTATTTATAATAGCCAAGACATGGACACAAGCTAAGTGTCAATCAAGGGATGAACAGATTTTAAAAATGGAGTGTGTGTGTGTATTATTCAGTCATAAAAAAGGATATTTTGCCATTTGTGACAACATGAGTGGACCTTGAAGGCATTAAGCTAAGTGAAATAAGTCAGCCAGAAAAAAAAAATACTGTATAATCTCATTTATATGTGTAATCTAAAAACACCAAACTCATAGAACAGAGAACAGAATGGTAGTTGCCAAGGGCTGAGGGGAGAACAGGATATGTTAGTCAAACTTACAGTTATGAGGCAGTTCAGTTC
The DNA here is from genome assembly GCF_029407905.1 of Bubalus kerabau. Lineage (NCBI taxonomy): Eukaryota > Metazoa > Chordata > Mammalia > Artiodactyla > Bovidae > Bubalus > Bubalus kerabau. The sequence goes on along the minus strand of NC_073629.1, from coordinate 101,556,071 downwards.
AGTCACTCAATTGTGTCTCAGTCTTTGTGACCCCATGGACTGCAGCACGCCAGGCCTCCCTGTTCATCACCAACTCCCGGAGTTTACCCAAACTCATGTCCACTGGTGGCTCAGAGGATAAAGCATCTTCCTGCTAAGCAGGAGACCCAGGTTCGATCCCTGGGTTGGGAAGATCCCATGGAGAAGGAAATGGCAACCCACTTCAGTATTCTCACCTGGAGAATCCCATGGACAGAGAAGCCTGGCGGGCTATAGTCCACCGGGTCGCAAAAAGTCACACACGACTGAACGACTAACACACAACACACACATGTCCACTGAGTTAGAGACACCATCCAACCATCTCATCCTCTGTCAGCCCCTTCTTCTCCTGCCTTCAATCTTTCTCAGCATCAGGGTCTTTTCAAATGAGTCAGTTCTTCACATCAGGTGGTCAAAGTATTGGAGTTTCAGCTTCAGCATCAGTTCTTCCAAATGAATATTCAGGACTGACTTCCTTCAGGATGGACTGGTTGGATCTCCTTGCAGTCCAAGGGACTCCCAAGAGTCTTCTCCAGCACCACAGTTCAAAAGCATCGATTCTTCGGCACTCAGCTTTCTTTATAGTCCAACCCTCACATCTATACATGACTACTGGAAAAACCATAGCTTTGACTAGATGAACCTTTGTTGACAAAGTAATGTCTCTGCTTTTTAATATGCCATTTAGGTTGGTCATAACTTTTCTTCCAAGGAGCAAGCATCTTTTAATTTCATGGCAGCAGTCACCATCTGCAGTGATTTTTGAGCCCAAGAAAATAAAATCTCTCACTGTTTCCACCATTTCCCCATCTATTTGCCATGAAGTGATGGGACCAAATGCCATGATCTTCGTTTTCTGAATGTTGAGTTTTAAGCCAACTTTTCCACTCTCCTCTTTCACTTTCATCCAGAGGCTCTTAAGTTCTTTGCTTTCTGCTATTAGGGTGGTATCATCTACATATCTGAAGTTGTTGATATTTCTCCCAGCAATCTTGGTTTCAGCTTGTGCTTCATCCAGCCCAGCATTTCCCATGATGCACTCTGCATAGAAGTTAAATAAGCAGGGTGACAATATACAGCCTTGACATACTCCTTTCCCTATTTGGAACCAGTCTGTTGTTCCGTGTCCAGTTCTAACTGTTGCTTCCTGACCTGAATACAGATTTCTCAAGAGGCAGGTCAGGCGGTCAGGTATTCCCATCCCTTTAAGAATTTTCCAGAGTTTGTTGTGGTCCACAGAGTCAAAGGCTTTGGGGTAATCAGTAAAGCAGAAGTAGATGTTTTTCTGGAATTCTCTTGCTTTTTTGATGATCCAGCGGATGTTGGCAATTTGACCTCTGGTTCCTCTGCCTTTTCTAAATCCAGCTTGAACATCTGGAAGTTCACGGTTCACATACTGTTGAAGCCTGGCTTGGAGAATTTTGAGCATTACTTTGCTAGCATGTAAGATGAGTGCAATAAGATAAGTAAGTTCCAAGAACCTAATGTACAGCATGGTGACTACAGCTAACAATAATGTACTATATACTTGAAAGTTGTTATGAGAATATATATTTAATATTCTCACCAGAAAAACAAGAAAATGGTATGTGAGGTGAAGAATGTGTTAACTAATCTTACTGTGGTAAACATTTCATAATATATACATGTATCAAATCATTACATCATATCCCTTAAACTTGCACAATATTACATGTCAATTGTCTCAATAAAGCTGGAAAAAGAAAGAATTAAAAGAATAAAGTTCAAAACTCACTTTCCAATTTCAATACTACTGAGCAACACAAATAAAAATAGTGTGAGATTGACAGAAGGAAAGACATATAGATCAATGGAACAGAATTGAGACTCCAGAAATAATTTAATTAATTTTCAATTAACTTTCAACAAGAGTGCCAAAACCATTCATTGGGAAACTGAAACTGAAAGTTGCTCAGTCGTGTCCGACTCTTTGCGACCCCATGAACTATACAGTTCATGGAATTCTCTAGGCCAGAATACTAGAGTGGGTAGCCTATCCCTTCTCCAGGGGATCTTCCCAACCCAGGAATAGAACCGGGGTCTCCTGCATTGCAGGCGGATTCTTTACCAACTGAGCTACCAGGGAAGCCCATCATTTAATGTTGGGACAACGGAGTAGCCACATGCCAAAGAATGAAGCTGAAGACCTTTCTGACACCATATACAAAATCAACTCAAAACGGAATACAGACAGAAGTAGAAGAGCTAAAATTATAAAAGCCATAGATGAAAACATAGAAGTAAATCTTCATGTTCTTGTGCTAGGCAGTGGTTTCTTAGAAATGTTATCAATAAAGCAAGCAACAAAGAAAAAAATAAACTGTACTTCATTAAAATTAAAAACTTTTGTGCTTCAAAAGATATTACCAATGAAGTGAAAAGACAACCCACAAAGTGGAAGAATATGTTTACAAATCACATTTGTGATAAAAGACTACTATCTAGAAAAAATAAATAACTCTTACAACTCAACAATAAAAACACAACCATACTTAAAAATGGGCAAAGAATCTGAAGAGCCATTTCTCCAAAGAAGATATACAAATGGCCAATAAACACATAGAAAGATGCTCAACATCATTAGTCATCAGAGAAATGCAAATCAAAATCAACCACAATACTGCTTCATTCCTACTGCTGCTAAGTCACTTCAGTTGTGTCCAACCCTGTGCGACTCCACAGACAGGAGCCCACCAGGCTCCCCCGTCCGTGGGATTCTCCAGGCAAGAACACTGGAGTGGGTTGCTATTTCCTTCTCCAATGCATGAAAGGGAAAAGTGAAAGTGAAGTCGCTCAGTTGTATCCGACTCTGATTGACCCCATGAACTTCACCCTACCAGGCTCCTCCATCCATGGGATTTTCCAGACCACAGTACTGGAGTGGGGTGCCATTGCCTTCTCCATCATTCCTACTAGGATGGTAATAATAAAAAAGATAGATAATAATAATCTTTGACAAGGATGCAGAGAAATTGAAATCCTTGTATATTGTGAAGGCAGGGGGTGTAAAATGATGTAGATACTTTGGAAAATAGTTTGGCAGTTCCTCAAAAAGTTAAACACAGAGTTATCATATGACTCAACAATTCTATTCCCAAAAGAAATGAAAACATATGTCCACACAGAAGTTTGTACATGAATGTTCATGGCAACATTACTGATAACCAAAAGGGAAACAATGCAAAAGTTCAAGAACTAAGTAAAAGATAAACAAAATGTAGTATATCCATACAGTGAAATATTATTTAGCCATAACAAGGAATGGAGTACTGATGCATGTAACGACACAGATGAACTTTGAAAAATTATGCTAAATGAGAAAAGTCAGTCACAGAAGATTACATAGTATATGATTCCAATTATCTGAATCAGATAATAGGCATAAAGATAAAAATTAGTGGCTGCTTAGGGTTAGAGGGGATGATAGGATTAGGGAGTGGTATCAAAGGGTAGTACAGGGTTTCTTTTAAGATTATAAAAATGTTTTAAAATGGACTGTGGCGATGGCTGCCCATATCTGTGACTATCCTAAAAAACATTTAACTGTACACTTCAAGTGGGTGAGTTGTGTGGTATGTGAATTATATCTTGCCAAAAGTGGGAAGGAAGGAAGGGAGGGAGAAGAAAGGATAGAGGGAGGAAGGAGGAAAGAAGGAAAGGGAAGAGTGTCTGCTAAAAGAGCCCCCAGTTTCAAAATATTAAAGTGTCTTCAGGGACACTGCCGACATTCTCATCTTCAAAGCCTTGTCGAGCAGGCTTGGCTTCAAAGCAGAAGGAAGGTTCCTCACTAAAACCTTTCAGCAATGTTAACATGTCTTGATGGTTTGCTAAATGACATAATTATCACATTGCTATATAACTCCATTAAGTTAAGATCCAGCTCCTCAATTTTTCAATTCTAACCTCTAAGTGAACAGGTGATAGGGAGTGGGTGCTAAACAACCACTCATTACTAACTGAAGTTCTAAATAAAACTATACCAAAATACTACAAATAAAACCATAAGATTTTAAGTAACTTCTTTTGTTGCTAATTATCCTGACAATATATTAATAATATTTGCAAGAGACTACACAAGAATTGACAAAACTTGATAAAACTCTGCAATTAGCATCCCCATCATGTTTCAAACAAACATTAATGAAACAGATTCAACAAGGTTCTGTTTGATCTTTAACATCCACATAATAGATCTGATTTTAATGTCACGTAACATGCTACCTTAGCAACATATGTGTAAATGAAATTAAGCAGATTTACCAACACAAAGAAAAGTAACATCAGGAAGTAGATGACATTTAGCATGGAGGTTATCTCTTAATAACTTCCTTGTCCAATGCTGACAGTAAATAAACAAGTACAGTGCCAAGACCTAAAAAGGGCATGGTAACTAGGCTCAGACTCCTCAGTCATGATCACCATCCCATCTCGTAAGTCATCTAGATAGGAAGAGATTCTGGCCAAGAATCTAGAGACTAGTGGAGGGAGACAGACTAATCAGTTGTTATCTGAAGACCAGCTGTAGTGAAAGAGGTTGTAAATGGTCCCTAATCTCACATTTGTAAATTCCCAACATTTTAAAAGAGATCAAACAGAATACTGGAGAATTTGTTCACACATGGGGTGAAATTACTATTTGAAATGAATTCAAGAGGCACAAGGAGTACAGTGCTCAGACACTCCAGTCAAGACCAAGGCATTTATTCCTCTAATTGCCAGGAGAGTTGGATGCTAGTAGCTCACAACCAAGGCCTCTTCCACAAACTGCCCTCAACCAAAGTACCATGGGTTGCATTCTTTGAAAACAGAAATTGAGAGGGAGCTTGGGATACAAGATGCTTATTAGAATTTCGATGCACGATACTGGATGCTTGGGGCTGGTGCACTGGGACGACCCAGAGGGATGGAATGGGGAGGGAGGAGGGAGGAGGGTTCAGGATGGGGAACACATGTATACCTGTGGCGGATTCATTTTGATATTTGGCAAATCTAATACAGTTATGTTAAGTTTAAAAATAAAATAAAATTAAAAAAAAAAATAAATAAAAAAAAAAAAAAAAAAAAAAAAAAGAAATCAATACCTGTGACGGAAAGGCAGCAGAAGCAGGACTGAGAAGAGGAAGAAGTCAAACTGTAATGCAGGCCTGACAACCAGGAACAGTTCTCTGAACAAGTACTGCCTGTCAAACAGTTCCATCTTGGGCCAAAATAGCTGGACCTTTATACCCCCATCTTGCTCAGCCATTTGAAAACTGCTCCTGGAAGACTGTGACCTCAGGTGAAGCAGCTCTTTGTAGGGGAGACCGATCCTGAACCAGCTGATAATTGGAAGATCAGATCAGATCAGATCAGTCGCTCAGTCGTGTCCGACTCTTTGCCACCCCATGAATTGCAGCACGCCAGGCCTCCCTGTCCATCACCAACTCCCGGAGTTCACCCAGACTCACATCCATCGAGTCAGTGACGCCCTCCAGCCATCTCATCCTCTGTCGTTCCCTTTTCCTCCTGCCCCCAATCCCTCCCAGCATCAGAGTCTTTTCCAATGAGTCAACTCTTCGCATGAGGTGGCCAAAGTACTGGAGTTTCAGCTTTAGCATCATTCCTTCCAAAGAAATCCCAGGGCTGATCTCCTTCAGAATGGACTGGTTGGATCTCCTTGCAGTCCAGGGGACTCTCAAGAGTCTTCTCCAACACCACACTTCAAAAGCATCAATTCTTTGGCGCTCAGCTTTCTTCACAGTCCAACTCTCACATCCATGCATGACTAATGGAAAAACCATAGCCTTGACTAGACGAACCTTTGTTGGCAAAGTAATGTCTCTGCTTTTCAATATGCTATCTAGGTTGGTCATAACTTTCCTTCCAAGGAGTAAGCGTCTTTTAATTTCATGGCTGCAGTCACCATCTGCAGTGATTTTGGAGCCCCAAAAAATAAAGTCTAACACTGTTTCCACTGTTTCCCCATCTATTTCCCATGAAGTGATGGGACCAGATGCCATGATCTTCGTTTTCTGAATGTTGAGCTTTAAGCCAACTTTTTCACTCTCCACTTTCACTTTCATCAAGAGGTTTTTTTAGTTCCTCTTCACTTTCTGCCATAAGGGTGGTGTCATCTGCATACCTGAGGTTATTGATATTTCTCCCAGCAATCTTGATTCCAGCTTGTGTTTCTTCCAGACCAGTGTTTCTCATGATGTACTCTGCATATAAGTTAAATAAACAGAGTGACAATATACAGCCTTGACGAACTCCTTTTCCTATTTGGAACCAGTCTGTTGTTTCATTTCCAGTTCTAACTGTTGCTTCCTGACCCGCATACAAATTTCTCAAGAGGCAATCAGGTGGTCTGGTATTCCCATCTCTTTCACAATTTTCCACAGTTTATTGTGAACCACACAGTCAAAGGCTTTGGCATAGTCAATAAAGCAGAAATAGATGCTTTTCTGGAACTCTCTTGCTTTTTCCACGATCCAGTGGATGTTGGCAATTTGATCTCTGGTTCCTCTGTCTTTTCTAAAACCAGCTTGAACATCTGGAAGTTCATGGTTCACATATTGCTGAAGCCTGGCTTGGAGAATTTTGAGCATTACTTTACTAGCGTGTGAGATGAGTGCAATTGTGCGGTAGTTTGAGCATTCTTTGGCATTGCCTTTCTTTGGGATTGGAATGAAACCTGACCTTTTCCAGTCCTGTGGCCACTGCTGAGTTTTCCAAATTTGCTGGCATATTGAGTGCAGCACTTTCACAGCATCATCTTTCAGGATTTGGAATAGCTCAACTGGAATTCCATCACCTCCACTAGCTTTGTTTGTAGTGATGCTTTCTAAGGCCCACTTGACTTCACATTCCAGGATGTCTGGCTCTAGGTGAGTGATCACACCATCGTGATTATCTGGGTCGTGAAGACCTTTTTTGTACAGTTCTTCTGTGTATTCTTGCCATCTCTTCTTAATATCTTCTGTTTCTGTTAGGTCCATACCATTTCTGTCCTTTATCAAGCCCATCTTTGCATGAAATGTTCCTTTGGTATCTCTGATTTTCTTGAAGAGATCTCTAGTCTTTCCCATTCTGTTGTTTTCCTCTATTTCTTTGCATTGATCGCTGAAGGCTTTCTTATCTCTTCTTGCTATTCTTTGGAACTCTGCATTCAGATGTTTATATCTTTCCTTTTCTCCTTTGCTTTTCGCTTCTCTTCTTTTCACAGCTATTTGTAAGGCCTCCCCAGACAGCCATTTTGCTTTTTTGCATTTCTTTTCCATGGGGATGGTCTTGATCCCTGTCTCCTGTACAATGTCACGAACCTCATTCCATAGTTCATCAGGCACTCTATCTATCAGATCTAGGCCCTTAAATCTATTTCTCACTTCCACTGTATAATCATAAGGGATTTGATTTAGGTCATACCTGAATGGTCTAGTGGTTTTCCCTACTTTCTTCAATTTAAGTCTGAATTTGGCAATAAGGAGTTCATGGTCTGAGCCACAGTCAGCTCCTGGTCTTGTTTTTGCTGACTGTATAGAGCTTCTCCATCTTTGGCTGCAAAGAATACAATCAATCTGATTTCGGTGTTGACCATCTGGTGATGTCCATGCAGCTGAGAAGGAGAACTGGGTAGTTCTATCTCTACTGCAGAAAGAAACTGCTCCACCCAAGGTTACACCCCTACGCCCTCAGGTCAACCACATAGACCGGATGCTGGGAAAGTCTGAGGGATGGAGGAGAAGGGGGAATTAGGAAATAAGATGGTTGGATGCCATCACTGACTCAATGGACGTGAGTTTGAGCAAACTCCAGGAAACAGTGAAGGACAGGGAAGCCTGGCATGCAGCAGTCCATGGGGTTGCAAACAGTTGGACACAACTCAGCAACTGAATAACAACAATTCCAGACAGCTCTGAAATGTCATCCAAGCTCCAGAATTCCCAAAAATATTGACTAACATCTCTGCTGCAACTGCATCAGTTCAATCCTTCTGCACTCCTAATCTTGCTTCCCTCACTCCATTACAAGTATTGTTCCTCAATAAACCTGCAAGCAAATCTCCATCTTAGAGTTTATTTCCCAGGGAACATAACCTAAAAAAATCTGATTCCATAGGAAAATTCAATAAAGAAGTAGCTATGACCTACTCTATTCATTAACCTCACATTGCCTTCTCCGATAAACCTCATAGGATATTATTTTATTTCAGCTAGTGAAAATTATTAAAACATAGCTGTCTATGGCACAAAAATGTCAAGCCATCATTCTGTTAATACAAAAAAAAAAAAGGAACTTAGCAGCACTTAGATAAGTAGCAAAACAGAATCAATATATGAAAGATGACAAAACTGAGATATTTATTAGAAACAGCAAATAACAGAGGTGTGTTAACCTTTACAAAAATAAAGTAACTATTCTATTCATAAGGCTCAAAGGTAATAGAGGAACTTACTGCAGGATTTTTATCAAATAAAACAAATTCTCTTGCATAAATTAGTGGTTCCTGGACTTATTTAAGTTATGGATCCCTTTGAGTATCAAATGAAAGTTATGGACTGTCTTCTCTGAAAAATGTCCATATGCATTTGTAAAGTCTGAAAATATTTCAGGAGTTCCTGGATCCTTGAAAGCCATTTACAGGTGCCAGGTTAAGAATTCCTTACTTAAGTCATGTTTATAAAGGTAAAATGACATCTGTCCAACCCATGTTAATTTAAAAGACAAAAGTCACTGACCAAAATGCAGTTAAATAAGTCACAGTCTTTAACTTATTTTTAAATAATTTTATTTATTTATTTTTGGCTGTGCTGGGTCTTTGCTGCTCTGCAGGCTTCTCTCTAGTTGCACTGAGAGGCAGGGTTACTCTCTAGCTGAGGTGAACAGGCTTCTCATTGTGGTGCCGTCTCTTGTTGTAGAGCATGGGCTCATTAGTTGCAACTCTCAGGCTCTAGAGCACAGGCTCAATGCTTGTGGTGCATGGGCTTAGTTATTTCACGGCATATAGAATCTTCCCAGATCAGCAATCAAACCTGGGTCCCCTACACTGGCAGGCAGATTCTTTACCACTGAGCTACCAGGAAGTCCTAACTTATTTTAATTACATTATTATACAAGAAATACATAATAGGTTCTTGCCATAAAATAATTCAAAAAATTCAGATTAAACTAAATTTCCTCTTGGTTACCACCTATTCCCCTTTCTCTTCATAAATATTATTTATCAGTTAGATATAACTCCTTTCAGACTTTTCCAATGCCTTTTCAAAAATGCATGTACCTATTAAAATGTGGATAATTATTTTGGATAAAGTACATTAAGAATTAGCATTTAAAAAGAAAAAAGGATGGATACTAGTGATTTTCCCAATAGCAAATTATAGTGTTGCTGAGATGACTTTTTCATATAACTCTTTCCTGAAATCACTACACCCATTTTTTTTTTTTTTTTTCAATTTGACCCACAAGTTCCGAATCTGGTTTGGAAAAAGCTAGTGTATAAATCAACCAATAAATCAATTCATCCAACATCTACTAAGCACATTCCATGTAAATCACTGTGCTATGGAATAGTAGATCCCAAGCATTTAAACCTGCAGAGCTTATAAAACATGGAGATTCCTGAGTCCTATTCCAATCTTAGTTGACTAGGATTTACACAGGTGGAGCCCCAGAATGCATTCCGCCAAAGTTCCTCAAGTGACTTAAGTATAAAGCAGCAGCACTGAAAATTTCTATTATGACAGTCAAAGAAATTAATAAGAAGATGTTTTTGATTCATTTCCACAAAGCTTCTTAAAAGTCCATTATGAAATCAGCTAGGTATTGTCCTGGATGCTGAAAATATTATAGAATACAGTCGTTGCCCTAGAAGTCCTTACAGACTGGAACAGAAAATAATACCTAATTATAAATAAGCATAACATAAGCTGAAAGAAGAAAGTGCTTTAGTGAGTGGGTCCCCTCACTAAGATGTATGCTCCACAAAAGCAGAAACTTTGTTTTATTCACTGCTGCATCTCCAGCGTCTAGTTCAGTTCAGTTCAGTCGCTCAGTCATGTCTGACTTTTTGCAACCCCATGAATCGTAGCATGCCAGGCCTCCCTGTCCATCACCAACTCCCGGAGTTCACCCAAACTCATGTCCATCGAGTCAGTGATGCCATCCAGCCATCTCATCCTCTGTCGTCCCCTTCTCCTCCTGCCCCCAATCCCTCCCAGCATCAGGATCTTTTCCAATGACCACCTTATGAGGTGGTCAAAGTACTGGAGTTTCAGCTTCAGCATCAGTCCTTTCAATGAACACCCAGGACTGATCTCCTTTAGGATGGACTGGTTGGATCTCCTTGCAATCCAAGAGACTCTCAAGAGTCTTCTCCAACACCACAGTTCAAAAGCATCAATTCTTCGGGGCTCAACTTTCTTCACAGTCCAACTCTCACATCCATACACGACAACTGGAAAAACCATAGCCTTGACCGCTGCTGCTGCTAAGTCACTTCAATCATGTCCAACTCCAGGCGACCCCATAGACGGCAGCCCACCAGGCTCCCCCATCCCTGGGATTCTCCAGGCAAGAACACTAGAGTGGATTGCCATTTCCTTCTCCAATGCATGAAAGTGGAAAGTGAAAGTGAAGTCGCTCAGTCGTTTCAGACTCTTAGCGACCCCATGGACTACAGTCTACCCGGCTCCTCCATCCATGGGATTTTCCAGGCAACAGTACTGGAGTGGGGTACCACTGCCTTCTCCCAAACATAGAATACTCAATGACATAAATCAAAGCAAGATCCTCTATGACCCACCTCTTAGAATAATGGAAATAAAAACAAAAGTAAACAAGTGGGACCTGATTAAACTTAAGAGCTTTTACACAGCAAAGGAAACTATAAACAAGGTGAAAAGACAGCCTTCAGAATGGGAGAAAATAATAGCAAATGAAACAACTGACAAAGGATTAGTTTCCAAAATACATAAGCAGCTCATACAACTCAATGCTAGAAAAACAAACCCAATCAAAAAGTGGGAAAAAGACCTAAACAGATATTTCTCCAAAGAAGACATACAGATGGCTAACAAACACATGAAAAGATGCTCAACATTGCTCATTATTAGAGAAATGCAAATCAAAAACACAATGAGATATCACCTCACACTGGTCAGAATGGCCATCATCAAAGAATCTACAAACAATAAATGCTGGAGAGGGTGTGGAGAAAAGGGAACACTCTTGCACTGTTGGTGGGAATGTAAATTGATACAGCCACTATGGAAGACAGTATGGAGATTCCTTACAAAACTGGGAATAAAACCACCATATGACCCAACAATCCCACTCCTAGGCATATACCCTGAGGAAACCAAGGTTGAAAAAGACACATGTATCCCATTGTTCATTGCAGCACTATTTACAATAGCTAGAACATGGAAGCAACCTAGATGTCCACTGACAGATGAATGGATAAAGAAGCTGTGGTATACATACACGATGGAATATTACTCAGCCATAAAAAGGAACACATTTGAGTCAGTTCAGATGAGGTGGATGAACCTAGAACTTATTATACAGAGTGAAGTGAATCAGAAAGAGAAAGATAAATACTGTATTCTAACACACATATATGGAATCTAGAAAAATGGTACTGAAGAATTTATTTACAGGGCAGCAATGGAGAAACAGACGTAGAGAATAGACTTATGGACATGGGGAGAGGGGAGGAGAGGGTAAAATGTATGGAAAGAGTAACATGGAAACTTACATTACCATATGTAAAATAGATAGTCAATGGGAATTTGCTGCATGGCTCAGGAAACTCAAACAGGGGCTCTGTTATCAACCTAGAGGGGTGGGATGGGGATGGAGATGGGGGAGGTTCAAAAGGGAGGGGATATAAGTACACCTATGGCTGATTCATGTTGAGGTTTAACAGAAAACAACAAAGTTCTATAAAGCAATTATCGTTCAATAAAAAAATAAATTGATTTAAAAAACTTTCCATTCCCCTCCGCCCACCCCCAGCCTCTGGTAACCTCTTTTACTTTCTATCTCTATGAATTTGCCTATTTTAGGTAGCTCATACAAGTGGAATCATATAATTTTTCCCTATTGTGTCTGGCTTATTTCACTTAGGATAATGTCTTCAGGGGCTTCCCTGGTAGCTCAGATGGTAAGGAATGCTGAAGCTGAAGCTCCAATACTTTGGAAATCTTATGTGAAGATCCAACTCCTTGGAAAAGACCCTGATGCTGGGAAAGACTGAAGGCAAAAGGAGAAGCGGCGACAGAGGATGAGATCGTGGGATGGCATCACCAACTCAAGGGACCGGAGTTTGAGGAAACTCTGGGAGATACTGAAGGTCAGAGAAGCCTGGCATGCTGCAGTCCATGAGGCTGCAAAGAGTCAGACATAACTTAGCAAATGAACAACAGTATCTTCAAGGTTCATCCATGTAGCATTCATCAGAATTCTTTCCTTGTTAAGGCTGAATAATAGCAATTGTATGTTTATACCAAACTTTGTTTACTCATTCATCTGATGTTGGACACCTGGGTTGCTTATACCTTTTGCCAACTGTGACTACGGCTGCCATAAGGGGGTGTACAAACATCCGAGTTCCTGCTTTCAATTCTTTTGGTTATATACCCAGAAGTGGAACTGCTAGATCCAATAATTTTATGTTTAGTTTTCTGAAGAACTACCATATCATTTTCCACAGAAGCTGTACCGTTTTATATTCCCACTGGTGATGCACAAGTTTCTAATTTCTCCATATCCTCACCAACGCTTGTTATTTTCTGTTGTTTTTTTTTTTTTCTCTTTATAATAGGCATCCTAATGGATATAAAGTGATGGCCCACTGTGGTTTTTGCATTTTCTTAATGATTAGTGGTGTTGGAGAAGACTCTTGAGAGTCCCTTGGACTGCAAGGAGATCCAACCAGTCCATTCTGAAGGAGATCAGCCCTGGGATTTCTTTGGAAGGACTGATGCTAAAGCTGAAACTCCAGTACTTTGACCACCTCATGCAAACAGTTGACTCATTGGAAAAGACTCTGATGCTGGGAGGGATTGCGGGCAAGAGGAGAAGGGGACGACAGAGGATGAGATGGCTGGATGGCATCACTGACTCGATGGACGTGAGTCTGGATGAACTCCGGGAGTTGGTGGACAGGGAGGCCTGGCGTGCTGCGATTCATGGGGTCGCAAAGAGTCAGACACGACTGAGCAACTGAACTGAATGATTAGTGATGCTGAGCATCTTTTTATGTGCTTATTGGTCATTTGCATACCTTCTCTGAAGAAGTGTTTATTGAAGTCCTTTGCCCATTTTTCAATCAGGTTGTTTGCTTTTTGTTGTTGAGTTGTAGGAGCTCTTTACATATTCTGGACATTAATCCCTTATCAGACACGTTGATTTTGAGTAGCTAGTAGGGTATCCATTTAGAAATAAATGGCAACCCACTCCCATATTCTTGCCTGGAGAATCCCAGGGACGGAGGAGCCTGTTGGGCTGCCGTCTGTGGGGTCGCGCAGAGTTGGACACGACTGACACGATTTGGCAGCAGCAGTGAGCAAATACACAAGCTGATCTTGAATTCAAGAGGGAGAAACAATGATATAGACTTAATAGTCAAATTATTTGTAATAAAGTATTTTCATGTATATGAGTTTATTTAGAATCTCACAAAAATTCTGATACTTTTACAAATGAGAAATCTCAGGCAGATCTCCTGACTACAAATCCTAAGATTATTTGGAAGTGCTTCAGGGATCAAAAGGAAAAAGCTGGCCAAGCTGACTGAGTTCTGGGCCCTATCCCAATTCCCAAAACAGCTCAAATTTTCCTGCTGCAAGAACTGGAGTATCATCTAAGATTTCATTTGAAAATAAGTGCAGTGGCTTAAAACAAATTTGAGACCACTACATTATATGATGCTAACTTGTTATTCAATCGATAAATCATGTCTGACTCTGAGACCCTGTGGACTGCAGAATACCAGGCTCCTCTGTCCTTCTGGAGTTTGCTTAAATTCATGTCCACTGAGTTAGTGATGCTATCTAATCATCTTATCCTCTGCTGCTCTCTTCTCCTTTTGCCTTCAATCTTTCCCAGGATCAGGGTCTTTTGCAATGAGTTGGCTCTTCGCATCAGTTAACCAAAGTATTGGAGCTTCAGTTTCAGCATCAGTCCTTCCAATGCTATTCAGGGTTGATTTCCTTTAGGACTGACAGGTTTGATCTCCTTGAAGTCCAAGGAACTGTCCAGAGTCTTCTCCAGCACCACAATTCAAAAGCATCAATTCTTCGGTGCTCAGTTTTCTAACTTATATTCATAAAATAGTAATTGAAGATATAGAAATAAACAAGACTGGTTAATTAGAAAACTTGGGCAAGATGGTGATCCTACTTTTGTGGAGTAAGAGAATAAAGAAGAAAGGTAGAAAGAAAACCAGAATGGTGAAGTAAAACAAAAATCTAGGAAAAAGTATTTTAAAAGACTATAGAAAATTCTATACAGAGGTCATAAAGGATGAGGACTGAAAAAAGGATACTATGTCTGGCAATCATGAGGTCACTGGTAACCTTTAAGAGATCAATTTTAACATAGTGAGTGAAAGCAGAAGTCAGATTGAAAGGCTTCAGAGGTGGCATGAAGGTTAAAGGAAAGGTAACAAACATGGAATATCTCAACAATTTTGGTACAATAATAATAGTGAATGAATATTTACATAATACCTAGTAAGAGTTAGGCTCTGTTTTAAATACTTAACATGTTGATTTATCCTCAAAACAACTGTTGGTCCTAGAGGAGGAAATGGCAACCCACTCCAGTATTTTTGCTGGGGAAATCCCAAGGACAGAGGAGCCTAATGGGCTACAGTCCATGGGGTCACAAAGAGTCGGACAAGACTGAGCATGTACCACCACCACCACGGCTGGGGAAACTGAAATGTAGTGAGGAGCCAGAATTCCGAGGCTACCTGCTGTAGGGTCTCTACATATATGTGATAATATATATGATAGAACATGCAAATATACATACCAGTAAACAGTACAATAATATTGAGAGTTTAATCTATAGAAAACTGAATTACTATGTTGTATACCTGAAACTAATATAAAATTGTAAATTAACTATACTTTAATTAAAAATAAAAATAATAATGTAATACTGAGTGAGAGAAAAGATCAGCAAAATTATTTTTTCACAAGAGGTAACCATGACATGGGGAAGGGTTTTATACCACTAACATCAGTGTATGTCGGTGATTCTTGACAGTCCTGTCAGTTTACCAGGTATTGATAGATTTAAGCAAAATAAAAACAGGATGACTTTTCCTGAATGTATTAATGCTACCAGCTTCCATTCAATAAGACCATAAACGAGTAGGGAAGAGATGTAATTATCTCCAAGTGCTTTTAAAGGCATAATACATTTTCCCGCTGATTACAGAATGCAGGATAATGAATGGATGGATAGACCAAAATCTATTTTACTGATTAGCTCTATCATATATTTGTACCTTAAAAAAGCAATGATTTTTTTAAAAGATCCTATGAAGATACAATAAAGTTATTCTAAAGACAGAAATCTGTAAAATTTATACTGAGGGAAAACAAAAATCTGGCAATATTTCTGTCATCTTCCTGCCTGCTAATGTCACCCCTTTGAGTCAACTATGAACTAGAGTATTACAGGGCAGAGAAACGTTAATTAGAAGGAACTTCATGAAGGATCAATCTAACCTGTAAGCGATAAATAATGTCTTCAATCTTTATTGTACTGTTAAACATAATTTTAATATTTTTATAATTGAAGTTATATTAAAAGAGTAATTTATCCAGCTAGCCCCATTTCTCTAGTTAATCACTTTCTACTCTTTACCTCTGCAGTAACTACCTCTATTACTAGAGAACATTGTGTTAAATGCTATTTTAATGTGTATCCTATACTAAACTATACACTCCTTAAATACAGAATTTATGTTCTATTTTGCACTGAGTACTTTAGAATGTTAAATGTTAAGTTTTGCAATTGAGTGAAGGAGTGAACAAACATGAATAAAATTATATGTTGGTGTTACATTTATACAAGTGTCTTTTGATGGCAAGAATTTAAACACTTTTGCATAGGACCTTTTCAAAACACAGACAATCATTTTTTAAGTGAAAGAGAATAATTTTCCTTGAGATCCATTAATAAATCTAAAGATAGAATACAACAGGCTGAAATAGAAAAGAAAGTTGACATAGTCCAAAGCATTTGTGTAATAAATATTAAATAATGTTTTGATTGTCTACAGTAAGTTTAAAAACACTGAAAATACTAATAAAGGTGATCATTTTTCTAGAACAGTGTTTTTCAACCCTGGCTGCACATAAGACATCTAGGAGCTCTTTAAAAATTCTGAGGATCAGTCCTCATTCTCAACAGACTTTTAATTAATTTAGGGTAAGTCCTTGGCACTTTCTTTAAAATCTCTCCAGCGATTTTAATGCGAAATCAACGATTGGAACCTACCATTCTTTCCTTTAAAACCAATTTCTGAGGCAAAATTTACATTCAATAAAATTTACTAATTTTTTTGGAGTATAATTGTTTTACAATGTTGTGTTCATTTCTTTTGTACAACAAAGTGAATCAGCTGTATCAGGTTTCAGAGAATCTCTTAGGGTCAAGTACTTTCTCAGTCTACAATCTCCCACCCACATAAAGATGGCAACATAATGTAGTTCTTAGAAGCATAGGCTTTGGTATCCAACTTGGGTTTGTAGTCTAAGATAGGAAAATACAAAGTATTTTGGAATGATTTCCATCTAAAGTAAGTAAATAGTTATTTACTGAGCTTTACACAAAACAAGTGACCAAATATCCAATGAAAAGAATCAGAAACTAGTTAATAAGCTTCATTGGTATTTTTAAATCTATATAATGTTTTAAAAATCAAAAACATCCAGAAATTACATTTTGCCAGTATATCTTCTAGGCTCCCATTACATACAAATCAATAAAGAGAGATTTTCATATTATCTAAATATTTTTAAATTATATAACAGCTTGCTCATTCATTCAATAAGCATTTACTGAGTATCAATTTAAGGCATATCACATTATATAGTCTAAGAAGGAGAACAATTTTTCTCAATACTGAGAACCAAAAATTAATCAGTTGGCTATATGGGATTATGAAAAGTATCAGAGAAATTTATCATATGATAATATAATGCTAAAGCTAATATTAAAATGAGTGTGATTTCGTCAGTATACCAGCTCCATGACAGGTTAAAAGTGGCCAAGAAGCATGCTGCCTATATGAGGAAAGAAATAAGCCTATATATAAACCACAAGGTAGAAAATTTACATAATAGTAATCTGGAATAGACTGTAATATATTACTAATATCACAATTCCAAACCATATTAACTTAGGGTTTGAAAAAAGTTGGGCTTCCCTGGCGGCTCAGATGGAAATGATCCACCTGCAATGCAGGAGACCCAGGTTTGATCCCTGGGTGAGGAAGATTCCCTCAAGAAGGGAATGGCTACCCACTCCAGTATTCTTTTTTTTTTTAATTGGAGGCTAATTACTTTACAATATTGTAGTGGTTTTTGCCACACATTGACATGAATCAGCCATGGGTGTATAAATGTCCCCCATCCTGAACACCCCTCCACTTCCCTCCCCATTCTATCTCTCAGGATCATCCCAGTGCACCAGCCCTGAGTGTCCTGTCTCATGCATCGAACCTGGACTGGCAATCTATTTCATATATGGTAATATACATGTTTCAGTGCTATTCTCTCAAATCATCCCACCCTCACCTTCTCCTACAGAGTCCAAAAGTCTCTTCTTTGTGTCTGTGTCTCTTTTGCTCTCACATATAGGGTCATCATTACCATCTTTCTAAATTCCATATAAATGCATTAGTATACTGTATTGGTGTTTTTCTTTTTGACTTACTTTACTCTGTATAATAGGCTCCAGTTTCATCGACCTCATTAGAACTGATTCAAATGCGTTCTTTTTAATAGCTGAGTAATACTCCATTGTGTATATGTACCACAGCTTTCTTATCCATCCATCTGCTGATGGGCATCTAGGTTGCTTCCATGTCCTAGCTATTGCAAACAGTGCTGCAATGAACACTGGGGTACACGTGTCTCTTTCAATTCTGGTTTCCTTGGTGTGTATGCCCAGCAATGGGACTGCTGGGTTGTATGGCAGTTCTATTTCCAGTTTTTTAAGGAATATCCACACTCTTCTCCATAGTGGCCGTACTAGTTTGCATTCCCACCAAAAGTGTAAAAGGGTTCCCTTTTCTCCGCACCCTCTTGCTTGTAGATTTGTAGACTTTTTGATAGCAGCCATTCTAACCAGCATGAGATGGTACCTCATTGTGGTTTTGACTTGCATTTCTCTGATAATGAATGTTGTTGAGCATCTTTTCATGTGTTTGTTAGCCACCTGTATATCTTCTTTGGAGAAATGTCTGTTTAGTTCTTTGGCCCAGTTTTTTGATTGGGTCATTTATTTTTTCTGGTATTGAGCTGCATGAGCTGCTTGTATATTTTTGAGATTAATTCTTTGTCAGTTGCTTCATTTGCTATTATTTTCTCCCATTCTGAAAGCTGTCTTCTCATCTTGCTTATAGTTTCCTTTGCTGTACAAAACCTTTTAAGTTTAACTAGGTCCCATTTATTTTTACTTTTATTTCAATTGCTTGCGGGGGGGTGGGTCATAGAGGATCCTGCTGTGATTTATGTCAGAGACTGTGTTGGCTATGTTTTCCTCTAGGAATTTTATAGTTTCTGGCCTTACATTTAGATCTTTAATTCATTTTGAGTTTATTTTTGTGTATGGTGTTAGAAAGTGTTCTAGTTTCATTCTTTTACAAGTGGTTGACCAGTTTTCCCAGCACCACTTGTTAAAGAGATTGTCTTTTCTCCATTGTATATTCTTGCCTCCTTGGTCAAAGATAAGGTGTCCATAGGTGCAAGGATTTATCTCTGGGCTTTCTATTTTGTTCCATTGATCTATATTTCTGTCTTTGTGCCAGTACCATACTGTCCTGATGACTGTAGCTTTGTAGTGTAGTCTGAAGTCAGGCAGGTTGATTCCTCCATTTCCATTCTTCTTTCTCAAGCTTGCTTTGGCTATTTGCCACTCCAGTATTCTTGTCTGGAGAATTCCATGAACAGAGGAGTTTGGCAGGCTACAGTCCATGGGGTCGCAAAGAGTCGGCCACAACTGAGCAACTAACACTTTGGAAAAAGTTAAGACATGGTTCATATGCTTTCAGGGTTACCTTTTTCCTTTTTTGTTTACATCTTAATTTATTTCTATACAAATTAAAGATGCACTGAAAAATAAACCAATAAAAAGAAATGAGAGGTCCAGAGCAGGGGCATTCCAGGCTGGGAGCAGTCAAGCCTGGTCATGATCAAGCATAGCCCTTGTCCTGTCCCAGCCAGTCTGAGTTGGAAGATAAGTGTCAGCCACTTTGTTGATACCAAAGCCCAAGTGATGTCCCAGAAGGAGAGTCAACTCCAGCCACTTCTGCCTAACTCCTCAAGAACTCCCAGATTAGAGAAGCAGTGTTTCCAGTGGGAGTTCAGAGTGGGACATGGGTTGGCTCTGTGAGGAATTGGAAGTTGATGATCAGGCTCCCTATAGAACTATTTGGTGTTGGGGTCTCTCCAGCTGGAAAGAAGGATGGCACCTCTCCCAGGTCTTAATTTATTTTGCAAGTCAGTTACCAGGCTTATTCATCTCTGACAATGTGCCTCTATCCAGTGGGTGATCACCAATCATTGCAGGAGACAAAAAGAATAGTGAAAGCAGAGTGAGAAAGCTAATTGACCACCCTAAGTAACTGTGACATTGCAGCTGACTTCTAGACCCCAAAGAGGACTGACCATTTTTCTCTTCATCGCCTATGGTCTATACCCCAGCTCTAATGCATGTGTATGTTTTATCCCTAATATAGGAAGTTGTTGCTAACAGTAAGCTAAATGAGCAGCCCCTCCTCCTGTACTAATTCTGGGATCCCCACTTCTTCCTGCCTGCCCCTTTCTTTTTAGAGGACAGTCCAAAAGGCCACATAAAATTGCCAGGGTCTTGGTACCTCCAAATGCCCCAACATCGAATCATACAAAGTAAACTCAGAAACTACATTCATTACCACAGAATTAGCAGGAAAAAGAAGGTACAGTGAAGGGATGGGGCATCAGTAGGACATGACAGAGTGGTAAAATTCTTAATCTCAGAAAGAAAGTGCCTCCTTAAACCTCTCCCAGCAAAGAGACTGAGGTCAGCTTACAAGACTTACAAGATATCCAACTGTCCTTATTTCTCTGCTCTCCTAGGGTTCTTTCTGCAAGCTGACCTAGGACTCTGTTCTGTTTACTCACTTGCTCTACGTCAGTAGCTGCAGAACTTCCTTATGCATATAACAGAGAAAGTCCAAACATGGGGCCCTCCAGCTCAGGCTCTTATCTCCCACCAGGATGAGCTTGAACAGCATCTCCAGCTTGCCCTCCTGTTTCTCAATGATAACTTCATGCACTGCAATCTCTATGCCCTTAAACTATCAATGAGGTCTCATACTTTCATGTACAGTGTATTGTGCAGAACTGGCAGAACACTCAAGCCACTGGTGATCTGACTGAAGGAGATGCTGAAAAGGACCTGGACAACTGAGGGTTACCTATTTCTATAAATGAGTTATAAATGGTGTTCATGAAAAAAAATCTGACAGGTATCTGTTCATCCACGTGTGTATGCCCTGAGTGCTGTAATGCACAGTCATCATTTTTTATAAAGAATGATAAAAAGCTTACAGGTTTAACCTTTAAATGACCCCTTATCTATCAAAAAAGTTCCACATGTATTTAAAAATATTAAATAATCAATCATGCAAACTGAGTCAGTTAAACTGAAATAATGCTTATCTAATAAAATAGATGTGGTGATAGCTAATTAAAGCCATATTCAACATATAAAAGTTTAAAATTCACATGAAACTATGTTATGCAATAAGAAACAAGCATGAGAAGCTGTTATGAGTTGAACTGTGTTCTCCCAAGATTGATAGGTTTCCCCAACGGCTCAGAAGGTGAAGAATTTGTTTACAGTGCAGGAGAAGCAGGAGATGCAGGTTCGATCCCTGGGTTGGGAAGATCCTCTGGAGGGGGAAATGGCAATCCACTCTAGTATTCCTGTCTGCAAAATTCCATGGACAGAGGAGCCTGGCGAGCTATAGTCCATAGGGTTGCAAAAGAGTCGGACACAACTGAGCAACTGAGCAAGACTGATATGTTGAAGTCCTAATCTCCAGCACCTCAGAATGTGACCTTATTTGGAAATAGGGTCATTGCACATGTAATTAGTTAAACTGAGGTCATACTGGAGCAGGGTAGGCCCCTAATCCAATATGACTGCTGTCCTTCTAAAATGGTCATGTGAAAATACAAACACATAGGAAGAATGCCATGTGACAAAGAAGAAACTGGAGTTATGGAGCTGTATGTCAAGGAATGCCAAAGACTCCTGGCAAACCACCAGAAGCTAGGAAGAGGCAGGAAGGATTTCCCTACTAGTTTCAGAGGGAGCATGACCCTGCTGATACCTTGATTTCAGACTTATCACCTCCAGAACTGAGACAGTAAATTTCTATTGTTTTAATCCACCCAGTTTGTGGAAGTTTGTTACAGTAGCCATAGGAAACTAATACAGCATTTTCAGTATCTCTTGTATGTTAAGTTACTAATATTAATGTCTTTATTTTTAAAATTATTTTCTAAAATAACAGTAATTTTGACTTCTGGGAGAATAGTTCTATACATTTTAACATGTATACAGATAGGTAGATAGATACATATGTATATTTATATAACCATCAACTCTAAGATACTGTTAATGTCTTGATTTTTAACAGCTGTTATTGAAACAAGTGCAATGAAACTGTTTCACACAGGCTTAAGTAAATTTCTAGTCCTTTCACTTCAAAATTTAGACCTTGTATTTACACTTCAGTAATACATTTTTAATTCCTAAAATAAAAATAACCTTTAAAAGTCTACTAACTTTAGTTTATTCATTGTCTTTAAAGCTCTATCATTGAGAAAGTTACCTTCAATAAGAATTCATCTACAGTTTTGGAAAAAAACTGATAAATCACCATTCTTCACAGGAAGCAGTCAACATAAAAGATACACACTGTTGCAACACTTATACCACTTATTGCTATCAGCTTATTATACCCACAAGTATGGAGTTTTCCCTTTATCTTCTAGCACCATACTCATTATAAAAATTCACATCTCTCTCTCTTAACTAAGTCTGTTTTAAATTTCTAAACACTCACTATTCAACAAACTTTTTTTTATTGCAGTGTAATTTACAATGTTATGTTAGTTTCAAGTGTAAAGCAAAGTGAAAGTTATATAGACACACATATATATTCTTTTTCAAATTCTTTTCCATTATAGGTTATTACAAGATATTGAGTATAGTTCCCCTGTGCTATACAGAAGATCCTCATTGTCTGCCTATTTTATATGTAGTAGTCTATACATGTTAACCCCAAATTTCTAATTTATCTCACCCCAACTCCCACTATCCCCTTTGGTAACCATGTTTGTTTTCTATGTCTGTGACTCTATTTCCATTTTGTAAATAAATTCATTTGTATCACTTTTCAGATTCCACATATAAGTTATACGATATCTGTCTTTGACTAACTTCATTTAGTGTGATAATCTCTAGGTCCATCCATGTTGCGGCAAATGATATTATTTCATACTTTTCATGGCTAAGTAATATTCCATTGTATATATGTACCACATCTTCTTAATCTATTCATCTTTCTCTAGACATTTAGGTTGCTTCCATGTCTTGGTAATTGTAAATAGTGCTGCTATGAACATTGATGCCCAGGAGTAAGACTGCTGGATCATACGGTAGATCTATTTTTAGTTTTTTAAGGAACATCCATACACTTCTCCACAGAGGCTGAACCAATTTACATTTCCACCAACAGAGTAAGAGGGTCCATTTCTCTTTACAGCCTCTATAGCACTTACTTTTTTTATAGATTTTTTTGATGATGGCCATTCTGACTGGTGTAAGGAGATATTTCATCATAGTAAAGCTGGGAGGGATTGGAGGCAGGAGGAAAAGGGGACGACAGAGGATGAGATGGCTGGATGGCATCACCGACTCGATGGACGTGAGTTTAAGTGAACTCCGGGAGTTGGTGATGGACAGGGAGGCCTGGCATGCTGCGATTCATGGGGTCGCCAAGAGTCGGACACGACTGAGTGACTGAACTGAACTGAACTGAGCATCTTTTCATGTGCCTGTTAGCCATCTTCATGTCTTCTTTGGAAAAATGTTTATTTAGGTCTTCTGCCTATTTTTTTTTATTAGACTGTTTGTTTTTTTCATATTAAACTACAGGAGCTGTTTGTATATTTTTGGAAATTAACAATAACTTGAATATTAAGATATGTGTGTGAGGTACTGTGGTAGAAGAGGAAGGAGAAAATTCATTGCCTAAGAAAGAAAAAGAGCAATGTGATTTTAAAACCTGCTAAGTTTCTACTCTAAAAAATGTTACCACTTATCCCTTAAAGGTATGCAGCTGCTTTCCCTGCTGGAATATCTCACATATAAATTAAGTCATTTTTCCCCACATAGAAATTTTATTATGATTTTATATCTATTCTAACTTACAACACTATACAGCTTTTTAGGTGAGGGTATCTTTTGTTCCTCTAAATAATATAGATTAAAAATAAATTACCTATAGAAATCAACACCAGCAATACTTATTACTGCTGCACTTTACAAAAGCTGTACTACAGAATAATTACACAGATGTTTATTGATAATATATACATGCTCATAATTATAAACTTAACTACTTAATGTGTAAGCTATGAATAACTTCCAGAAATGGATCTTTTTATTATTATTGACTTTGTAATTACATTTCTTTCACATAAAGTAGTACTTAGCATTGTGACTGTAGTCTTGAAGATTATCCACACACAAATTATGCATTTATTAGAAAATGTGTAGGCTAAAACTATGGGGCTCAACTGTCAGAATATATGATAATTTCTGGATAAACATTTGTATAATTAAGATATACCAACACTGAAGGCCCCTGTAAGATTTTATCCAATTTTTGAAAATCTAAATATTCAAATAAATATAATATTTCTGCATACAAGAGAAAAACTATCAATGCTTCTTTTCCATCAATCAAGTCAGTTTTCCCTGAGAAGACACAATCCTCCTTTAAGTTCTACCAGACACGGAGACATTAATTTAAAATATGATGATGGGTCAACATCTTAAAATTATTAGTAAATTATACTTGTACCATTCTTATACCATCTGCAGATTCCTGAGTAAGTATTTTCCCAAGGTTTATACTACAACTATTTCCATGGGCTCCTTAGACAGGTTAAAATGCAGATGCTTAAAACATCTGAACTCTATTACCTTCATAATACCGAGAGAACAGAAAGATCTATTCACAGAGCTTCAAACTTACAGATGTCCATGAAAAGACTAATTTATAATTTTCCCCTTTTACAAGGAGCAATATCTCTGATTCAGTACTATCTTGTAAAAGAAATGTATCCTTTGAGCATAACAAGCTACAGTCCTCCCATTTCTTTATATCAAGCTGGGAAACTTTTAGTTCTAATTCAAAATTGGATGTTTTCTACAGAGCATTTGTGTTTTAACCAGTCCATGACGTCCCATTACCAGATTCCATGTGGAAAGTAATCAGAAGTTACTGAATATAAATACTCTTTGTACAAAGTCTTTGTTGTCTAATTTATTTTGTTTCAATTTTTTTCTTTTATGTTGTGCTTTTTCTTTATTTTTAAATTTACTTATTTAAGTAATAAAGTATTTAAAATACTTCATGTTTACCTTGTTTAAATTCCTTTATGAATCTTTGCTTTAAAAGAATGTTTAAAAGAAATACCCTAATTTCCCTTACTTCCTAAAGCATCAGCCTTCAGTAACTTTCCAATTCGGAGGTTTTAACTATGGCTTGGATATAGTAAGGAAATAAATAAGAATTTTTAATAGTAGCACTGAGTAATTATATTGAGGGTTTTTTTTAAAGTAACTTTATTTATTTATTATTTTTGGCTGTGCTGGATATTCGTTGCTGCTCGGGCTCTTCTCCAGCGGTGGTGAGCAAGGGCTACTCTAGTTGCGGAGCATGAACTTCTCATTGCAATGGCTTCTCTTGTTGCAGAGCACAGGCTCTAGGACACGTGGGTTTGGTAGTTGCGGCTCCCAGGCTCTAGAGCACAGGCTCAGTAGTTATGGAACATGCACTTAGTTGCTCCAAGGCATGTGGGATCTTCCAGGATCAGGGACTGAACGCATGTCTCCTGCACTGGCAGGCAGATTCCTTACCACTGAGCCACCAGGGAAGCCCCTATATTGAATGTGAAGTGAAATTATAAAGTGAAGAACATGATTACTGTCTTGCTATATACAAATCATTTTTTTGCTTATCTCTTGGTAATACTTTTATAAAACCTATCATCTAGATTGTCACATACTCACATTTTAGGTTTAAGAGATGAGGAATGGTTCTCTAATTTTACATACTAAACGATGGTTTGGGACTTCCCTGGTGGTCCAGTGGTTAAAACTCTGTGCTCCCAACACAGGGTACCCATGTCTGATCATCTGGTGCGGGAAGATGATGCATGATGCAGCCAAAAAAATTAACGGTGGTTCATGCCAAGATACAGAACTCAGAATGATAAAGAATGGAATATTCTTCTCTTTCACCCTCACTAGCATAAATTAAAATCAGAAAAATAAAGATTACACAACTCATGTTTCTCAAATAGCATTACTTAAAAATGATTAATTCATTATCCTACCTTCATCTATGAAATCCAATGTAGGAATCAGAAAATATGCTTAAATATATTCTTTATCCAGTCCCTAAAACTATCAGACAAGAGCTCATCATCCTAAAAAGCATGCCAACTCTCATACTGTAGAAGAAAAAAATCTGATTTAAACATGACCTGGATCATTCACAACATCTGATTTCATTTACAACTTGACATTATAGTCATTTTCAAAATATATACTTCTTTAAAACTCTTCTTTCTCAACTGCCCCTTCAAAGTTTGAAAATTATTTCAAATACAGTATCTCTTACTATAAAATGACTACTTGAAACTTTTCAATTCAATATATTTAAACAAGAAACTTAAAAATTAATTGATATAAACTCATAAAAAGAATATGATCTACAGATGAATAATGAAATGCCCATATTCATTTTCATACTTTCAGAATTAAAGCTGCACACTTTAATTACCTGTTATTCAATTCATTATTACAAATATGTACAGAAACACACAAAGGAATAGCCTCAAATAAACAAAACTTTCTCAATCTACCGTTTCTGTATTCTGACACAGGATAAATTTAGATAAATTTACATTTCACATTTGCAAAACAAATTGTGGTATATGTTGCTTTAAAAAGAAACAGGATTCAGTGATTCTCAATAATCAAAAGTAGGTTGCTTTATATAAAACACCACAATGTGCTACTCTTCAAATGGGAAAAAAAAAAAAATTCAAATACATCTGTTTTACCTGGGGAGAAGACAGCTAGATGTTTGGGGTTCCTGTTTATATGTGTTCCTGTGTCTGTTTAATTCTAAAAACAGCCTCTCTCCAACTCCTTTCAAAAATCAATATTTTTTCAGTAAATATGAGCATATACTATACAATAAAATGGATAATGTGTACTTCCAAAGTGCTATAACAGTCCAAATAGAAAAAAAAAATCAGTATTTAAATTTCCCCACATAGCAAGTCAGTGTTAAACAATGTCATTTTTTCTCCTTTCTCCCTATCCATTTCACAAATCAGGACTACTGAATTTGTATATTTAATAAGATGAACAAACTGACTAGAAGCTCTAGAGCAATAAAAGAAAAATCATTTTCATTCCCCCACAAACAAAAAGATAAAACAAAAGCAAATATGAAGACTTGTTAAATGAGAAGCATTTGAAAAACCCAACGTGACCAGCTTTTGATTTACCCCAGTCTGACAAGGAAGACAGACCCCACCCCCACTCCAGATTGTGCCTTTTTTTTTTCCTTGGGTGGGGGTGTGGAGAAGAAGCTGTCACATTTCCATCTTCGGGTATTGTTAAGTCCACAGCCTAGATTCCCAAGTATCTGGTCCAGGGGAAAAAAACATTAAAGTAGATAATTAAAACTGTCTGAAATGCACGGCATTTTGCTGAGATTTTTTCCCATTTTTAAAGTTAATTATACCCAGCTTCAATCTGCAAAGACTAGATTGCCTCTGACAGCCTGTCCCTCAAACGTTCCCTGTAAGACCGCTTGCTCCAGATTCACTAACAGTTCGCTCTTCTCTAAACTTAAATTAGAAAAACGCATTTCAGAAATGATTACATCCAGAAAGCCATACTTCCCCATCCTTTTTGCTTTGGCGTGGGGTGTAGAACGAAGAATAAAAAAGAGACCTATTCGCTCCTCAAACAAAAAGAAATGGGGGTAGTGGAGGAAAGAGCAGCAGTGGACCTGACGAAATGTTGAGAAAAGTTTTTTATGTGACTAGTTTGTCCTTCGGCAGAGGATCGGGAGTTGGGCAAAAAGCCGGGGTCCTAGCTCAGGGCTTGTGCAAAGAGAAGGCACCTGCAGAAGAGGAGGCCGGGGACCCGAGAGAAGCCGAGCGAGCACCTACCGACTTGCAGCACATTCTCCACGGAGCCGCTGTCCAGCAGACGGATACCCCGGCGGAAGGGGAGCCCCTCACCGCCACCGCCGCCGGCCACTCCAGCCCCAGAGCCCAGTCCGGGGGACGCCCCCGCTACGGCGGCCCCGGGGGCGGAGCCGGCCGGAGCGGCGGCCC
This sequence comes from Bubalus kerabau, assembly GCF_029407905.1. Taxonomy (NCBI): domain Eukaryota; kingdom Metazoa; phylum Chordata; class Mammalia; order Artiodactyla; family Bovidae; genus Bubalus; species Bubalus kerabau. The sequence continues at coordinate 101,528,094 of NC_073629.1, read as the reverse complement.
CGGGGGGTGGCGGCGGCCCCTCCTCGGCCGGCGAAGCCCCCGCGGCGCCGCCAGCCGCGCCGGCGCCAGGGCCGCCGCGGTACTGGAAGCTGGAGTACATGCAGATCTCCCGCTCATTCCGCGGGAAGGACCAGTAGACGATGCGGCGCTGCACGGGCTCCGGGATCCGCTCAAAGCGCTCCTCCACCCGCTCGTACGCCCACTTTTCTGCCACCGTCTTGGCGGCGCAGTCCAGCAAGGACTCGGGCTGCAGGTGGGGGCGGGCCCCCGGGGTTAGGCAGCTGCCGCCGACGCCCCCCACCCCGCCGCCGGCCGCCCCGGGCGAACCGCGAGGGTGGTGAGCCTGTGGACTGGGCCACGAGCACAGGCGCTTGGCCGGAGAGACCGGCGACGGCGAGAGCAGTTCCTCTCGCTCACCTCCTTCCGCCATTGCTGGGGACTGACTGACTGACTGAGGCGGCGGCGGCGGCACCGGCTGCGGCGGAGACCCCGGCCACGGCCACGCGCCCCGCGCAAGCGCCCAGCTGCGGCACCGAGGGGCGGGGCGAGCAAACCCGCGAGCCGGCCGGCCCGAGTGGGGAGCCTGGGCCGGTCCGGTGCGCGCGCCGCGAGGGCCGACAGGGGCAGCCAGAGGACGAGCGGGAGGCGGCGCGCGCTGTCCGGGCCGCCGCGAGCGCGAGGAGGGACGGGAGCGAGCACGGGCTGGCGGCGCGCGCCAGGCGCAGACTGCCCAGAATGCGCACCGAGCGCTCGCGCCTGGCCGACTTCCACCTAGGGGACACCCAGGGTCGAGGAGCGCCCGACACCCGCGCCAGCCCGCGCGCCTCCGACCCACCTGCAGCCTGGAGGGAAAGGAGTGGACTGTGCGGCCAAGTGAAACGGCCCGGAGCGAGTATTGCGCGAAGCCGCAAGCAAAGTGCTAGGCTTGCAGGGCGGAGAAAGAGAGATAACTCAAAATCAAGGGTCCTCTGGTAGATGGACCAGACGGGCGACAGCCACAGAGGAGCGAATGATCTGGCAGAAAGACGCTAGGAAGACGCTAGGGGGGAAAATTGGAAAGTTTCATTGATGAAAACTCCCCTCACATCACAGCAATGTAGAATAAAGTCAGCGGTCCCGTCCAGAGCCAGGCAAAGTCGCGCCAGACCCCGACTGGACAATGGGACGCCAAGATCTCACCGCCACGGCAGCTACAGCCTCTGGGGGATTTGAAGGGTTTTAGAACCTTGCATCCTAGGAAACAAAACACTTTCGTGTGGTTTTTGGTACAATTCTCTAATCACCTGAGTCCAGTCTCAATTAAGGCTTTATATTTTCCTCACTTGGCTCAGTCTTCTGCACTTTCATATTAATTATAACAAGTAACACATATTTTTATATATTTGTGTAATGGTCCGTCAAGTCAAAGCTATGGTTTTTCTAATAGTCATGTATGGATGTGAGAGTTGGACTATAAAGAAAGCTGAGCGCTGAAGAATTGTAAACTGTGGTGTTGGAGGATACTCTTGAGAGTCCCTTGGACTGCAAAGAGATCCAACCAGTCCATCCTAAAGGAAATCAGTTCTGAATATTCACTGGAAGAACTGATGCTAAAGCTGAAACTCCAATACTTTGGCCACCTGGTGAGAAGATCTGACTCATTTGAAAAGACCCTGATGCTGGGAAAGATTGAAGGCAGGAGGGGAGGGGGACGACAGAGGATGAGATGGTTGGATGGCATCACCGACTGGATGGACATGAATTTAGTAAGCTCAGGGAGTTGATGATGGACAGGGAAGCCTGGCGTGCTGTAGTCCATGGGGTCTCAAAGAGTCGAACACGACTGAGCCACTGAACTGAACTGTAATGTTCAACTGCCTGTGCACTCCATGAGAGCAAAGATCATGTCTGTTTTCTTCTTGACAATTTATACTCTGACACAGCAACTTTACCACTAACTCCTCCATAAACAATACTGAGTTGTAAGTGACGGTATGTTGGTCAGTCAAGAAAACTTATTTCAGATTTGCAAACAAATTAATCTCTAAAACGTTAAAATGTTCCAAAAACTGTAGAGACTTCCTTCAATTGTGTTCTGTGTCCAAAATGAACAACTTCTAGAGTTTAGTATAAAATAAGGATTAGAAAAGAGTAAATGACTGAAGATGTACAGGGACCGAAGTAGCTTGATTTTGCTATAATCTCAGAATTTAAAGGGGCTTCCCTTATGGCTCAGCTGGTAAAGATTCTGCCTGCAATGTGGGATACCTGGGTTCGATGCCTGGGTTGGGAAGATCCGCTGGAGAAGGGGAAGGCTATCCACTCGTTCTGGCCTAGAGAATTCCATGGACTGTATAGTCCATGGGGTTGCAAAGAGTCAGACACGACTGAGCGATTTTCACTTCACTTCAGAATTTAAAAAGTATAGCTATAGAATTACAGAATTACAGTGAAAATCACACTTGTTACTTGTATGATGCTAATCATATTATTTGTAAAAGGGAGGTAGTAATGATAAATGATAACCTACACATAAAATTTACTAGAAGTAATTCAAATCTAGTGTTTCTTCAGTGTAGTAGATAACATGTTTATGTCTGTAAATGGATTTATATCTGCAAATATCTAAATGAATTATTGTGAAGTAGCATAAACCCTTGTTGTTTAGTTGCTAAATCATGTCCGACTCTTTGCCACCCCATGGACTGTAGCCTGCCAGGCTCCTCTGTCCATAAGATTTCCCAGACAAGAATACTGGAGTGGATTGCCATTTCCTTCTCCAGGGGATCTTCCTGACCCAAGGATAGAACCCAAGTCTCCTGCATTAGCAGGGGGATTCTTTACTGTTGAGCTACCATGGAAGCCAGCATAATCCCTTGCTGTGCTGTGCTGTGCTTAGTTGCTCAGTGGTGTCCGACTCTTTCTTACCCCCATGGACTGTAGCCCGCCAGGCTCCTCTGTCCATGGGAATTCTCAGGCAAGAATACTAGAGTGGTTGCCATGCCCTCCTCCAGGGGATATTCCCAACCCAGGGATCAAACCCACGTTTCCTGCATTGCAGGCAGATTCTTTACCAGCTGAGCCACCAGGGAAGCCCAGCATAATCCCTCAACTCCCTTAGATCTGGTACCACAATTACAGACTTTCATGGCACCATTCTTTTCCTTCCTAGAACTTATCAGAGTTTATTTTGAGGGTGAGTATTCCTTTAATGCCTTTCTCCCTAACTAGATTATGAGCTAATGTAAGAGCAGAAAATATTTCTATGTAAAGGCCTATCTCTAACACTCACTGTAATGCTACATATATTATTGTTGTTGATCAGTCGCTTAGTCGCATAAGACTCTGCAACCCCATCAACTGCAGCACACCAGGCTTCCCTGTCCTTCACCTGTCCCCTGTCCTTGGAGTTTGCTCAAATTCATGTCCATTGAGTCAGAGATGCTAGCTAACCATCTCATCCTCTGCCGACCCCTTCACCTTTTGCCTTCAGTCTTTCCCAGCATCAGGGTCTTTTCCAATGAGTTGGCTCTTTGGATTAAGTGGCCAAAGTATTGGAGTTTCAGCTTCAGTATCAGTCCTGCCAATGAAAATTCAGGGTTGATGTCCTTTAGGATTGACTGGTTTGATTTCCTTGCAGTCCAAGGGATTCTCAAGAGTCTTCTTCAGCATGCTGCTCAAAAAAATTTTCTTTCTGAATCAATGAATATGTTTGAGTAAATATCTGGTTTACTCAACAGCTGGAAACTATGGTTAATAGAGGTTGGGACATAAGAAGACATGTTACTTTAAACATTTATTAAGTGTCAAGTTTGTTTCTTACAAGTTTGATTTAACTAGGTGTTTTTCCTTATCTGGAGGACATTAAAATTTATAGAAAAGTACAAAGAATAGCATAATCTATACCCATATACTCACCACTCAGAATTAATAATTATTACTTAATATAGCAGAAGTCCACTTTAACTGCCTCCATATAGCATACCTGGGAGCAAGTACAACTTGAGTTTGGAGTCCATTTTTAAATTATGTGTGTGTGCATATGTAACATTGTTTTGTGTATACTTCATTTAATTAAATGGTATCACAGCTGCCTACTATCATATTGGTAACTTTCTTTTTCCAGTGCATACTGTTTAATTGCCAATTAAATTTGATAATATGTAATTGAATTTGTAAATATTTAGATGACGGGTAAGATGAATTTTCCTTCTTTGTTTTTGTTTTCCAATTTTTTATTAGCTCTCTGTGTACTTTTTAAACCTTCTATATAAATCTTATAATCTACTCTGTTTCCAAAATTCCTTCAGGAATTCTTCTTGGAATTACATTAAATTTATAGATTAATTTGGGGTCAACTACAACCACTCCAGTACTCTTGCTTGGAAAATCCCATGGACGGAAGAGCCTGGTAGGCTGCAGTCCATGGGGTCACGAAGAGTCGGACACGACTGAGCCGACTTCACTTTCACTTTTCACTTTCATGCATTGGAGAAGGAAATGGCAACCCACTCCAGTGTTCTTGCCTGGAGAATCCCAGGGATGGCAGAGCCTGGTGGGCTGCCATCTATGGGGTCGCACAGAGTCAGACACGACTGAAGCGACTTAGCAGCAGCACAACTGTCTTTATAAATATAATGTATCCTTTCATTTATATGAGTGTTCTTTGCCAATTTTTTCAAGAAAACTATTTTATTATTACTCTTATATCTATTTTGTGACCCTAGTTATTGATAGATCTTTTCCAAAATATCATTAAACAAGAAATAATCTCATCTCTGGCAGCTTAACATCGTTAGTGAGATATGATAAAACATGTGGAAAGTTAAATAACAGTAAAAGACTGTAATAATACAAAAAAAGTAATAGCTTCAGAAGATTGTCAGGTGATTTGAAAAAGCACTCATTATTTTGGGAATCAGAAGAAAGATTGGTTTGGGTAAAACTTGTGAGAGGGAGCTCTACTGTAGTCTTATTTCATGTAGGTCTTGGAGAATGAATAGGATTCAAATATGCCCAAAAGCTTAGGTAAGGAATTTCAATTATGTTGAACAACTTCAGCAAAAGCCCAAAAGCTGAAAAGTACAGAACATTCATGGAACAGTTAAAAATAAATGTTTGTATATAAAAATGGGAAATAAAGATTAGAAATGCCTTTTAAAGCCACATTATGGGTAATATTAAATGCCAGGTTAAGGAACATGAAGTTAAGTTTATAGTATGGGCAACGGGGAACCGAGATAGTGAAGGTTGTTAGACATCTATGTAGCATGATAGCACTGAATGTAACCTATGTTTTCCACATCTCTTCCCTCATTAGTATGCTTTGTATGTTAGTCGCTCAGTCGTGTCCAACTCTTTTCTATCCCATGGACTGTAGCCTGCCAGGCTCCTCTGTCCATGGAATTCTCCAGGTGAGAATACTGGAGTGAGTTGCCATTCCCTTCTCCAGGGAATCTTCCTGACCCAGGGATCAAACCCAGGTCTCCTGTATTGAAGGCAGATTCTTTACCATCTGAGCCACAAGGGGAGTGCCAGTGTGCTTTGTACTTAGCACATAATAGACCCTCAATAAATGTTCCATGAATGAATGAATCGTCTGGCTGTGATGTGGTGAATCTATTCAAAGGGGAGAAAAAGAGACATAGAAATCTTTTAGGTACCTATTCCAACAATCTGGTCATGAATTGTGGTGGCCTCAATTCAGATGACAGTAGGAAAAGAAATTTCTCTGAATAAACTGCTTCTGCCCTATTGTTTCTAAAAAATAATGATATAATGACATTGTACCGTAGAGTAGCAGGGTGACTTTTTTCCCCTGATAGCTCATGAAGCTACATTTTGTGTTTTCTGATATATTTGCCATTTTTAAACAAATACAAATAAATAAGCTACTATTTGTGAGGAGGTGGGTTGGTGGTAAAGAATCAGCCTGCCAATGCAGGAGACATGGGTTCAATCCCTGGGTCAAGAAGATTTTCCTGGAGAAGGAAATGGCTGCCTACTCCAGTATTCTTGCCTGGGAAAGCCTATGGACAAAGGAGCCCAGTGGGCTACAGTCCATGAGGTCACAAAAGAGTCAGACATGCTTAGCGATTAAACAACAACAACAAATAGTGAAGGATACTAGGTTGCTTAAGATAGCCTGGACATTAAGAACGAAAGAAACTGGGATTTCCCTGGCAGTGGTTAAGACTCCATGCTTCCAACACAGTAGGTGCGGATCAATTCCTGATTGGGGAACTAAGATCCGACATGCAACAAAGGCACAAGCAAAAAATAAAAACAAAAAAACTTCCAAAAGAAAAGAAGAATGAAAGAAACCATATGTGACCCTGAGCTGGAACCAGGGAAACCTAGAATTGATACAGAGGAAGTTACAGGAAGGAGGAAAGAACATCTAATGATGATGATACTTAAAATTGATACAATGTTTTACAGTTTTTAGCTAGAAAATAAAGCATTCCTGAAGAAAATTGATGCTGACCAAGAATATTAATTTTATTCTAATTCCATGTGGGCCCTAAATTGCTGCTTGTTAATCCTGTTATTCATTTCCAATTGACTAGCATCTTTATTCCCATTTTACCTTTGTAGAAATGCTCAGAAATATTGTGTTTTAATCAAGGTCACTAGCAAGTGAGTGACAGATCCAGAACTCAAATCCACCTTGTTGAATTCTGAGTCCAGTGACTTTTCCTTTCTATACATTAGTTGTCTCACCTAAGAGGCAAAGTATTTTGTAAGGATAGAATTAAAGTGACCATATATCCTCTCCTGGATAAGGACTCAAATTTGGCCTGAAGGGGGCTATCAGATTGATTAACTTAGAAGGGAATAAGCAATGAGATTTCTCAGTAAAGCATGAGAACTGTTCCATTGGTTATAGTTAAATAATGAAACTTTAGGAAATAAGAAGGAAAAAGAGGGTAAGAACAGGAGGAAGGTGAAGGAGAAGAAGAAAGATGAAAAGGAAAAGCAGCAGTGACTTGTAGTAAGAAAGAGACCATATCACACTGGAAATATTAGCAGGTGAAATAATAATGAGACCCCAAATCAGGTCTTGTTTATCCGTGGTTTGTGTGGAGTAAATATGGAGGTCAGTGTCCCTGAGAGCTATATGAAGCCACTGTTGACATCTGCCAGCTCTTTTCAAAATTAGCCTAAACATTGGTTCACGTTAAAATAATACCAGTTTATTGATGTTAGCGTTATTGTTCTAACACTTTAAATACAAAAGTCAACATACAATGTGGGGCTGGCTTATAGTCGGTCTAGTTTAGGAACAGACATTAAACAAATAAACCTATAAATATATAAATACAGATGGTAAAAACATGACATATAAGATTTTGGGGAATATGTAAAACGTGGCTGGGAATAGCAAGTACTTAAGATTAATTGGAACACAAAGATTGTGGTGAGAAGTACCAGGAAAAGACTATAAAAGAGACTTGAGAAACATTGGGAAAAGCTTTAGACTGCTAACTTAAGGAATCTGAGTTCTCTTAGCTTGGCAGAGGGAAGCCAATGAAGGTGTTTTGAGCAAGAGAGTAGCATGAAAAAAAGGCCTGTTTGGGGAAGATTAATCAGACAAATGTGTGTGGGATCAATGGGAAGGAGAAATGGAGGCAGAGGATAAGTTAGAAGGCTATGGCAATATGTGAGAAGGAGGTAGTAAAGCCCCGTAGAGGACACACGACATCTAGACATCAAGGCTGAATTCCAGCCTGCACTCCATTCACCTGGCCCTGCACCTAAAGGGTTGCAATTTGAGTGCCTTTCAAATTCTCACCAAGGAACCATATGGGTAGTGATCCTAGGCCTGTATTACCCTGTTTCATCTCTCTCCTCTGGTGAGAGAACTGATCCATTTCAAAGAGACCGAAGTCTAAAGATACTTCTTTTATAGCATTGCAATGTCCAGGGTGAAAACACAAATACCAAAATCAATGACCAGGAAGAATGCATGATATTTTATGACAGCTCTTTTAATGTCAGGAAAATTTTGAGCCAGTATTAAAAACAAATCTTCAAAATTGCATTTGTGGAACATCCTCAACCCTTTAGGAATGGAACAAAAACCATGGGTGAGGGATAGAGTTAGGCTCAGAAATGGGGATTTAGGCATCATTTGGGAAGTAAACTTATATGCAATCCAGAATAATTTATATGATAATGGACTTTATTCTGGTTTCAGTCTCAAAATGTAATGACAGACACCTATGCTCGATGATAATGCTAACTTTGAAAGTAAAAGTGAAAGTCACTCAGTAGTGTCTGACTATTTGTGACCCTATGGACTATACAGTCCATGGAATTCTCCAGGCCAGAATACTGGAGTAGGTAGCCTTTCCCTTCCCAACCCAGGGGTCAAACACAGGTCTCCCGCATTGCAGGCAGATTCTTTACCAGCTGAGCCACCAGGGGAGCCCAAGAATACTGGAGTGGGTAGCCTATTCCTTCTCCAGCCAATCTTCCTGACCCAGGAATTGAACCAGGGTCTCCTTCCTTGTAGGCAGGTTCTTTACCAGCTGAGCTACCAGGAAAGCAAATGCTAACTTTGAATATAAATGAAATACTGATAAACTGGGGGTAGGGAAAGATATTTGAGAAATGGAAAGGAAAATCATGATTAAAACAATATTGAGGACTTCCCTCGTGGCATAGTGGATAGGAATCTGCCTGCCAATTCAGGGGACACAGGTTTGATCCCTGGTCTAGGAAGATTCCACATGCAGTGGAGCAGCTAAGGCCATGTACCACAACTACTGAAGCCCATGCGACTGTGCTCCACAACAAGAGATGCCACCACGATGAGAAGCCCATACACCACAACTAGAGAGCAGCCCCTGCTTGCCGCAATTAGAAAAAGCCTGTTGCAAAGCAACGAAGATTTAGCACAGCCAAAAGTAAATATAAATAAATAAAAATATTTTAAAAATTGACTTGATTGGCCCTATTACCCAGCCCTGCCATATTTCTTCCAGTGAAGAACAACGATAAAATTAGAGGGATTTAGCTCCACGGGTAAGCTCCAACTTGTCTAATGGATTGCAGTAATCCCACACCCCATTCTAAAGTGATTCGTTCAGGGATAGGCAGTTATAAGTCAATCAATGTATGGCATTTCCCTTGCACTGGGGATTGGTTTGGGAATGGGTATAACCCACTAGGCCAATGAGACATGGTTTGCTGGCAACTTCCAGGAAAGAAATGTTCTCACTGTCTTAAAAGAGCTTGTGGAAGTAACTCTCTGAGTGCTCTGACATAGAAAAGGAGATTGCTGATAGCATGCAATGAAGACAAGGGTAAGCCAGGCTTCACTTGAAGGTGACACACCAGAGGCTATGGGAAACACAGAAAATAACTAGATTTCTGACGGCATTCTTGAACAGCTGAATCAAACCTACCTAATGCCCTCTATGTCTATTGACACCCAGTTACATGAGTCAATAAGTCCCCTTTATGTTTTATTATTTTTTGAGATATAATTTACACGTATTAAAATGCACAACCTCTAAATGTACAGCTTAGTGACTCTCTACATATGTACATAACTATGAGGCCATCACACGCATCAAAATATAGAATATTTCTGTCATTCCATAAAGTTCCTTTGTATCCCTTTTCAGTCAATATGAATGCCCACCACCCCCACCCCCACCCCGCTGCCCCAGAGACACATTATTCAAGTAGAATCCTATGATATGAATTCCTTTGTCTGGCTTTTTCCGCTAAGCATGTTTTAAGAGTCATCTTTGTTATTCCCACATATCAGCAATTTGTTCTGTTTTAATCCTGAGTAGTATTCCATTATACAAATGTACCACATGTCCATTTTTCTTTATCCATTCTCCCTTTGATGGACATTTGGCGTGTGTGTTAGTCAAGAAGGATTAGGTGTGTGAAAGCTTTATTAGAAGTTAAGCTTTATAGGGAACACAGAGAGGAAACTATGAACTAGGGAAAGACTGTGCGAGCTATCAGGGCTCCCCTGGTGGCTCAGCAGTAAAGAATCCATCTGCAATTCAGGAGATGCAGGAGATGTGGGTTAGATCCCTGGGTCAGGAAGATCCCCTGGAGGAGGGCATGGAAGCCCACTCCAGTATTCTTGTCCCATGGACAGAGAGCCTGGTGGGCTATAGTCCATAGGGTCGCACAGTGACTCAGCATGCTTGCACGCACATGACAGCCATCAGAACTCTATGCTGGTGAAGAAGAAAGGAAAAGAAGGAAGATTGAGTGGAAGGGTCTTAGACTGCAATTCAGTTCTAAGAATGTTAGACAAAACCGGTCACCCATCAAAGAGGTCCTGCATCTCCCGGGATCAGGTCTGACTTAGTATCTCTTTTACACTCAGTCAGAAGAGCAACCTGTGGAAACCATGGCCTTTGAGTGAACATGGGGATGGATTTTAGAGCACAGCAATCAAGATGGTTAATAAAGAATGCCCTCACAATGTAATCTTCTCGGATCACAGAGATCCGAGAAGGGCATTTTTATGGCTTCCACAGTCTACCCTTTATTTCACAGATTTACTTCTCCTTACAGGATTGGGGAACATACCTTCCATAGTTCTCTTTCTGAGAGGAAACTCAGAAGAGGAAGGTTGACTGGGTGAGGTACAACCTTCATTGCTACAACTGATCCTGGGGCCACAACCAGTATTCATTTTCTTCCTCCTCTACTTATCCATTCTGAATTTGCCCCACCCTCAATTATCACCTCAGAGCTCACTTAGTGGTGTGACTAAATTTACAGTCCTTAGGATTCTGAGCCCTTAGTAATCATATCTTTCTCAGGCCAGGATGTTTTCATGTGTCTGGTCACAGTTACAGTGGGGCAAGGGAGTACCAGGAGGCACCCCAATAGATCTCTTGGATTCTGTGTGTTTCCTCCCTGACCCCACTGTGTAAAAGGAACACCATCTCCTTCTGCTGAAGGGTCAGTGACTCCTGCCAATGTTGTGACTCCTTACCTGCTAGTCTCAGGACACAAGTCTCTGGTGCACTGGTAGGAGCTGTAGTTTGTGGTGCAGTGGACCAGGGCCTTAATCCTGCAGAACCTACTGTTGTGAAGACAGGAAGTGCACAATCCCCAGAAGGTCACTGGCAATGATTATAAGTGGGACCACTCCTGCTTCTATTCTTTGGTTTCAGGACATCTGTCTTCTTCCTAATAGAGACACAGCACTGTATGCGTGCATGTGTACTAAGTTGCTTCAGTTGTGTCCGACTCTTTGCGACCCCATGGACTGTAGCCCACCAGGGTCCTCTGTCCATAGGATTCTCCAGGCAAGAATACTGGAGTGGGTTGTCATGCCCTCCTCCAGACGATCTTTCCAACCCAGGGATTGAACTAGCAAATCTTATGTCTCCTGAGTTGGCAGGTGGGTTCTTTACTACTAGCACCACCTGGGAACCCCACAGCACTACATAGAGGTCCCTAATTTGATGCACACACAGCATTGAAGGATGGCACCCATCCCTTCAGAATGTTGTCTCTGGGGACTTCTCTGGTGGTTCAGTGGCTAAAACTCTGCACTCCTAGTGCAGGAGGGCAGGGTTCAATCCCTAGTGAAGAAACTAGATCCCACATGCTACAACTAAGAGTCCATATGCCTCAACTGAAAGATCCTGCATGCTACAACTAAGCTCTGGCACAGCCACATAAACAAATATTTCTTTAGAAAAGAATGCTATGGCGCTTCCCTGGTGACTCTGTGGTAAAGAATCCACCTGCCAGTGCAGGAGAGGTTGGTTTGATCCCTGGTCTGGAAAGATGCCATATGCAGAGGAGCAACTTAGCCCATGTACCACAGGTATTGAGCCTGTGCTCTAGAGCCCAGGAGCCACAAAAACTGAGCCCATGTACCGCAACTGCTGAAGCCTGTGCACCTATAGCCTGTGCTCCACAAGAGAAACCACCACAATGAGAAGCCCGAGGGCCATAACTAAAGAGTAGCCCCCTGCTCACTGCAACTAGAGAAAAGCTCATGCGGCAACAAAGACCCAGCACAGCCCCAAATAAATGAATAAATAATTTTTTTAAGAAAAGAATGTTATCTCTGAGCTGAGCAGTTTAAATGCACCTGTAGAAGGCCTTTCTAGCATTCTATGAGGCTGGCTGCTTCTGGATGATGTGTTATCTGATATGGCCAGTGGATTTCACAGTCAAATCAGATGATTCTAACACACCTTTTGTTATGAAATGGGTCTCCTGGTTAGATGCTATTCTGTGTGAGATTCCATGCCTGTAGATCAGGGATTCCATAGTCCCCGAGTAGCGGTTTTTGGCTGAGGTCTGTGGGCAGGTATGACAATTTGTATGTAGAATAGGATTTCTATTCTACATACATTCCTCTGAGAACAAACTCCTGACTCTTCTAGAATGGAAGGGGTCTTATATATTTGATCTGCCAGAAACCAGTTAGTCTCTGAAAAACAGTGCCATATCGGGGGCTTGGCTCTTTATCTTGATCAGAAACAGGTTGAACACTCAAGGAAACAAAAGCTAGATCAACCTTAGTAAGGACCTGCCATTGGGCCTGTACGTAGTCTCAATTTCTGCCACAATCATCATCACTCTTTTGTGTTCCTATCATGCTAGTTGTGGGATAGCCAATGACAAAGGCTGGCTAACACCAATTAACCAAGTCATTTTGTCTGCTTCAATGTTCAGTGTCTCTTTCATAATAGATGCTTTCTGGTGCTGTGTAATTTAAAAAAAAAAAAAAATTGTTTTCCTTCTAAGCTCCTGACCAGATGGCCCATGCTGAGGCCACTGCCCAGGAATCTCTATATATTTTCACCTCTCTAACCCCTTCTCTCATCCTCACAAAGCAGACAACCAGATGCACTGCTCCCAGCTCTACTCATTTGGAATTTATTTCCTCTCCATCATTTTTCAAGGCCACTGCTGAATATGACTATAATTAAATCAGTATCCATTTTTGGCTTTCACCCACATTCCAAGCAGACTCACCCATAAACCAAGCTCAGGCTTTTTCTTTCTCTTTCAACCATTGTGTCAGACCTCCTTCTCCCCACAGTCATAGGGGCAAGCTCAAAGAAGGGCAATGATGCAACCATGGTAGGTATATGAGAGCTTGAACTTCCTGCTCACACTCTCAGGCTCCTAGAGTCCTAAATGTACCATTTCCATCTTACAATAGACACATGCTGGGTACGTCAGAATTTATGACTTGGCCTTTCCAACAAAATCTAGCTCATAATGGGAAGTTCCATACTCAAAGTTACGTAGTGCCCCATAATCTAGTGTGTAACCAGTAATGCATCTGGTGCTGTTTATTGCAGGGTGTATAATCCTCTCCTGTGAGGTGCATGCCCTTGTTCCAGAATTTCAAGGCCTTCATTATGATTCTAATACTGGGGCTTGCCATAAATTCCATATTAAATCTTTTCTCACTATTGACAGCTCCACCTGGACCTGCTGAATCATACAACTCAACCATCAAGGCTGCCTGCTGTACAGATTGAACCTGCTTCAGACTCTTTCCTACTTTAGGTCCCGTTGAAAGCCAGCTGCATTCAATGTTACCTCAGTATACAGGCTAGAATAGCATCCTTAGGTATGGAATATGTTACCTTCAGAAGCTGATGGAGCCTACCAGGCTCTGTACTTTTTTTTGTATTAGGAAATACAAGATGCAGCAATTTTGTTTTTCACTTGGAGGAGATATCCTGGGATGCCCTGAAACTGGGCCCCTAAATGCCTTCCAAAGTGGCAAATGCATGATTTGCAGTAGAGTTTATTTCTCACCCTTTGTTTCATCCTCATCCTAGTAACCTAGTGCTCATTCTGTTCCATCAGCATAATGTCATCAATGTAATAAACGATTGTGATACTCTTTGAGATTGTCAGGATCATACTGCATTATGATGCTGCAGAAAACAGCATAGCCCCAAAGCAAAACTATAAATAATTGTGATGGTTAATTCTATGTGTCAACTTGACCAGACCACTGAGTGTCCAGATATTTAGTCAAACATTATTCTGGGTGTTTTGTGACAGTGTTTTTGGATGAGATTAACATTTACATCACACATAGCGCGGGCGGCTGCGACGGCGCACATAGCGCGGCCGAGAGGAGTTACCCCACGTCCGAGGCCAGGGGCAGAAGCCAGGAGGACCCTATGCCTGAGGGGCGGCGGCCAAGAGGAGTTATCCAACGTCCGAGGTCAGGGGTAGCGGCCGAGAGTGCCAGGCTGCGACAGCGCAGGAACGGCGGAGAGGAGCTACCCCACGTCCGAGGTCAGGAGCAGCGGCAGGGAGGAGCTACCACGCGTCCGAGGTCAGGGGCAGCGGCGGAGAGTGCTAGGCTGCGACAGCGCAGGAACGGCGGAGAGGAGCTACCCCACGTCCGAGGTCAGGGGCGGCAGCCAGGAGGAGCAACCCCACCTCCAAGGAGAGGTGGCTGCGCGGGCGCAGGAGGGCCTAGAGGAGCTCTTCCACGTTTAAGGTGAGGAGGGGCGGTGGTGAGGAGATACCCCTCGTCCAAGGTAAGGAGCAGCGGCTGCGCTTTGCTGGAGCACCCTAAAGAGATATCCCACGTCCAAGGTAAGAGAAACCCAAGTAAGACGGTAGGTGTTGAGAGAGGGCATCAGAGGACAGACACACTGAAACCATACTCGCAGAAAACTAGTCAATCTAATCACACTAGGACCACAGCCTTGTCTAACTCAATTAAACTAAGCCATGCCCGTGGGGCCACCCAAGACAGGCGGGTCATGGGAGAGGTCTGACAGAATGTGGTCCACTGGAGAAGGGAATGGCAAACCACTTCAGTATTCTTGCCTTGAGAACCCCATGAACAGTATGAAAAGGCAAAATGATAGGATACTGAAAGAGGAACGCCTCACGTCAGTAGGTGCCCAATATGCTACTGGAGATCAGTGGAGAAATAACTCCAGAAAGAATGAAGGGATGGAGCCAAAGCAAAAACAATACCCAGTTGTGGATGTGACTGGTGATAGAACCAAGGTCCGATGCTGTAAAGAGCAATATTGCATAGGAACCTGGAATGTCAGGTCCATGAATCAAGGCAAATTGGAAGTGGTCAAACAGGAGATGGCAAGAGTGAATGCTGACATTCTAGGAATCAGCGAACTACAAAGGACTGGAATGGGTGAATTTAACTCAGATGACCATTATATCTACTACCGCGGGCAGGAATCCCCTAGAAGAAATGGAGTGGCCATCATGGTCAACAAAAGACTCCAAAATGCAGTACTTGGATGCAATCTCAAAAACAACAGAATGATCTCTGTTCGTTTCCAAGGCAAACCACTCAATATCACAGTAATCCAAGCCTATGCCCCAACCAGTAACGCTGAAGAAGCTGAAATTGAATGCTTCTATGAAGGCCTACAAGACCTTTTAGAACTAAAACCCCCAAAAGATGTTCTTTTCATTATAAGGGACTGGAATGAAAAAGTAGGAAGTCAAGAAACACCTGGAGTAACAGGAAAATTTGGCCTTGGAATATGGAATAAAGCAGTGCAAAGGCTAATAGAGTTTTGCCAAGAGAATGCACTGGTCATAGCAAACACCCTCTTCCAACAACACAAGAGAAGACTCTACACATGGACATCACCCAGATGGTCAACACCAAAATCAGATTGATTATATTCTTTGCAACCAAAGATGGAGAAGCTCTATACAGTCAGCAAAAACAAGACCGGGAGCTGACTGTGGCTCAGATCATGAACTCCTTATTGCCAAATTCAGACTTAAATTGAAGAAAGTAGGGGAAACCACTAGACCATTCAGGTATGACCTAAATCAAATCCCTTATGATTATACAGTGGAAGTGAGAAATAGATTTAAGGGCCTAGATCTGATAGATAGAGTGCCTGATGAACTATGGACTGAGGTTCATGACATTGTACAGGAGACAGGGATCAAGACCATCCCCATGGAAAATAAATGCAAGAAAGCAAAATGGCTGTCTGGGGAGGCCTTACAAATAGCTGTGAAAGGAAGAGAAGTGAAAAGCAAAGGAGAAAAGGAAAGATATAAGCATCTGAATGCAGAGTTTCAAAGAATAGCAAGGAGAGATAAGAAAGCCTTCCTCAGCGATCAATGCAAAGAAATAGAGGAAAACAACAGAATGGGAAAGACTAGAGATCTCTTCAAGAAAATTAGAGATACCAAGGGAACATTTCATGCAAAGATGGGCTTGATAAAGGACAGAAATGGTAGGCACCTAACAGAAGCAGAAGAGATTAAGAAGAGGTGGCAAGAATACACAGAAGAACTGTACAAAAAAGATCTTCATGACCAAGATAATCATGATGGTGTGCTCACTCACCTAGAGCCAGACATCCTGGAATGTGAAGTCAAGTGGGACTTAGAAAGCATCACTATGAACAAAGCTAGTGGAGGTGATGGCATTCCAGTGGAGCTATTTCAAATCCTGAAAGATGATGCTGTGAAGGTGCTGGACTCAATATGTCAGCAAATTTGGAAAACTCAGCAGTGGCCACAGGACTGGAAAAGTTCAGGTTTCATTCCAATCCCAAAGAAAGGCAATGCCAAAGAATGCTCAAACTACCGCACAATTGCACTCATCTCACACACTAGTAAAGTAATGCTCAAAATTCTCCAAGCCAGGCTTCAGCAATACATGAACTGTGAACTTCCAGATGTTCAAGCTGGTTTTAGCAAAGGCAGAGGAACCAGAGATCAAATTGCCAACATCCACTGGATCATCAAAAAAGCAAGAGAGTTCCAGAAAAACATCTATTTCTATTTTATTGACTATGCCAAAGCCTTTGACTGTGTGGATCACAATAAACTGTGGAAAATTCTGAAAGAGATGGGAATACCAGACCACCTGACTTGCCTCTTGAGAATCCTATATGCAGGTCAGGAAGCAACAGTTAGAACTGGACATGGAACAACAGACTGGTTCCAAATAGGAAAAGGAGTACGTCAAGGCCATATATTGTCACCTTGCTTATTTAACTTATATGCAGAGTACATCATGAAAAATGCTGGGCTGGAAGAAGCACAAGCTGGAATCAAGATTGCAGGGAGAAATAACAATAGCCTCAGATATGCAGATGACACCACCCTTATGGCAGAAAGTGAAGAGGAACTCAAAAGCTTCTTGACGAAAGTGAAAGTAGAGAGTGAAAAAGTTGGCTTAAAGCTCAACATTCAGAAAACGAAGATCATGGCATCTGATCCCATCCCTTCATGGGAAATAGATGGGGAAACAGTGGAAACAGTGTCAGACTTTATTTTGGGGGGCTCCAAAATCACTGCAGATGGTGACTGCAGCCATGAAATTAAAAGACGCTTACTCCTTGGAAGGAAAGTTATGACCAACCTAGATAGCATATTGAAAAGCAGAAACATTACTTTGCCAACAAAGGTCCATCTAGTCAAGGCTATGGTTTTTCCAGTGGTCATGCATGGATGTGAGAGTTGGACTGTGAAGAAAGCTGAGGGCCGAAGAATTGATGCTTTTGAACTGTGGTGTTGGAGAAGACTCTTGAGAGTCCCTTGGACTGCAAGGAGATCCAACCAGTCCATTCTGAAGGAGATCAGCCCTGGGATTTCTTTGGAAGGAATGATGCTAAAGCTGAAACTCCAGTACTTTGGCCACCTCATGCGAAGAGTTGACTCATTGGAAAAGACTCTGATGCTGGGAGGGATTGGGGGCAGGAGGAGAAGGGGACGACAGAGAATGAGATGGCTGGAGGGCATCACTGACTCAATGGACGTGAGTCTGAGTGAACTCCGGGAGTTGGTGATGGACAGGGAGGCCTGGCGTGCTGCGATTCATGGGGTCGCAAAGAATCGGACACGACTGAGCAACTGAACTGAACTGGACTGACTGAACGTTTAAATAAGACTGACTAAAGCAGAGTGGTTTCCCTAATGTATGTGGGCCTCAACCAATCATTTGAAGACCTGAACAGAACCCAAAGTCTGACCTTCCCTTAAGTAAGAGAGTTTTGTCTTGTCCAACTACCTTTGAACCGGGACATTAACTTTTTTCCTGCCTTTGGACTCCAGCTGAAACAGCTCTTCCTGTGTCTTAAGCCTGGACATGTTCAGATAAGAACTACAACATTTGCTCTCCTGGGTTTCCGGCTTGCTGATTCACCTTGCAGATCTTTTGTTATTGTTCAGCTGCTAAGTCATGTCTGACTCGTTGTGAGCCCGTGGACTGTGGCACTCCAGGCTTCCCTGTCCTTCACTATCTCCCAGACTTTGTAAAATTCATGTCCATTGAGTTGGTGATGCCATCTAACCATCTCATCTTCTGCTGCCCCCTTCTCCTTTTCCCTTCAGTCTTTCCCAGCATCAGTCTTTCCCAATGAGTCAGCTCTTCACATCAGATGGCCAATGTATTGGAGCTTCCGTTTCAGCATCAGTCCTTCCAATGAATATTCAGAACTGATTTCCTTTAGGATTGACTGGTTTGATCTCCTTGCAATCCAACAGAATTTTAAGAGTCTTTTCTAGCACCACAATTCAAAAGCATCAGTTTTTCAGGGTTCAGCTTTCTTCGTGGTCCAGCTCTCACATCCATACGTGATTACTGGAAAAACCATAGTTTTGACTATACGGACCTTTGTCAGCAAAGTGATGTCTCTGTTTTTTAATATGCTGTCTAGCTTTGTCATAGCTTTTCTTCCAAGGAGCAAGCATCTTTTAATTTCATGACTGCAGTCACCATCTGCAGTGATTTTGGAGCTCAAGTAAATAAAATCTGTCACTGTTTCTGCATTGCCCCTTCTATTTGCCATTAAGTGATGGACTTGGGTGCCATGATCTTCATTTTTTGAAAGTTGAGCTTTAAACCAGCATTTTCACTCTCCTCTTTCACCTTCATCAAGAGGCTCTTTAGTTCCTCTTCATTTTCTGCCATTAGGGTGGTATCATCTGCATACCTGAAGTTGTTGATATTTCTCCCAGCAATCTTGATTCCAGCTTGAGAGTCATCCAGCCCTGCATTTTGCATGATGTACTCTGTGTATAAGTTAAATAAGCAGGGTGACAATATACAGCCTTGACGTACTCCTTTCCCGATTTGGAACCAGTCCATTGTTCCATGTCCAGTTCTAACTGTTGCTTCTTGACCTGCATACAGGTTTCTCAGGAGACAGGTGATATGCTCTGGTATTCACATCTCTTTCAGAATTTTCCACAGTTTGTTATGGGAAAGTCCCATGGGCAGAGGAGCCTGGTAGGCTGCAGTCCATGGGGTCGCTAAGAGTCGGACATGACTGAGCGACTTCACTTTCACTTTTCACTTTCATACATTGGAGAGGGAAATGGCAACCCACTCCAGTGTTCTTGCCTGGAGAATCCCAGGGACCGGGGAGCCTGGTGGGCTGCTGTCTATGGGGTCACACGGAGTTGGACACGACTGAAGTGACTTAGTAGTAGATACAGTCAAAAGCTTTAGCATAGTCTATGAAGCAGAAGTAGATGTTTTTCTGGAACTTTCTTGCTTTTTCTATGATCCAGCTGATGTTGGCAATTTTTTGTTCCTTTGCCTTTTCTACATCCAGCTTGAACATCTAAAAGTTCTCAGTTCACATTACTGCTGAAGCCTAACTTGGAGGATTTTGAGCATTAGTTTGCTAGCATGTGAAATGAGCATAACTGTATGGTAGTTTGAGCATTCTTTGACATTGCCCATTTTGGGGATTGGAATGAAAACTGACCTTTTCCAGTCCTCTGGCCACTGCTGAGTTTTCCAAATTTGCTGGCATAGTGAGTGCAGCACTTTCACAGCATTATCCTTTAGGATCTGAAATAACTCAGCTGGAATTCCCATGCATACACAAAGCAAAACTTTGATTCTAATTTTTACATCATAGGCTCTTCAGATAAAATATTCAATTGCTTAAGAACATGATAAAATTTTTATTTTCTAGTGTTCCCCTTACATAATTGTTGATATGGAGATGGTCTGTATTGTATGCTGCTGCTGCTGCTGCTAAGTCGCTTCAGTCGTGTCCGACTCTGTGCCACCCCATAGACGGCAGCCCACCAGGCTCCCCTGTCCCTGGGATTCTCCAGGCAAGAATACTGGAGTGGGTTGCCATTTCCTTCTCCAATGCATGCAAGTGAAAAGTGAAAGTGAAGTCACTCAGTTGTGTCCGACTCTGAGCGACCCCATGGACTGCAGCCTACAGGGCTCCTCCATCCATGGGATTTTCCAGGCAAGAGTACTGGAGTATACATAATATTTAAATCATGTTGATAATGCCATTTATCATGTTTTAAAAATAGTCCACAAAAATCTTGTCACCTTATGTATTTACACCTTTTATACAGAGAGTGACCATATGCAGCTTTCTTTGGTTAGATGCTACATCCAAAGACTCATAGCAGTATGTTACATGACAGGTTAAAACAAAATCAATCAAAATAAAAAACTGTGGGTTTAATTTGAAACTGTATGATATATATTTGCTGCTTCTGCTACTGCTGCTAAGTCGCTTCAGTCGTGCCCGACTCTGTGCGACCCCATAGACGGCAGCCCACCAGGCTCCCCCATCCCTGGGATTCTCCAGGCAAGAACACTGGAGTGGGTTGCCATTTCCTTCTCCAGTGCATGAAAGTGAAAAGTGGGAATTTGATATTTGGAGAGAAGAAAATAATCAGCCCTTCGTATCTGCATATCCGTGGATTCAATCAAAGGATGGAAAATATTTGAAAAAAAATTCCATGAAATTCCAAAAAAGAAAACTTAAACTTGCCACTCATATTCAACAACTTACATAGCACTTAACATTACATTTGGGCTTCCCTGGTGGCTCAGACAGTAAAGAATCTGCCTGCAATGTGGCAGACACGAGTTCAATCCACAGGTCAGGAAGATCCCCTGGAGAAGGAAATGGCCACCCACTCCAGTATTCTTGCCTGGAGAATTCCATGGACAGAGGAGCCTGGCTGGATACAGTCCATGGGGTTGCAAAGAGTCAGACATGACTGATCGACTAACACTACACTATACTAGTACCGCTAGCTTTGTTCATAGTAATACTTCCTAAGGCCCACTTGACTTCACACTCCAGGATGTCCAGCTGTTAGTGACCAGACCATCATGACTATCTGGCTTATTAAGACCTTTTTTGTATCGTTCTGTGTATTCTTGTCATCTCTTCTTAGTATCCTCTGCTTCTGTTATGTCCTTACTGTTCCTGTCCTTTATCATGCCCATCCTTGCATGAAACATTCCCTTGATACGTCCAATTTTCTTGAAGAAATCTCTAGTCTTTCACATTCTATTGTTTTCCTCTATTTCTTTGCATTGTTCACTTAAAGGTTTTATCTCTCCTTACTATTCTCTGGAATTCTGCGTTCAGTTACATCTTGGAACTTCTTAAAATCCAAAATATCATATGTGCCTGTTCAGTCCCTCAGTCATATCCGACTCTTTGTGACCCTATGGACTATAGCCCACCAGGCTCTTCTATCCATAGAATTTTCCAGGCAAGAACACTGGAGTGGGTTGCCATTTCTCCCTCCAGGGGATCTTCCCAACCCAGAGATTGAACCTGAGTCTCTCGTGTCTCATGTATTGTAGGTGGATTCTTTACCACCGAGCTACCAGGGAAGCCCAATATCATGTGAGCTAATTCCTTATGATAAATCTTGGCTTTTTAAAAAAGTATTTGTTTATTTTTAGCTGCACTGGGTCTTTGTTGGTGTGTGGGAGCTTTCTCTAGCTGCAGAGAACAGAGACTATTGTCTAGTTATGGTGCACGAACTTCTCATTGTGGTGGCTTCTCTTGTTGCTGAGCACAGGCTCTAGGGCATTTGGGCTCCGTAGTTGCAGCACGCAGGCTCAGTAGTTATGGCACAGGGGCTTAGTCGCTCCACAGCATGTGGGATCTTCCTGGACCAGGGATTGAACCCACGTCCCCTGCATTAGCAGGTGAATTCTTAACCACTGGACCACTAGGGATGTCCACTCTTGCTTTTTTAATAGATAGATAAAAATAAAAATTTTATATGCAAATATATATATATATATATATATATATATAATGGTGCTGTTTCTCTGGCAAACCCTACAACAATAACTGTGTTTCAGGTAAGCAAAACTCTTTCTGATCCTCTTTCTTGATTAGGATAGAAGAGAATGCATTTGTCAATTCAAAGGCTACACAATATGTTCCTGAAACCATGTTAATCTAATCTAGCAATGATATTATGTCTGTTATGGCAGTTACAACTGAGGCTGCCACTTGGTGGAGTACTCTACCAACCAATCTCGGCTTGTAGTAATCTATCAGTTAGTTCAGTTGCTCAGTCGTGTCTGACTCTTTTTGACCCCATGAATCAGAGCATGCCAGGCCTCCCTGTCCATCACCAACTCCCAGAGTTCACTCAGACTCATGTCCACTGAGTCGGTGATGCCATCCAGCCATCTCATCCTCTGTCATCCCTTTCTCCTCCTGCCCCCAATCCCTCCCAGCATCAGGGTCTTTTCCAATGAGTCAACTCTTCGCATGAGGTGGCCAAAGTACTGGAGTTTCAGCTTTAGCATCAGTCCTTCCAATGAACACCCAGGAGTGATCTCCTTTAGAATGGACTGGTTGGATCTCCTTGCAGTCCAAGGGACTCTCAAGAGTCTTCTCCAACACCACAGTTCAAAAGCATCAATTCTTCGGCCCTCAGCTTTCTTCACAGTCCAACTCTCACATCCATACATGACCACTGGAAAAACCATAGCCTTGACTAGATGGACCTTTGCTGGCAAAGTAATGTCTCTGCTTTTGAATATGCTATCTAGGTTGGTCATAACTTTCCTTCCAAGGAGTAAGTGTCTTTTAATTTCATGGCTGCAATCACCATCTGCCGTGATTTTGGAGCCCCAAAAAATAAAGTCTGACACTGTTTCCACTGTTTCCCCATCTATTTCCCATGAAGGGATGGGATCAGATGCCATGACCTTCATTTTCTGAATGTTGAGCTTTAAACCAACTTTTTCACTCTCCACTTTCACTTTCGTCAAGAGGCTCTTTAGTTCCTCTTCACTTTCTGCCATAAGGGTGGTGTCATCTGCATATCTGAGGTTATTGATATTTCTCCTGGCAATCTTGATTCCAGCTTGTGCTTCTTCCAGCCCAGCATTTTTCATGATGTACTCTGCATATAAGTTAAATAAGCAAGGTGACAATATATGGCCTTGACGTACTCCTTTTCCTATTTGGAACCAGTCTGTTGTTCCATGTCCAGTTCTAACTGTTGCTTCCTGACCTGCATATAGGTTTCTCAAGAGGCAGGTCAGGTGGTCTGGTATTCTCATCTCTTTCAGAATTTTCCACAGTTTATTGTGATCCACATAGTCAAAGGCTTTGGCATAGTCAATAAAGATCACATTGGTGCATTAAAACTCAGAACCACATGACTAACTCCAAACTTTTGCCCTTCATCAACCGTATACTGCTTCCAAAAGATTCCATGAAATAACTGTGTGGTATCTCAAAAAGTATACAAGACTTTTACTCAATTTCCCCTGCTTTGCAGCAATACTTACATCATCTCAATCACATTGTGATTTTTTAAAATGTTTATTTATTTATTTGGCTGCACTGGGTCTCAGTTGCAGCATGTGGGAACTTTGATCTTCACTGAGGCATGCAGGATCTTTAGCTGTGGTGTGTGGGATCTTTTTTTTAAGTTGTGGCACATGGGATCCAGTTCCCTGACCAAGGATTGAACCCAAGCCCCCTGCATTGGGAGCATGGAGTCCAAGTCACTGGACCACCAGGAAATTCCCACGACGCTGTGATTTAAAATTCTACTGCAATTTAAATAGTGGTGGAGCAGTTACTATTTTTTAGAAATCAATCCAAGAGGCCTCTACGATGAGAATCAACACCCTTACAAATGTACTATGACAAAATTTTCACCTATTCACTTCAAGTTCAGTTTTCACAGGCTTGTAGTGGCATTGCTTCTTTAGAAATCTCCACTGTCTGTAACAGTGAATGCTCTCTTTGCTGAGAAGGCAGCTGGAGAATGCTACCCAGCAGGTGAAAACAGAATGCATGTCAAGGAAAGATCCAGGCATGGGCAGGAAAGGAAGGAGAGATCGTTGTCAAAGAACCCAAAGACAGTCCTTTGTCCAGAAGGAAAAAAAAAAAAAATGCTGACTTCTTGCTTTCTCTTGTCTCTTCCCTTCTGCATGGTAAGATTATTAACCAAAAGTTTTAGATCTCAAGTCTCTTTATTCTTTCTTCTGATCATTCAGCCAAAAGCTCCTGTACTGTGTAGCTGTGCTCCTGCCTGAACTTGTTACCAAGGTGTTACTGAAGTTCAGTAACAAGTTCATGTGCACAGTGAGGCCAAACAAATCATAACACTAGAGTTTGGAGCAGAAAAAGATTTATTGTAGTGCCAAGCAAGAAGGATGGTGGTTGGTACTCAAAATCACAGAAATTCCTGCTGATTTGGGGTCAAAGGGGATAGTTTTAAAGGCAAAATTTGGAGTGAGGGCTGCAGGGTGTGTGACTTTCTTCTGATTGGTTGGTGATGAGGTAATAGGGCACTGTTCCAGGAATCTTGTGCTCAGTTTGAAGTTACCATCTTCCACCAGGGTGGGGGGCCTTAGTTTCTGCAGAACTTACAAAGATATTGTTATGTATATCCCTTAAGGAGGAACCAGGATCCTGCTTTAATCACTGTACTAATTTCTAATTTTTAAAATTTATTTATTTGACTGCACTAGGTCTTCATTACTGAGTGCAGGCTTTCTCTAGTTGTGGTGAGTGGGGGCTACTCTCCAGCTGTGGTGCGTGGGCTTCTCACTGGTGGCTTCTCTTGTTGCAGAGCATGGGTTCTATGGCACGTGGGCTCAGTAGTTGTGGCTCACGGGCTTAGTTGCTCCAGGGCACGTGGGATCTTCTGCATCCAGGGACCAAACCTGTGTCCCTTGCATTGGCAGGTGGATTCTTAACCACTGGACCACCAGGGAAGTCCCTACACTATAGTTTATTGATTGTTCCTCTTTTGTTTCTGTATTCCCTTACTTCTCTGATTAGCAACTATTTGAATCTGCTCTTTGGTATTCAGGAAGGTCAAAGAGGCTGACACCTTTTTCCTGCAAATTAAAAAAGGGAACTGGAAAGGCTTTTGTGCCTTGCAGGACCTCACAGGGTCTGCTCAATTTCAAAGGCTGTTACCCCAGAAACTAGGGAAAGAAGGGACTTGGATAAAAGCTGTTTTGAGAACTGATTACTTCCCTAGATCTCCTCCCAAATTCCATAAGAATGCATAACTGCCCCTCCTTTACCATGGTAAAAGTCTGTAGGCCGATTTTCTGGAGATGTGATGATGACCTCTGGATTAGGGGATATGAGACACACTTAAGGACTTGGGTACCCTGAAAAACTGGGGAGAGCAGATGGCCATATGTTTTGCATATGAAATGCTGAGATGCCTCTACCCCTCCTTCACACTGCTCCCAGAACCTCCGTGGTTACTGGACCTCTAGTCTTCAGTTAGGAAGGGCAAGATTCTTCTCTGGGGGAATCTAACTGTCCCAATAACTCCAGAAAGAATGAAGGGATGGAGCCAAAGCAAAAACAATACCCAGTTGTGGATGTGACTGGTGATAGAACCAAGGTCCGATGCTGTAAAGAGCAATATTGCATGGGAACCTGGAATGTTAGGTCCATGAATCAAGGCAAATTGGAAGTGGTCAAACAGGAGATGGCAAAAGTGAACACCGACAATCTAGGAATCAGCGAACTAAAATGGACTGGAATGGGAGAATTTAACTCAGATGACCATTATATATACTACTGCGGGCAGGAATCCCTTAGAAGAAATGGAGTAGCCATCATGGTCAACAAAAGAGTCCAAAATGCAGTACTTGGATGCAATCTCAAAAACGACAGAATGATCTCTGTTCGTTTCCAAGGCAAACCATTCAAAATCACAGTAATCAAAGTCTATGCCCCAACCAGTAACGCTGAAGAAGCTGAAGTTGAATGGTTCTATGAAGATCTACAAGACCTTTTAGAACTAACACCCCAAAAAAATGTCCATTTCATTATAGGGGACTGGAATGCAAAAGTAGGAAGTCAAGAAACACCTGGAGTAACAGGAAAATTTGGCCTTGGAATACAGAATGAAGCAGGGCAAAAGCTAATAGAGTTTTGCCAAGACAACGCACTGGTCATAGCAAGCACCCTCTTCCAATAACACAAGAGAAGACTCTATACATGGACATCACCAGATAGTCAACACCGAAATCAGATTGATTATATTCTTTGCAGCCAAAGATGGAGAAGCTCTATACAGTCAGCAAAAACAAGACCGGGAGCTGACTGTGGCTCAGATCATGAACTCCTTATTGCCAAATTCAGACTTAAATTGAAGAAAGTAGGGGAAACCACTAGACCATTCAGGTATGACCTAAATCAAATCCCTTATGATTATACAGTGGAAGTGAGAAATAGATTTAAGGGCCTAGATCTGATAGATAGAGTGCCTGATGAACTATGGACGGAGGTTCATGACATTGTACAGGAGACAAGGATCAAGACCATCCCCATGGAAAAGAAATGCAAAAAAGCAAAATGGCTGTCTAGGGAGGCCTTACAAATAGCTGTGAAAAGAAGAGAAGCGAAAAGCAAAGGAGAAAAGGAAAGATATAAGCATCTGAATGCAGAGTTCCAAAGAATAGCAAGAAGAGATAAGAAAGCCTTCCTCAGCGATCAATGCAAAGAAATAGAGGAAAACAACAGAATGGGAAAGACTAGAGATCTCTTCAAGAAAATTAGAGATACCAAGGGAATATTTCATGAAAAGATGGGCTCGATAAAGGACAGAAATGGTAGGGACCTAACAGAAGCAGAAGAGATTAAGAAGAGGTGGCAAGAATACACAGAAGAACTGTACAAAAAAGATCTTCACGACCAAGATAATCACGATGGTGTGATCACTGGACACCAGACATCCTGGAATGTGAAGTCAAGTGGGACTTAGAAAGCATCACTACGAACAAAGCTAGTGGAGGTGATGGAATTCCAGTGGAGCTATTTCAAATCCTGAAAGATGATGCTGTGAAAGTGCTGGACTCAATATGCCAGCAAATTTGGAAAACTCAGCAGTGGCCACAGGACTGGAAAAGGTCAGTTTTTATTCCAATTCCAAAGAAAGGCAATGCCAAAGAATGCTCAAACTACTGCACAATTGCACTCATCTCACACGCTAGCAAAGTAATGCTCAAAATTCTTCAAGCCAGGCTTCAGCAATATGTGAACCGTGAACTTCCAGATGTTCAAGCTGGATTTAGAAAAGGCAGAGGAACCAGAGGTCAAATTGACAATATCCGCTGGATCATCGAAAAAACAAGAGAGTTCCAGAAAAATATCTACTTCTATTTTATTGACTATGCCAAAGGCTTTGACTGTGTGGATCACAATAAACTGTGGAAAATTCTGAAAGAGATGGGAGTACCAGACCACCTGACCTGCCTCTTGAGAAACCTATATGCAGGTCAGGAAGCAACAGTTAGAACTGGACATGGAACAACAGACTGGTTCCAAATAGGAAAAGGAGTACATCAAGGCCATATATTGTCACCTTGCTTATTTAACTTATATACATCATGAAAAACGCTGGGCTGGAAGAAGCACAAGCTGGAATCAAGATCACCAGGAGAAATATCAATAACCTCAGATATGCAGATGACACCACCCTTATGGCAGAAAGTGAAGAGGAACTAAAAAGCCTCTTGACGAAAGTGAAAGAGGAGAGTGAAAAAGTTGGCCTAAAGCTCAACGTTCAGAAAATGAAGATGATGGCATCTGGTCCCATCCCTTCATGGGAAATAGATGGGGAAACAGTGGAAACAGTGTCAGACTTTATTTTGGGGGGCTCCAAAATCACGGCAGATGGTGATTGCAGCCATAAAATTAAAAGACGCTTACTTCTTGGAAGGAAAGCAACCTAGATAGCATATTCAAAAGCAGAGACATTACTTTGCCAACAAAGATCTGTCTAGTCAAGGCTATGGTTTTTCCAGTGGTCATGTATGGATGTGAGAGTTGGACTGTGAAGAAAGCTGAGGGCTGAAGAATTGATGCTTTTGAACTGTGGTGTTGGAGAAGACTCTTGAGAGTCCCTTGGACTGCAAGGAGATCCAACCAGTCCATTCTAAAGGAATCAGTCCTGGGTGTTCTTTGGAAGGAATGATGCTAAAGCTGAAACTCAGTACTTTGGCCACCTCATGTGAAGAGTTGACTCCTGGAAAAGACTCTGATGCTGGGAGGGATTGGGGGCAGGAGGAGAAGGGGACGACAAAGGATGAGATGGCTGGATGGCATCACTGACTCGATGGACATGAGTCTGAGTGAACTCTGGGAGTTGGTAATGGACAGGGAGGCCTGGCGTGCTCCAATTCATGGGGTCGCTAAGAGTTGGACGTGACTGAGCAACTGAACTGAACTGAACTGTCCCAAAAGAAAGACGTAAAGACACTAACATCAGGGGATTCCCCAACAAATGGCTTGTCCAGATCTGTCCACAGGGAGACTTCAAAGTCAAGTCATTGTAATGGTTTAAATTTTATCTTGTAGGTACTTAAGAGCCAGCAGAGATTTTTAAGTAGGAAATGACTAGATTGTATACTAAGTGGAGGAACTGTGCTTGTAGGAGGAAAAGTGGTAGGAAAGGAGAGAGAATAATAGCAATGAAAACAGTTACAAAGTTATTTAAAATGGTGAGGAGGACTTCCTTGGCGGTCCAGTGGCTAAGACTCTGCATTCCCAGTTTAGGGGACCAGGGTTCAATTCTTGGTCAGGGAGCTAGAACCCACATGCAGCAACTAGGAGTTCACATGCTGCAACTGAAGATCTCACAGTTTAACAAAAGGACTAAAAAGTAAATAAAGGAAATGTCAAGGAAGCATGAGAACAAAATACAGAGGTATCAAAAATTGAAATAAATGTCAGTTATGATGATAGATGTGAGCAATTAAAATCTTACACTGAAGGACTAAGACTGAGGAATTCCATTTCAACCTGCTAATCTGGGCACAAGAATTTAATTTCTTCTGTATGAGTCAGAGTCCAGTAAGAAGAGAGAAGCCACACCAGTAAATAGAACAGAGAAAATTTAATATTCTACTAATAACTTTTTTTACTAGTTAGTAATAGGTTAACTACTAACAGGGTAAAAGAGAACTTAAGGGGTACACAAGTCACAAAGTATAAAAAGTAGTTACTATCTCTAAGGATGAGAAGTTTAGAGATAATAATTGTTCAAACTACCACACAATTTTACTCATTTCACATGCTAGCAAAGTAAAGTTCAAAATCCTCCAAGCTAGGCTTCAACAGTATATGAACCAAGAACTTCCAGATGTACAAGCTGGATTGAGAAAAGGCAAAGGAACCGGAGATCAAATTGCCAACAATTGTTGGATCACAGTAAAAGCTAGATAATTTCAGAAAAACATCTACTTCTGCTTCATTGACAAAGGCTAAAGCCTTTGACTGTGTGGTTCACAACAAACTGGAAAATTCTTAAAGAGACAGGAATACCAGACCACCTCACCTGTCTCCTGAGAAACCTGTATGCAGGTCAAGAAGCAACAGTTAGAACAGGACATGGAACAACAGACTGGTTCCAATTGGGGAAAGGAGTACCTCAAGGCTGTACATTGTCACTCTGCTTATTTAACTTCTATGCAGAGTACATCATGTGAAATGCCAGGCTGGATGAAGCACAAGCTGGCATCAGGATTTTGGGGAGAAATTGACATTTCTCCCTGCAATTTTCTAATGAGCCAACTCATTGGAAAAGACCCTGATGCTAGGAAAGACCGAAGACAAGAGGAGAAGGGGGTGACAGAGGATGAGATGGTTGATGGCATCACCGACTCAATGGATGTGAATTTGAGCAAACTCCAGATGGCGAAAGACAGGAAAGCCAGACGTCCTGCAGTATGTGAGGTCACAAAGAGTCAGACACGACTGAGCGACTGAACAACAAAGCTGAGAAAGAGCAAACAAGGAAAGAAAAAAGACTGTAGAAGAGCCTCACTCCTGAGCTAAGACTCAGACCTTTTTGGAGAGTCTGGCTGCTGCAAGAACATGAGACCTGTGGGTAGTGTAGGAACTTGCTGAAAGTGGCAAACCAGAGCTGGTTATAGGACTGGCCCAGAAACTTGTCAAACTATACACGTAAATTGGATCTGGTCTATACGAGTAACTTGCTGGGTGGTGGAAAACCTTGCTTTTGGTTGTAGCTGCTCAGTGAGGGCAGCCTGCTAGGTGGGAAGCTAATATGCTGAGTATGCAGGTCACAGCTGGTCCATAAGGACTCCTAAAGTGAGCACTGACCAGGTCTCCTCACATGCTCAAAATGAGCTGACAGGAAACAGGAAATGAAGTCTCTCCTATGGCTTTGCAGTGTCCCTCCAGAACTCTATTGACAAAAACTAATATAAAGTAACAAAGTAGAAATGTTTATAGGATCCACTATCAAAAAATAGGACAAAGAAGAGGACATTTGGATGTGAGAAGCAACAAATTAATAAGTTATTCCCTTTGATTTCCAGATGCACCCTTCTTCACACATTCAAACTTCCATACAACAATAAAGCAACAGTTATTCTTCATACAAGTAGAATTCTCCCCTTCTCCCCCAAATAAGGAGACATGTAAACAGTCATACCCATTATTGGCTACATTAATTACTCCTCAGATTCAGTCACAATCTCACTGAATCTTCTGATACCCAAAGACACAATTGTAAAGTTAACCTCCAGCAATTTGTAAAGAAAATAATAAATAAAAGAAGAATAAAATAGTTAAATATACACATAATTAGTGAAGAGAAAATAGATAAAGATATCACAATCCTCACTTTGATAATTAATTAGTCATGAGGCCATAGCTGAAATCTATGACTTCCTTCCTTCAGTAACCACATTGACCATTTTGGTCTTTTATGTGGTAGGGTGATCTCAGCCTTCATTCTGGGATGTTCAATAATCATGTCTTTGTTTTTCTTTTGGCCACACTGAACAGCATGCAGCATCTTCCCCAACCAGGGACTGAACCCATGCCCCCTGCATTGGAATTGCAGAGTCTTAACCACTGGACTGCCAGAAAAGTCCTGCTGCTGCTGCTGCTAAGTAGCTTTAGTCGTGTCCGACTCTGTGCGACCCCATAGATGGCAGCCCACCAGGCTTCCCTGTCCCTGGGATTCTCCAGGCAAGAACACTGGAGTGGGTTGCCATTTCCTTCTCCAATGCAGGAAAGTGAAAAGTGAAAGTGAAGTCGCTCAGTCTTGTCCAACTCTTCGCGACCCCATGGACGGCAGCCTACCAGGCTCCTCCGTCCATGGGATTTTCCAGGCAAGAGTACTGGAGTAGGGTACCACTGCCTTCTCCAGAAAAGTCCTAGTCTTGCTCTTTTTTGATTGCTATACTTTTCCATAAATTTTACTTGGGTGTAGAAGTATCAAGAGTAGCCCCTTGTAAAGGAATTATTATACAATTAAAAAAAAAAAAAAAGAGCACATCCAGAGGGGCTTCCCTTGTGGCTCAGTGGTAAAAAGTCTACTTGCCAATGCAGATGACACAGGTTTGATCCCTGACCTAAGAAGATCCCATGTGACTCAAAACAGCTACCCTGTGCACTACAACTATTGAGGCTGTGCTAGAGCCTGAGAGCCACAACTACTGAGCCCACGTGCAGCAACTACCGAAGACTGAGTGACCCAGAGCTCGTGCCCTGCAACAAGAGAAGCCACTACAGTGAGAAGCCCTCACACTCCGATGAGGGAGTAGCCTCTGATCAACACAACTAGAGAAAAGCCTGTGTAGCAACAAAGACCCAGGACAACCAAAAATAAATACATAATATATATATTTTTAAATCCACAGATTTATGCCCTATGGGAACTCGAATAGAATTTGTATCCTGCTGCTATGTGAAAATTGTATACATCTTAATTATGTTGAATTGGTTCATAGTACTTTCCAGGTCTACTATATCCTCCTCAGTTATGCAGATGACACTGCCCTAATGGCAGAAAGCAAAGAGGAACTAAAGAGCCTCTTGATGAAAGTGAAAGAGGAGAATGAAAATGCTGACTTGAAACCCAACATTCAAAAAACTAAGATCATGACATCCAGTCCCATCACTTCATGGCTAATACATGGGAAAAAAATGGAAGCAGTGACAGACCTTATTTTCTTTAGCTCCAAAATCACTGTGGACAGTGACTACAGCCATAAAATGAAAAGACACTTGCTCCTTGGAAAAAAACTATAACAAACCTAGACACTGCATTACTATGCAGAGACATCATTTTGCTGACAAAAGTCTGTATAGTCAAAGCTATGTTTTTTTCAGTAGTCATGTATGGATGTGAAAGTTGGACCATGAAGAAGGCTGAGCCCAGAAGAATTTATGCTTTCAAACTGTGATGCTAGATAAGACTCTTGAGAGTCCCTTGGACTGCAAGGAGATCAAACCAGTCAATCCTAAAGGAAATCAACCCTGAATATTCATTGGAAGGACGGATGCTGAAGTTGAAACTCCAATACTATGGCCACCTGATGCAAAGAGCCGACTCATTGGAAAAGACCCTGATGCTGGGAAAGACTGAAAGCAAGAA
Organism: Bubalus kerabau; assembly: GCF_029407905.1. Lineage (NCBI taxonomy): Eukaryota > Metazoa > Chordata > Mammalia > Artiodactyla > Bovidae > Bubalus > Bubalus kerabau. The sequence goes on along the minus strand of NC_073629.1, from coordinate 101,495,466 downwards.
GAGAAGAGGGCAACAGAGGATGAGATGATTGGATGGCATCATCAACTCAATGAACATGTGTTTGAGCAAACTCCGGGAAATGGTGAAGGACAGGGAAGCCTAGAGTATTGCAGTCCATGGGGTCACACAGTGGGACACAACTGAGCAACTGAACAACAACAACATATCCTCCTATTTTTCTGTCTATTGATTCTATTAATTTTTGAGAGTTTGATATGGAAACTCCAACTTAAAATCTTAATTTATCTACTTAAAATATAATTATAATATATAGAGGGACTAAATGTAACTTTGTTTTGTATTTTCTAAGTCTCCTTTAAATGTGTTACCATACTTTCATAATTTAAAAAAATCATTCAGTTCATTTCAGTTGCTCAGTCATGTCCAACTCTTTGCAACCCCATGGACTGCAGCACACCAGGCTTCCCTGTCCATCACCAAATCCTGGAGCTTGCTCAAACTCATGTCCATCCAGTCAGTGATGACATCCAACCATTTCATCCTCTGTCATCCCCTCTCCTTCCACCCTCAATCTTTCCCAGCATCAGAGTCTTTTCAAATGAGTCAGTTCTTCACATCAGGTCGCCAAAGGATTGGAGTTTCAACTTCAGCATCAGTCCTTCCAAAGAATATGCAGAACTGATTTCCTTTAGAATTGAATGGTTGTATCTCCTTGCAGTCCAAGGGACTCTCAAGTCTTCTCCAACACCACAGTTCAAAAGCATCAATTCTTCGGCACTCAGCTTTCTTTATAGTCCAACTCTCACATCCATACATGACTACTGGAAAAACCATAGCTTTGACTAGATGGACCTTTGTCAGCAAAGTAATGTCTCTGCTTTTTAATATGCTGTCTAGGTTGGTCATAGCTTTTCTTCCAAGGAACAAGCATCTTTTAATTTCATGGCAGCAGTCACCATCTGCAGTGATTTTGGAGCCCAAGAAAATAAAATCTGCCACTGTTTCCACTGTTTCCCCATCTATTTATGATGAAGTGATGGGATTGGATGCCAGGATCTAAGTTTTTTGAATGCTGAGTTTTAAGCCAGCTTTTTCACTCTCCTCTTTCACTTTCATCAAGAGGCGCTTCAGTTCCTCTTCGCTTTCTGCCATAAAGTGAAAGTCGATCAGTCGTGTCTGACTCTTTGTGACTCCATGGACTATACAGTCCGTGAAATTCTCTAGGCCAGAATACTGGAGTGGGTAGCCTTTTCCTTCTCCAGGGGATCTTCCCAACCCAGGGATCAAACCCAGGTCTCTCACATTGCAGGGGGATTCCTTTACCAGATGAGCCACAAGGGAAGCCCTTCTGCCATAAGGGTGGTATCATCTGCATATCTGAGGTTATAGATATTTCTCCTGGCAATCTGGATTCCAGCTTGAGATTTACCCAGCCCCGCATTTTGCATGATGTACTCTGTAGAGAAGTTAAATAAGCAGGGTGACAATATACAGACTTATTGTACTCCTTTCCTGATTTGGAACCAGTCCAAATGTTCTATGTCTGGTTCTAACTGTTGCTTCTTGACCTGCATACAGATTTCTCAGGAGGTAGGTAAGGTGGTCTGGTATTCCCATCTCTTGAAGAATTTTCCATAGTTTATTGTGATCCACACAAAGGCTTTGACATAGTCAATAAAGCAGAAGTAGATGTTTTTCTGGAACTCGCTTGTTTTTTTGGTGATCCAATGGATGTTGGCAATTTGATCTCTGGTTCCTCTGCCTTTTCTAAATCCAGCTTGAACATCTGGAATGTCACAGTTCACATACTGTTGAAGCCTTGCATGGAGGATTTTAAGCATTACTTTGCTAGTGTGTGAGATGAGTGCAATTGTGTGGTAGTTTGAACATTCTTTGGCATTGCCTTTTTGTGGGGTTGGAATGAAAACTGACCTTTTCCAGTCCTGTGGCCACTGCTGAGTTTTCCAAATTTGCTGGCATATTGAGTGGAACACTTTCACAGCATCATCTTTTAGGATTTGAAATAGCTCAACTGGAATTCCATCACCTCCACTAGCTTTATTCATAGTGATACTTCCTAAGGTCCACTTGACTTCACACTCCAGGATGTCTGGCTCTAGGTGAGTGATCACACCATTGTGGTTATCTCGGTCATTAAGATCTTTTTTGTATAGTTTTACTGTGTATTCTTGCCACCTCTTCTTAATATCTTCTGCTCTGTTAGGTCCATATCATTTCTGTACTTTATTGTGCCTTTCTTTGCATGAAATGTTCCCTTGGTATCTCTAATTGTCTTGAAGAGATCTCTAGTCTTTCCCATTCTGTTGTTTTCCTCTATTTCTTTGCATTGATCACTGAGGAAGGTTTTCTTATCTCTCCTTGCTATTCTTTGGAACTCTGCCTTCAGATGGGTATATTTTTCCTTTTCTCCTTTGCCTTTCTATTGTCTTCTTTTCTCAGTATTTGTAAGGCCTCCTTAGACAGCCATTTTGCCTTTTTTGCATTTCTTTTTCTTGATCACTGCCTCCTGTACAGTGTCACGAAATTATAGGTTTTTTTTTTAAAGAGTAGCCCCAGGGAATACCCTGGTTCCAGAATCATTCTTATTGCTCCTTGGTGTAGCAACAACTTAATTTACCAATGATAATCAGGGAGTAACCACCCAGTAGAGCAATTCTTTTACCTGCCAGCTGGCTCAGTGACAATAAGAAACCCAAATAGCCAAATGGAATTTCACTTTCTAATTCAATGGAATTATCATTGTATTTGTATTAGGAACAAAGATCTCCAAACCAACAAAGCTCAAAGTAGTTGAAAGAGGAGGGAAAAACCCTGTGAGTGGATTGAAGAAGAAGTGAAGTGAAGTGAAGTTGCTCAGTCGTGTCCAACTCTTTTCGACCCCATGGACTATAGCCTACCAGGCTCCTCCATCCATGGAATTTTCCAGGCAAGAATACTGGAGTGGGTTGCCATTTCCTTCGCCAGGGGATCTTCCCGACCCAGGGATCGAACCCGGATCTCCCGCATCGCAGGCAGACGCTTTACCATCTGAGCCACCAGGAAAGCCCTGGTGAGTGGATTATTAGGTATTAATTGTGAGAGAAGCCACTCCCACTTCCACTCCCTTGATTTCCAGATTCTGGTTATGAAGGAGATAGCACCATATAATGGTCTCTGACTCAAAGCATACACTGCAGGCTGGAAGATGGAATCCCATCTTTTCATTATAGTATCTCCCAACCTGAAAATCCGGTCATTTGCCAAGGTCCATCCCATTTCTACAGAGGCCAACAGGTATGTTAAATGCTGGTGTGATAGATATCAGCATCCCAGCACGTTTCAAGTCTTTGATAGTGGTACTCATATCTACAGTTTCTACAGGGATGTAGTTTGCTTGTGCTGTTGTGTGGGCCAGATCGAGTTGGACTCTTCACAACCCCAAGGACTGTAGCCCACTAGTCTCCTCTGGCCGTGGAATTTTCCAGGCAAGAATACTGGAGCAGGTTACCATTTCCTCCTCCTGGGGATCTTCCCGACTCAGGGATTGAACCTGCATCTCCTGCAACTCCTGCATTGGCAGGTGAATTTTTTTTTTATCATTGTGCCATTGCTTTTTATTTGCTAATTTGTTAGAGAGGATAGCCTTTCTACTACAGTGATACTCATAAACATGTTTATTCCAATTAAACATCAGGAAATGGAGAAATAAACATATGATGTGTCTGTGAACCAACTGGTCCCAACTTAATTTAGGCCTCAACTCCATTTATCACCACCACAATAGCCTCCACCATGAGCCACAATGTCATTTTGGATTCCCAGTATTAGCATCAATCCAGAAGCAGTGTCTACCAATACTTGAAAGATCTGGATATTCCTTTTTTATCCAGTGCACAGTCACTTAAGCAAATGGGTGAAGGTCCCTTTGGAGACGGCTTGAAGGAAGACTTATGATGTATTCATGCAGCAATGTTGTAGGATCATTCCTGAAGAACCCTACCATTCAATTAAGGAACTCTACATTTGTGAAGTGTCTTAAGGCTAGAAGCTGGACAAAAGGCCATGACTCTCCATTGTGGTAACTTGGTTCAGATTTCTGGCTATTAGACACAGATCACGCTGTTCATCTGTTTCACTCTAAGGGACATCATGATCAATTAGCCACAAAGATCCCTGTGGGCTTCCCAGGTGACTCAGTGGGTAAAGAATCCCCCTGCCAAGCAGGAGACACAGGTTCGATCCCTGGGTCAGAAAGATGCCCTGGAGAAGAAAATCGCAACCCACTCCAGTATTTTTGCTTGGGAAATTCCATGGACAGAGGAGCCCAGCAGGCTGCAGTCCATGGGGTCACAAACAGTTGGACACGACTAAACAGCTAAACAGCAGCAACAAAGTTCCCTATAGGCCAAAACATTCTTATTATTGATAATGTCCCTGCTCCCATTTTTAGTGAACACATCTACTTTGTCTTTTATGGTTAAGTGATGCCATTTGACCTTTGCTACTTGAGAGCTTCTCATTTCTAGTGAAATCTGGGAGTTCATCTCAATGACAGCATCTTGCATCGTCAGGAAAGCAACCACAGACCTCTCTTAATTTCTTTCTCAATGCCTCAGTGACAGGAATGCCTTCCAAGCTTTCTCAGGAGTTATAGTGGGGGGATGAGTATGCAGTTTGCACATAATAAACCCATTCCAACCTTCTTCTCTACTTAAGTCTTTGTATTCTCTTTATTTCATGCCATTGAAGCTTTGGTATCTTATCCTCATTAAACACAGGAAAACAGGAAATTCCATGGTGGTCCAGAGGCTAAGACTCTACGCTCCCAGTGCAGGGGGCCTGGGTTCAAGCCTATTCAAGGAACTAGATTCTGCATGCCTGGACTAAAAGATCACACATGCCACAAATAAAAAAAGATCCCACATGCTGCAACTAAGATCTGGCACAGCAAAATAAATAAATACATTAAAAAAAATGACAACAGGAAAATGAGTCAAAATGTTGATCCTTCAACCCACTAAGCTGTTAGAGCCACCTCTACTTGCATAAACCAACACATTAAGCCTGGAATATCTAGTAAGGGGGCCCTGATCAATGGATTATTCCTGATCTAGTTAAATTTTGTCTTCTTTGGCCTGACACTCTTAGAATCTATCTACCCCTACACATGTTCCCAGGCTTCTGCTACACTATATACATTAGCTAAACTTTGTAATAATTCATCTGATGCTTGGCTACTCCTTTCTTGGTCATATTGTACTGTATACCAGACTCCCTAGAGCAGACTGAAATTTGACCTTACTTATGGTTCTAGCAGCAGCCAAGTAAGATTGTGGTAGTTCTTGTGGTGGGTGCACATTGCCTTGCAAGGCACCTGTCCCTGGTCAGGTGAATGCCAGGATTTCAAACAAAACTAGGCTAATTTCCTCAGTTCAGTTCAGTTCAGTCACTCAGTCGTGTCCAACTCTTTGTGACCCCATGAACTGCAGCACGTCAGGCCTCCCTGTCCATCACCAGCTCCCAGAGTTCACTCAAACTCATGTCCATCGAGTCGGTGATGCCATCCAGCCATCTCATCCTCTGTCGTCCCGTTCTCCTCCTACCCCTAATCCCTCCCAGCATCAGAGTCTTTTCCAATGAGTCAACTCTTCACATGAGGTAGCCAAAGTATTGGAGTTTCGGCTTTAGCATCAGTCCTTCCAATGAACACCCAGGACTGGTCTCCTTTAGAATGGATTGGTTGGATCTCCTTGCAGTCCAGGGACTTTCAAGAGTCTTCTCCAACACCGCACTTCAAAAGCATCAATTCTCTGGTGCTCAGCTTTCTTCACAGTCCAACTCTAACATCCATATATGACCACTGGAAAAACCATAGCCTTGACTAGATGGACCTTTGTTGGCAAAGTAATGCCTCTGCTTTTGAATATGCTATTTAGGTTGGTCATAACTTTCCTTCCAAGGAGTAAGCATCATGGCTGCAATCACCATCTACAGTGATTTTGGAGCCCAAAGAAATAAAGTCTGACACTGTTTCCACTGTTTCCCATCTATTTCCCATGAAGTGATGGGACCAGATGCCATGATCTTAGTTTTCTGAATGTTGAGCTTTAAGCCAACTTTTTCACTCTCCTCTTTCACTTTCATCAAGAGGCTTCCTCTTCACTTTCTGCCATAAGGGTGGTGTCATCTGCATATCTGAGGTTATTGATATTTCTCCCGGCAGTCTTGATTCCAGCTCAGACCCCTGCTATTTGGAGGTGATGGATGCTTATGGCACTGACTACAGCAATGGTTTCATGGGTATATACTTATTTCCAAACTCATCAAGTTGTATACATTAAATATGTACAGCTTTGTATGTCAATCACTTTTTTAAAGATTCTTTTTTATGTGGACCATTTTTTAAACCCTTTTTGGAATGTGTTACAATGTTGCTTCTGCTTTATGTTTCAGTTTTTTGGCTGCAAGGCACGTGGGATTTTAGTTCTCTGACAAGGATTCAACCCACACCCCCTGCTGCTGGAAGGCAAGGTCTTAACCGTTGCACTGTCAGGGAAGTCCCTGTCAATCACTTTTTGAACTCAATAAATGTTGAGGTCCTTTAATGGACCGGAACCTGGTGGCCCGGAGTTGACGATAAGAAAGTAAAAGGGAGAAAGAGGCTGATATTCCTTGGTTTACACAGAAAACCAATAAAGCCCTTGACACAGGGCTTGCACTGCTTCACGTAGGCACCAGGCACCCTCTCAAGGGGGTGAAGGCACAGTGCGCCTTCTCGAAAGGGTCTTAGAAGCCCGGGGAAGACAGTGAGCTCAGCCGGCTTCTGCGTTCCAAAGAATTAGCCTGAGAGAGAGAGAGAAAGAATGAAAGAAAGACAAGGGGACCCAAGCTCTGCTGGAGCAAAGGTGTTTTATTCAACATAGTGTGGGTATATATACTGTCTTACAAGGTAGCTATTTTCAGCAAAGATGAAAGTCAAAAGTCCAGACTTACAAATTATCAAGGAAACATAAGGCAATCCATATTAAAGAGAGAGGGTTGTAAATAATCACTTTTACCATATGGTTAATAAAAAGGAAGAGGGCCATAAATAGTTACTTATCATCATATGGAAAACTAACAAAGGAAATGCATGCATTCCTCAGCCCCGGAGCGGTTTGCCAACTCCTCTTAATCCTGAATATTCAGGAATTAATAAGGGACAGAGGATTCATGACAGAACCAAAACAGCACACAGGAAGCCTCCTGTTAATGCTTCCTGACAAATAAAGAGGCTTAAAAAAAAAAAACACACACACACAATTTTAATTTTTAAAAAAAGAATTTAATTGCCTAAGGCCTTGCCCACTCCTCTACCAGAGGAAAAAGGGGATGATAGAAGGTTGACCACTGCTCAGGAAGTTCTCCTTTCTGGTCCTTCCTTCTGGCTGCTGTCACCACTTAAAGCAGGTGGGCAGCATGAAGCAGTTTCTTATTGCCACAAACACACACTGTCCACTCCTGCCAGTTGTCCCCATGAGTGTTGGGTCACACTTTCTTCAGACAATATGAGCTTTTTAAATGCTGAAAATATAAGAGGACATGGAATTTATTTGAGAAGAAGGAACCCAATAGGTTTTAATTTGTCTTACTTGCATCTCCTAGGAAGAACACTCTGATTTGGTGTAATGGCTAAAGTTTTGGAGAGAAGAGTTTAAAGAAAAAAACAACTATTACTATTCACTGGCCATCATGTTTAGTGATAAGTTGCAGGTGCTTTAGGTCCAAAGAGAAATGGTGAAACAGTGCTATGGGAAAAGCAGCATTAGAGTCACATGAAATTTCTAGTAATGATCATATATTTTCAGTAAACTTGGGCTAAAGTGAGACATCTGAAGAGAAAAAAATAGACAACATATTCATCAAAGAATACATGAAAAACTTTTGAATAAAAGTTGCATCTGTAATCTGGGAATTCAATATGTTCATGCCTTCTTTCTGACCTGGAGAAGTCCATGGATTGCATAGTCTACGGGGTCATAAAGAGTCAGACATGACTGAGCGACTTTTTTTCATGCCTTTTTTTGGGGCTTCCCAGATGGTGCTAGCGGTAAAGAACCTGCCTGCCAATGCAGGAGACATAAGAGACGTGGGTTCAGTACCTGGGTCGGGAAGATCCCCTGGAGGAGGTCATGGCAACCCATTCCAGTATTATTCTTGCCTGGAGAATACCATGGACAGAGGAGCCTGGTGGGCTACAGTCCATGGAGTCACAAAGAGTCTGCGCAACTGAATACGCATGCATGACTCCTTTTTGGCTGATGTTACACTTTATGATTTACACATTAGAGGATGAACCATTTCTGGACACCTTAACCATGTTCTTAGCTTCCCACCTCTATCTACAACTAAGTTATGAATTAGTTATTATTCTTACATTCAAACCATAACTATCTCACATTTACCCATGCAGATGTACTTTCAGCATGTAATCCATATGGTGAAAGAAGTGTTGACCTTGAAGACATCAGAATTTCTTACTAAAAAATATCTAACCAGCCAGATTAGTTGAAGTGTTGGTGATACACAGCAGAGACACTGGTGCAATGCACTCAGAAGATATGACAGTCTCTGGGAAATATGATAATGTTGCCATATGGATTTTTAAAAATATAGTACTTGCAAGTCTTTGCTGTAAATGTGCATTTTTGAGGCAATTGTGAAAGTGGTGTGTGATTGTTGATATGTTCTGTTGTAAATTCAGAGCTTTTTCAAGTTTATTGCTCTTTACCTATTGCTTTCAAAGTGTCTATTTTTAATTAAAACTTGTTATACCACTACAAAAAAAAAACTAGCCAGCTAATTCCTTTGTTGTTGTTGTTCAATTGCTAAGTCATGTTCACAGCTGCCTCAAATGCAGTTTGCTTGTGGCCACAAGTTCCATGAGAATCAGTATTTTAAAATAGAGTTGAATATACATTTGTATCTAGAAATAATATTACCCTTTCCTCCTAGTAACAAAAGCTAAGAGCAAGTAAGAATCCAGAAAGTCATCCATCAGTGCAGAAGAATATAGGCTTAGATTCTTTGCTGCCAGAGGGGTGCTGATTTCAGCATAAATGCATCCTTCAGTTGAGAGGCCCTGCCACTCACCAGTGATGTTCACTTTCATTAATTAGAAATACTAAAATAACATGGGAATAATTTTGCTAGCCTAAAAGAGCTTAAATAAATTATACAAAAGTCATGAGTAAACAGAACATCACATTAACTTTTCATAATTTTTCCCATCTCAACTTCATAGGTTAGAAAAGTCTCCAAAGTTCAGTGTGATAGAAAGTCAGAATAAGACTCAACTAGGCCCAACCACACTTCAGATATATAACTAGTTCTTGTGTAACAGATGGCATGCTGAAGGGATAAGCAATTCGCTTCCTTGAAATGAACTTTAACCATATTATCATGTGTTAAATAGAAATCAGGGGTAAATTTCTAGCCAAGGATGCAGTGTGACCTTGGAACAAATTATTTTACACTGTAATAAAAGGTCATAATAGAACCATTCAACTTCAGCTTCTTTGGCATTAGTGGCTGGGGAATAGACTTGGATTACTGTGATATTGAATGGTTTGCCTTGGAAATAAACAGAGATCATTCTGTCGTTTTTGAGATTGCACTCAAGTACTGCATTTCAGACTCTTTTGTTGACTGTGAGGGCTACTCCATTTCTTCTAAGGGATTCTTGCCCACAATAGTAGATATAATGGTCATCTGAATTAAATTCACCCATTCCGGTCCATTTTAGTTCACTGATTCCTAAAATGTCGATGTTCAACTTGACATCTGTTTGACCACCTCCAATTTACCTTGATTCATGGACCTAACATTCCAGGTTCCTATGCAATAGTGTTCTTTACATCCAGCATCTAACTTTGCTTTCATCACCAGTCACATCCATAACTGGTTGTTGTTTTCACTTCAGCTTTGTTTCTTCATTCTTTCTGGAGCTATTCCTCCACTCTTCTCCAGTAGCATATTGGGCACCTATTGACCTAGGGACTTCATCTTTCAGTATCATGTCTTTTTGCCTGTTCATACTGTTCATGGGGTTCTCAAGGCAAGAATACTGAAGAATACTGAAGTGGTTTGCCATTCCCTTCTCCAGTAGACCATGTTTTGTCAGAACTCTCTACCATGATCTGTCCATCTTTGGTGGCCCTACACAGCATGGCTCATAGTTTCACTGAATTAGACAAGGACCACAAAGAAAGCTGAGTGCTGAAGAATTGATGCTTTTGAACTATGGTGTTAGATAAGACTCTTGAGAATCCCTTGGACTGCAAGGAGATCCAACTAGTCCATCCTAAAGGAAGTAAGTCCTGAATATTCATTGGAAGGACTGATGCTGAAGTTCCAATATTTTGGCCACCTTATGCGAACTACTGACTCATTGGAAAAGACCCTGATGCTGGGAAAGATTGAGGGCAGGAGGAGAAGGGGACGACAGAGGATGAGATGGTTGGGTAGCATCACTGAATGGATGGACATGAGTTTGAGCAAGCTCCAGGAGTTGGTGATGGACAGGGAAGCCTGGCATGCTGCAGTCTATGGAGTCGCAAAGAGTCAGACAAGACTGAGCAACTGAACTGAACTGAAAGGCTTTCATAGGCTTTGTTGGTGGTAGTGGTGGGGAGCAATAGTGAACTACCCTTCTCTTAGGTATAAGAAAATACAGAGTGTAGTGGTTCTTGCCATAATGAATGATAGGAGAGCAGAGAACTCCTCTGATATACTGTTTTTTTTCCTCTTCTAAGGGGGACAGCCATGCCTGGGTCAGTGCTGCCCCAGGAAGTTGAGAGTACCGGGGAAAAAAATTTTTTTACATGACTCCTATGTATAGAAACTATTTATTTCACCCAAACCACCATGTCAGCACCATTCTGGTGACCCAATTGCATGCAATCCCGTTAAAGAATACTGATTTCCTTTTCATTATAGGGGACGGCAATGCAAAAGTAGGAAGTCAAGAAATACCTAGAGGAATAGGCAAATTTGGCCTTGGAGTACAGAATGAAGCAGAGCAAAGGCTAATAGAGTTTTGCCAAGAGAATGCACTGGTCATAGCAAACACCCTCTTCCAACAACACAAGAGAAGACCCTACAAATGGACATCACCAGATGGTCAACACCGAAATCAGATTGATTATATTCTTTGCAGCCAAAGATGGAGAAGTTCTACATAGTCAGCAAAAACAAGACCAGAAGCTGACTGTGGCTCAGATCATGAACTCCTTATTGCCAAATTCAGACTTAAATTGAAGAAAGTAGGGGAAACCACTAGACCATTCAGGTATGACCTAAATCAAATCCCTTATGACTATACAGTGGAAGTGAGAAATAGATTTAAGGGACTAGATCTGATAGAGTGCCTGATGAACTATGGACAGAGGTTTGTGACATTGTACAGGAGATAGGGATCAAGACCATCCCCAAGAAAAATAAATGCAAGAAAGCAAAATAGTTGTCTGAGGAGGCCTTACAAATAGCTGTGAAAAGAAGAGAAGCGAAAAGCAAAGGAGAAAAGGAAAGATATAAGCATCTGAATGCAGAGTTCCAAAGACTAGCAAGGAGAGATAAGAAAGCCTTTCTCAGCTATCAATGCAAAGAAATAGAGGAAAACAATAGAATGGGAAAGACTAAAGATCTCTTCAAGAAAATTAGAGATACCAAGGGAACATTTCATGCAAAGATGGGCTTGATAAAGGACAGAAATAGTAGGCACCTAACAGAAGCAGAAGAGATTAAGAAGAGGTGGCAAGAATACACAGAAGAACTGGACAAAAAAGAGCTTCAGGAGATCTTCAGAAGACCTTCTCCTGAAGGCCAAAAAGATCTTCATGACCCAGATAACCACAATAGTGTGATCACTGACCTAGAGCCCAAAGCCTTGCAGTGTGAAGTCAAGTGGGCCTTAGCAAGCATCACTACAAACAAAGCTAATGGAGGTGATGGAATTCCAGTTGAGCTAATTCAAATCTTAAAAGATAATGCTGTGAAAGTGTTGTACTCAATATGCCAGCAAATTTGGCAAACTCAGCAGTGGCTACAGGACTGGAAAAGGTCAGTTTTCATTCCAATCCCAAAGAATGCTCAAACTACCGCACAATTGCACTCATCTCACACAGACGGAGGAGCCTGGTAGGCTGCAGTCCACCGGGTCGCTAGGAGTCGGACATGACTGAACGACTTCACTTTCACTTTTCACTTTCATGCATTGGAGAAGGAAATGGCAACCCACTCCAGTGTTCTTGCGTGGAGAATCCCAGGGACGGGGGAGCCTGGTGGGCTGCCGTCTATGGGGTCGCACAGAGTCAGACACGACTGAAGCGACTTAGCAGCAGCAGCAGCACACACTAGTAAAGTAATGCTCAAAATTCTCCAAGCCAGGCTTCAGCAATACGTGAACTGTGAACTTCCAGATGTTCAAGATGGTTTTAGGTAAGGCAGAGGAACCAGAGGTCAAATTGCCAACATCCGCTGGATCATGGAAAAAGCAAGAGAGTTCCAGAAAAGCATCTATTTCTGCTTTATTGACTATGCCAAAGCCTTTGACTGTGTGGATCACAATAAACTGTGGACAATTCTGAAAGAGATGAAATACCAGACCACCTGACCTGCCTCTTGAGAAACCTGTGTGCAGGTCAGGAAGCAACAGTTAGAAATGGACATGGAACAACAGACTGGTTCCAAATAGGAAAAGGAGTACGTCAAGGCTGTATATTGTCACTCTGCTTATTTAACTTCATTGCATAGTATATCATGAGAATAGCTGGGCTGGAGGAAGCACAGCTCGAATCAAGATTGCCTGGAGAAATATCAATAACCTCAGATATGCAGATGACACCACGCTTGTGGCAGAAAGGGAAGACGAACTAAAGAGCCTCTTGATGAAAGTGAAGAGGACAGTGGAAAAGTTGGCTTAAAGCTAAACATTCAGAAAATGACCATGGCATCCGGTCCCATCACTTCATGGGAAATAGATGGGGAAACTGTGGAAACAGTGTCAGACTTTATTTTTTGGGGCTCCAAAATCACTGCAGATGGTGACTGCAGCCATGAAATTAAAAGATGCTTACTCCTTGGAAGGAAAGTTATGACCAACCAAGACAGCATATTAAAAGCAGAGACATTACTTTGCCAACAAAGGTCCGTCTAGTCAAAGCTATGGTTTTTCCAGTGGTCATGTATGGATGTTAGAGTTGGACTGTGAAGAAAGCTGAGCGCTGAAGAATTGATGTTTTTGAACTGTGGTGTTAGAGAAGACTCTTGAGAGTCCCTTGGACTGCAAGGAGATCCAACCAGTCCATTCTAAAGGAGATCAGTCCTGAGTGTTCATTGGAAGGACTGATGTTGAAACTGAAACTTCAATACTTTGGCCACCTGATGAGAAGAGCTGACTCATTTGAAAAGACCCTGATGCTGGGAAAGATTGAGGGCAGGAGGAGAAGGGGATGACAGAGGATGAGATGGTTGGATGGCATCACCGACTCAATGGACATGGGTTTGGGTAGACTCCCTGCAGTTGGTGATGGACAGGGAGGCCTGGCATGCTGTGGTTCATGGAGTCAAAAAGAATCTGACACGACTGAGTGACTGAACTGAACTGATCTGCTGGCTAGGGAGCATCTAATCTCCAGGCTACCTTCCTGCAAGTTGGACTCAGCCATGGGACCCTGAAACAACTGTAGTATGAATCCCACAGTTCCGCAGAATATCTAATTACTTCCATGTGTATAATAGGAATAGAAAATAAGATTTTAAATAATTTTAGTATCATCAAAAAACATGAAATATTTAGGTGTAAATTTAACAAAGTATGTGTAAAACCTGTACACTGAAAACTGCAAAATATTTCTGAGAGAAATTAAAGCACAGATGGGACATCCCTGGTAGTACAGTTGCTAAGACTTCACACTCCCAATGCAGGAGCCCTGGGTTCGGATCCCTGATCATGGAACTAGATTCCATATATCGAAACAAAGAGTTCACATGCCACACCAAAGATCGAAGATCCTGCATGCCACAGTTAAGACTATGCTATGCTATGCTAAGTCACTTCAGTCGTGTCCGACTCTGTGCGACCCCATAGATGGCAGCCCACCAGGCTCCCCCGTCCCTGGGATTCCCCAGGCAAGAACACTGGAGTGGGTTGTCATTTCCTTCTCCAATGCATGAAAGTGAAAAGTGAAAGTGAAGTCGCTCAGTTGTGTCTGACTCTTAGCGACCCCATGGATTGCAACCTAACAGGCTCCTCCGTCCATGGGATTCTCCAAGCAAGAGTACTGGAGTGGGGTGCCATTGCCTTCTCTGCAATTAAGACTAGGTGCAGCCAAATAAATAGGGCTTCCCTGGTGGCTTAGAGGGTAAAGTGTCTGCCTGCAATGCAGGAGAAAGTGAAGTCGCTCAGTCGTGTCTGACTCTTTGCGACACCATGGACTGTAGCCTATCAGAATCCTCTGTCCATGGGATTTTCCAGGCAAGAGTGCTGGAGTGGATTGCCATTTCCTTCTCCAGGGGATTTTCCCAACCCAGGAATCGAACCCGGGTCTCCCACATTGCAGGCACACGCTTTACCGTCTGAGCCACCAGGGAAGGAGACCCGGGTTCAATCCGAGTCAGGAAGATTCCCTGGAGAAGGAAATGGCAACCCACTCCAGTACTCTTGCCTGGAAAATCCCATGGACGGAGGAGTCTGTGAGGCTTCAGTCCATGGGGTCTCAAAGAGTTGGACATGACTGAGTGACTTCACAGTCAAATAAATAAATTAAAAAAAAAAAAAAGACTTAGCTTGAAAAAAGAAAAAGAAAATCAAGCAGAATTAAATAAATGGAGAGGTGGAATCATGTTCATGGATCAGAAGACTCAATGTTGTTAAGATGCCAATTCTCTCCAAACTGGTCTGTCAGTTCAGTTCAGTTCAGTGGCTCAGTCGTGTACGACTCTTTGCGACCCCATGAATTGCAGCACACCAGGCCTCCCTGTCCATCACCAACTCCCGAAGTTCACCCAGACTCACATCCATCGAGTCAGTGATGCCATCCAGCCATCTCATCCTCTGTCGTCCCCTTCTCCTCCTGCCCCCAATCCCTCCCAGCATCAGAGTCTTTTCCAATGAGTCAACTCTGCATGAGGTGGCCAAAGTATTGGAGTTTCGGCTTTAGCATCAGTCCTTTCAATGAACACCCAGGACTGATCTCTTTTAGAATGGACTGGTTGGATCTCCTTGCAGTCCAAGGGACTCTCAAGAGTCTTCTCCAACACCACACTTCAAAAGCATCAATTCTTTGGCACTCAGCTTTCTTCACAGTCCAACTCTAACATCCATACATGACCACTGGAAAAACCATAGCCTTGACTAGACGGACCTTTGTTGGCAAAGTAATGGTTCTGCTTTTGAATATGCTATTTAGGTTGGTCATAACTTTCCTTCCAAGGAGTAAGCATCTTTTAATTTCATGGCTGCAATCACCATCTACCTTGATTTTGGAGCCCAAAAAAATAAAGTCTGACACTGTTTCCACTGCTTTCCCATCTATTTCCCATGAAGTGATGGGACCGGATACCATGATCTTAGTTTTCTGAATGTTTAGTCTTAAGCCAATTTTTTCACTCTCCTCTTTCACTTTCATCAAGAGGCTTTTTAGTTCCTCTTCACTTTCTGCCATAAGGGTGGTGTCATCTGCATATCTGAGGTTATTGATATTTCACCAGGCAATCTTGATTCCAGCTTGTGCTTCTTTCAGCCCAGCATTTCTCATGATGTACTCTGCATAGAAGTTAAATAAGCAGGGTGACAATATACAGCCTTGATGTACTCCTTTTCCTATTTGGAACCAGTCTGTTGTTCCATGTCCATTTCTAACTGTTGCTTCCTGACCTGCACACAGGTTTCTCAAGAGGCAGGTCAGGTGGTCTGGTATTCCCATCTCTTGAAGAATTTTCCACAGTTTATTGTGATCCACACAATCAAAGGCTTTGGCATAGTCAATAAAGCAGAAATAGATGTTTTTCTGGAACTCTCTTGCTTTTTCCATGATCCAGCGGATGTTGGCAATTTGACCTCTGGTTCCTCTGCCTTACCTAAAACCATCTTGAACATCTGGAAGTTCACGATTCACGTATTGCTAAAGCCTAGCTTGGAGAATTTTGAGCATTACTTTACTAGTGTGTGAGATGAGTGCAATTGTGTGGTAGTTTGAGCATTCTTTGGCATTGCCTTTCTTTGGGATTGGAATGAAAACTGACCTTTTCTAGTCCTGCGGCTACTGCTGAGTTTTCCAAATTGAGCGGCGGCTGCACGGGTGCAGGAGGGCCGAGAGGAGCTACTCCACGTTCAAACTGGTCTATAGATTCAATCAATTTATGGAAAGGTTTTGTTGTTGTTGTTGTTGTTTAGAAATTGAGAACAAGTTTTATAAATGTATATGGAAAGGCAAAGGACACAGAACGGATCAAACAATCCTGAAAAAGGAAACAAGCTGCGGCACTTATACTACCTGACTTCAAGAACTAATATTAAGACAGCATGGTGCTGGCATATAGACATATATGAATATGTGTGGATGGACATATGGATCAATGGAACTGAACAAGAACCCATAAATAGACTCATATGTATATGGTGAGTCGAAGCACCAAAGCAATCCATCAGGAAAAGGAAATCCTTTCAACAAATAGTGCTAGAACAGATAAATATCCATATAAAGAAAATGAATATCAACCTCTATCTCATCCCACACAAAAATTAATTCATGACAACCCTATTGTAAAAAACCATAAAACTTTTAGACAAAAAATAGACATGGGAGTAGGCAGATTTTCTTAGATGTAACACAGAAAGCAATAATCATAAAAAAAAAAAGTGATATATGAGACTTCATCAAAATTTAAAACCTCTGTTCATCAAAAAATATGAAGAAATAATAGGCAATCCACAAACTAAAAGAATATATTCATAAAACATGTATCTGACACAGGACTCATGTTCAAAATATATAAAGAATTTCTAAAATTAACATTAATAAATTATCAAGCAAGATATTTAAACAGATTCTTCACAATGGAAGTTCTATGAAATGCCAATATGCACATGTAACAGTGCTCAACATCAGTACTCACTAAGAAAACGCAAATTTAAACCACTATGAAATACAACACCCACTGTGTGCGTGCTCAGTTGCTCAGGCATGTCTGACTTTTTGTGACCCCATGGACTGTAGCCCATCAGGCTCCTCCATCTGTGGAATTTTCCAGACAAGAATACTGCAGTGGGTTTCCATTTCCTCCTCCAGGGGATGTTCCTGACCAAGAGATCAAACCCACTTTTCCTGGATCTCCTGCATTGGCAGGCAGATACTTTACCACTGTGCCACCTACAATGGCTAAAAATGTCAAAAACTGGTATGACCAAATGCTGAAAAGGATGTGGAACAAACAGAACTCTCAAACATTGCTGGTGGAAATATAAAATGGAACATTTGGGTTAAATGTTTGCAATTTCTCATAAAGTCAAATCACAAACCTAACCTATATCCAGAAAACTCACTCCTAAGTAATTAGTCAAGAGAAATAAAAGTACAAATCTACAAAAAGACTTGTGCAAGAATGTTTATAGCAGCTTTATTTGTAATAGCTTAAAACATAAAAAAAAAAAACCCAAAGGTCCTTCAGCGGTTGAATGGATAAACAAGTTGTAGCATATTCTTACAATTAAATAATTACTCAGAATAAAAGATGAAGTCCTATTCTATAGCACAGGGAGCTACATTCAATATCCCATGATAAACCATAATGGAAAAGAATAAAAAAAAAGAATGTATATATATGTATAACTGAATCACTTTGATGGACAGCAGAAATTAATACATTGTCAACTATACTTCAATAAAAAATTATTCAGAAATATGAAAAAACATGGAAGCAACCTAGATGCCCATCAGTAGATGAATGCATAAAGAAGCTGTGGTATATATATATATATATATATATATATATATATATATATATACAATGGAATATTACTCAGCCATAAAAAGGAACCCATCTGAGTCAGCTCTAATAGGTGGATGAACCTAGAGCCTATTATACAGGGTGAAGTCAGAAAAAGAAAAACAAGTATTGCATATTAACACAGAAAAGGCACTGGTCATAACAAATACCCTCTTCCAACAACACAAGAGAAGACTCTACACATGGACATCATCAGATGGTCAACACCGAAATCAGATTGATTATATTCTTTGCAGCCAAAGATGGAGAAGCTCTATACAGTCAGCAAAAACAAGACCAGGAGCTGACTGTGGCTCAGATCATGAACTCCTTATTGCCAAATTCAGACTTAAATTGAAGAAAGTAGGGAAAACCACTAGACCATTCAGGTATGACCTAAATCAAATCCCTTATGATTATACAGTGGAAGTGAGAAATAGATTTAAGGGCCTAGATCTGATAGATAGAGTGCCTGATGAACTATGGAATGAGGTTCGTGACATTGTACAGGAGACAGGGATCAAGACCATCCCCATGGAAAAGAAATGCAAAAAAGCAAAATGGCTGTCTGGGGAAGCCTTACAAATAGCTGTGAAAAGAAGAGAAGCGAAAAGCAAAGGAGAAAAGGAAAGATATAAACATCTGAATGCAGAGTTCCAAAGAATAGCAAGAAGAGATAAAAAAGCCTTCAGCGATCAATGCAAAGAAATAGAGGAAAACAACAGAATGGGAAAGACTAGGGATCTCTTCAAGAAAATTAGAGATACCAAAGGAACATTTCATGCAAAGATGGGCTTGATAAAGGACAGAAATGGTATGGACCTAACAGAAACAGAAGATATTAAGAAGAGATGGCAAGAATACACAGAAGAACTGTACAAAAAAGATCTTCACGACCCAGATAATCACAATGGTGTGATCACTGACCTAGAGCCAGACATCCTGGAATGTGAAGTCAAGTGGGACTTAGAAAGCATCACTACGAACAAAGCTAGTGGAGGTGATGGAATTCCAGTTGAGCTATTCCAAATCCTGAAAGATGATGCTGTGAAAGTGCTGCACTCAATATGCCAGCAAATTTGGAAAACTCAGCAGTGGCCACAGGACTGGAAAAGGTCAGGTTTCATTCCAATCCCAAAGAAAGGCAATGCCAAAGAATGCTCAAACTACCGCACAATTGCACTCATCTCACATGCTAGTAAAGTAATGCTCAAAATTCTCCAAGCCAGGCTTCAGCAATATGTGAACCATGAACTTCCTGATGTTCAAGCTGGTTTTAGAAAAGGCAGAGGAACCAGAGATCAAATTGCCAACATCCGCTGGATCATGGAAAAAGCAAGAGAGTTCCAGAAAAGCATCTATTTCTGCTTTATTGACTATGCCAAAGCCTTTGACTGTGTGGTTCACAATAAACTGTGGAAAATTCTGAAAGAGATGGGAATACCAGACCACCTGATCACCTCTTGAGAAATTTGTATGCAGGTCAGGAAGCAACAGTTAGAACTGGAAATGGAACACAGACTGGTTCCAAATAGGAAAAGGAGTTCGTCAAGGCTGTATATTGTCACCCTGTTTATTTAACTTATATGCAGAGTACATCATGAGAAACGCTGGACTGGAAGAAACACAGCTGGAATCAAGATTGCCGGGAGAAATCTCAATAACCTCAGATATGCAGATGACACCACCCTTATGGCAGAAAGTGAAGAGGAACTCAAAAGTCTCTTGGTGAAATTGAAAGTGGAGAGTGAAAAAGTTGGCTTAAAGCTCAACATTCAGAAAACGAAGATCATGGCATCCGGTCCCATCACTTCATGGGAAATAGATGGTGAAACAGTGGAAACAGTGTCAGACTTTATTTTTTGGGGCTCCAAAATCACTGCAGATGGTGACTGTGGCCATGAAATTAAAAGACGCTTACTCCTTGGAAGGAAAGTTATGTCCAACCTAGATAGCATATTCAAAAGCAGAGACATTACTTTGCCAACAAAGGTCCGTCTAGTCAAGGCTATGGTTTTTCCTGTGGTCATGTATGGATGTGAGAGTTGGACTGTGAAGAAGGCTGAGCACCGGAGAATTGATGCTTTTGAACTGTGGTGTTAGAGAAGACTCTTGAGAGTCCCTTGGACTGCAAGGAGATCCAACCAGTCCATTCTGAAGGAGATCAGCCCTGGGATTTCTTTGTAAGGAATGATGCTAAAGCTGAAACTCCAGTACTTTGGCCACCTCATGCGAAGAGTTGACTCATTGGAAAAGACTCTGATGCTGGGAGGGATTGGGGGCAGCAGGAGAAGGGGATGACAGAGGATGAGATGGCTGGATGGCATCACTGACTCGATGGACGTGAGTCTGAGTGAACTCCGGGAGTTGGTGATGGACAGGGAGGCCTGGCGTGCTGCGATTCATGGGGTTGCAAAGAGTCAGACACGACTGAGTGACTGATCTGATCTGAACTGATGAAATCTAGAAAGATATTACTGATGAAGCTATTTGAAGGGCAGCAATGGAGATGCAGACATACAGAATAGACTTTTGGACATGGAGGGCAGGGCAGGAAGGAGAGGGTGGGAGGTATGGAGAAAATAACGTGGAAACATACATTACCATATGTAAAATAGATGGCCAATGGGAATTTTCTGTATGATTCAGGGAACTGAAACCAGGACTCTATAACAAAACCTAGAAGGGTGGGGTGGGGAGGGAAGTGGGAGGGAGGTTCAGGAGGGCAGGGACATCAGTATACCTATGGCTGATTCATGTCGATGTTTGGCAAAAAACAACTCGATATTGTAAAACAATTATCCTTCAACTAAAAATAAGTATATCTCATTGAAATAAAAAGAAATATGAAGAAATAAACTACTGATATATACACCAACATGGATAAATCTCATAAACATAATGCTAGGCAAAAAAAAGCTATACACAAAAGAGCATGTTCTATATGATTCCATTTGTAAAAAGTTCTAGAATAGACAAAATTAATCTAAAATGAAAATAATCAGAACACTGGTTCCCTCTGGGGGGACAGGGAGGGATTGATAGAGAAAAGAGAGGATGGAGATATTTGCGGGGAGATGGAGTGTTATTTGCTCAGTTGTGTCCAACTCTTTGCGACTCCATGGACTGTAGCCCACTAGGCTCCTCTATCCATGGGATTTTCCAGGCAAAAATACTGGAGTGGGTTGCCATTCCCTTCTCCAGGGGATCTTCCTGACCCAGGAATCAATCCCAGGTCTCCTGCATTACAGGCAGATTCTTTACTGTCTGAGCCACCAGGGAAGTCCTTATATTATTATAGGTGTGTGAGTTATACAGGTATATCTGTCAAAATTACGTAATTAACTTTCTTGCATTTCAATATGTCTATATCTTACCTTTAAAATAACTGCAAAAAATAAAATAATGTTTAAAAAACAATGGGAAGTGAATGAGTGGAAGCACTGAGGAAACAGGATTCAGTTCAGTTCAGTCGCTCAGTCATGCCCGACTCTTTGCGGACCCATGAATCACAGCACGCCAGGCCTCCCTGTCCATCACCATCTCCCGGAGTTCACTCAGACTCACGTCCATCGAGTCAGTGATGCCATCCAGCCATCTCATCCTCTGTCGTCCCCTTCTCCTGCCCCCAATCCCTCCCAGCATCAGAGTCTTTTCCAATGAGTCAACTCTTCGCATGAGGTGGCCAAAGTACTGGAGTTTCAGCTTTAGCATCATTCCTTCCAAAGAAATCCCAGGGCTGATCTCCTTCAGAATGGACTGGTTGGATCTCCTTGCAGTCCAAGGGACTCTCAAGAGTCTTCTCCAACACCACACTTCAAAAGCATCAATTCTCCGGCGCTCAGCCTTCTTCACAGTCCAACTCTCACATCCATACATGACCAATGGAAAAACCATAGCCTTGACTAGATGGACCTTTGTTGGCAAAGTAATGTCTCTGCTTTTGAATATGCTATCTAGGTTGGACATAACTTTCCTTCCAAGGAGTAAGTGTCTTTTAATTTCATGGCTGCAATCACCATCTGCAGTGATTTTGGAACCCAAAAAATAAAGTCTGACACTGTTTCCACTGTTTCCCCATCTATTCCCATGAAGTAATGGGACCGGATGCCATGATCTTAGTTTTCTGAATGTTTAGTTTTAAGCCAACTTTTTCACTCTCCACTTTCACTTTCATCAAGCTGGTTTTAGAAAAGGCAGAGGAACCAGAGATCAAATTGCCAATATCCGCTGGATCATGGAAAAAGCAAGAGAGTTCCAGAAAACCATCTATATCTGCTTTATTGATTATGCCAAAGCCTTTGACTGTGTGGATCACAATAAACTGTGGAAAATTCTGAAAGAGATGGGAATATCAGACTACTTGACCTGCCTCTTGAGAAATCTGTATGCAGGTCAGGAAGCAACAGTTAGAACTGGACATGGAACAACAGACTGGTTCCAAATAGGAAAAGGAGTATGTCAAGGCTGTATATTGTCACCCTGCTTATTTAACTTATATGCAGTGTACATCATGAGAAACGCCTGGCTGGAAGAAACACAAGCTGGAATCAAGATTGCTGGGAGAAATATCAATAACCTCAGATATGCAGATGACACCACCCTTATGGCAGAAAGTGAAGAGGAACTAAAAAGCCTCTTGATGAAAGTGAAAGTGGAAACAGGATTGGTAGAATGTTAATAATAACTGAAGCTGGTCAGTTACACTGAGTTCATTACATGATTCTGTTTGCTTTGTACAGACTTAAATTTTTCATAACAAAAGGTTTTAAAAATTAGCTGGGCCCGCTTCATTTCCTGGTAACATTTCCTTGTTGTCCATCAAAAAGCTCATTTCCCACTATCAAAAGACTCTTTCAAACCTCCTCCTCCACATTCCTCCAACCTGCCACCTGCCCTGTCTCCTAGTCTCCTCCTACCACTGAACCTACAGCTCCACCAGCATCTGTGTCCACACCTTTCTCCTTCCCACCTGTTCCAAAGAAAGGGGTGGCACTTCTCTTCAGTGTCAGTCCCTCTGCCTGGGCCCTAAAGCCCTGGCCCCACCACCAACCCACCTTCTCAGAGATCTTGTGCCTTTGATGATCACTTTCTCCTCTGTCTTCTAGGCTGGCTCCTTCCCATCAACATTCAGCTGCACTCAAGTCTCTCCTCTCCTAAAAACAAAGCAAAACAGAAAAGCTTATCTCCACACTCTCCCAAACCTCTGCCTTTTTTCCCACCACCTCTAGAACCAAATTTCTTGAAAGAGTTTGACACTATCTCCACTTCTTCCATTTCTTTTACTCTTCGGCCCACTTCAGTCTGGCTTCCATCTCTACCGCTTCATTGAAATGGCTCTTACCAAGACCACCAATGACCTCCATGGCACTAAAACAAAAGAGTATTTTTCAGTCCTCACCTTCTTGGACACTCAGCAACATTCGACAGCCCCTTCTTATCAAAACCCCTCTCAAAGTGACTCCATATGCCCTGACCTAAGTCTCATCTGTTAACCTCTGTCCTCTATCAGAATATTTTATGCTGGAATTTCCAAGGTCAATGTCTGAGACCTCTCTCAACACATTGAGCCCCTCCTGGGTGATCTTGTTTGCTCCCAACTATATGCTGAGAACACCCAAGTGGATATAACCAGACTGTATCTCCTTTATACGCCAAAACCATATATTCAACTCTCTATATGCTCCTGGATGTCCCATAGACATCTCAAACTCTGCATGTCTAAAGCTGAACTCTTGCATTTCCCTGGTGATCTAATTGCTACAACTCCATGCTCCTAATGCAGGGGGCCCAGGTTCAATCCCTGGTTGGGCAACTAGATTCCACATACTGCAGCTAAAGATCAAAGATCCCGAATGCTGCAAATAAGGCCTGGCACAGCCAAATAAATAAATAAATATTAAAGCAATAGAAAATTGTTTAGGAAAAAAACAGCAAAGTTGAACTCCTGGCTTTCCTCCCATACCTGCTTCCCTCAGAACTTCCTGTTTCAGTATCTGGCATCACTTTCCACACAACAGCTCAAGCCAGAGATCTGAGTATCCTTGACTCATCCTTGAAGTCACTACCCACATCCAATAAAACACCAAGTTTTAGAGATTCCACCTTTTAAATATCTCTCAAATCTTTGTTGTCTCTGGCTCACCCCAGTCCAAGACACCATCCCCTCTTCTTAGACTCCAGAAATTGTCTTCATTCTCACAGTCCTCCAGCCCATCCTACACACAATAGCCAGAGTGCTCATTCTACATTTACATTTGATGATTTTCGCTATTTCTCCCCAATCGACTCAGAAACATGCAGTGTCTTCCAACTACCCTAACTGTAAAATGTAAACTACTTAGCATGATCTATAAAGCCCTGTGTGTTCCAGCTTTTCTTACTTCTGCAGTCTGGCCTCATGGCTCTCCCCTTCAGTCTCTGTCTTGTTACACTAAGACAGGTGTGGCAGTCAAATCCTCCGTGATGGATAGATGCTGAGATGGAGTCAAGAAGGCAAAGGTTTGTTGGGGAGTAAAACCTATGAAAGCAAAAGGAAGGAAGCAGGATTGGGCAAGGGGGGGGGCTATGAAAACCACAATACAGGCCCGTCACAGTCTTTGTCAGCACCACGGGGAGCTCTGGAGCAAAGGTTGCACATTACAGGATGCACATTGGATGTAAATGGCCAGGCTCTTATACCACAGTCTTAGTCACTGGCTGGGGCCATTGGAGAGGACCATAACCCCATCTCAAATACTGAGGTGGAACTGAAAGAGTTCACAGTTGTAGGTTGTTAATTGACCTTACTTTCTTTTTTTTTTTTTCCTTTGGCTGCATAGCACGTGGGATCTTCCCTGATCAGGGATAGAACCTGTACCCACTGCAGTAGGAGCACAGTCTTAGCCACTGGACTGCCAGGGAAGTCCCAACTGACCTTCTCCTTAACAGTCCTCTTTTGAAGAGAAAGCAGCTATTTCAGCGTCTACCACCAGGAAGCATATAATCAAAGTCCCCACTGAAGCTTAGGGGATTAAGGACATTTCCCAATGAAGTGGCATTCCCAATGAAGCTGAGGCCTAGGCATTCCCTGGTGGTTCAGTGGTTAGGACTCATCCCTTTCACAGCTGGAGGCCTGGGTTTGATCCCTGGTCAGGGAACTAAGATCCTGCAAGCTAGTGTGTAGTAGCCTAAACAAACAAACAAAGACCTGCTGGATAGATTGAAATTGGCCAGGGAAGTGTGAAAGTATTCCAAAGACCAGCATGTGGGAAAGCTCTGTGTGGCAAGGGTGTTGGATCCTTGAAGGAAATGAAAAAAGATCTTTGTGGCTGAGCACAGTGTGTTGAGCAAAATGTTGGCTTCCAGCACACTGAGGAAACAGATCTTTTTCAAACTTAAAGTGTAAAAGACTTTGAGAACCTCTAATTAAAAATGCAGACCCCTGACCCTCACCCAGAGAGTCTGATGCAGCAGGTCTGGTACAGAACCCATTACCTATGTTTCAAAAGGCACTTTCCCCTGGGGATTCCAAAGTAGGTGGTCCACAGGACACACTTTGAGGACGGTGGTAAACAGTAGCTCTTATTATCTCTTTACTTGTCTCCCATAGACTGTGAGGTCCTCTCAGTTTTCTAGCATTGGGCATAAAATATACACATGATAAACATTTGAGGAAAGAGTAAATGGCAAATGAAAAATGGAGGCAGAGCTATGTAATAAAAATGGGATAACTAAAAGCATCTTGTAAACTATAAATAAAATGTTCTATTCTGTGAACAGTGACTTTCAAACTTTTTGGGCATGTCCCACAGTAAGAGATATATTTTACATTGGGACTCAACACACACACACACACATATAATTATAAAACAACAGATCCACTAACCAATAGTTACCTTTATTGCATGCGAAGCATCCTGATATTTTCTACTCTACCTCTTTCCAAAAAGTATATTGTTCTAATGATCCATTCATGGGTCTTATGCAATTTAAAACACAGTGAGTAAAGTGCAGTCACTATCCCCTGACCTATCCTGTCCCACTCCCTCAGGTATGCTTTCTCAGTCATGTCCAACTCTTTGTGAGCACTATGGACTGTAGCTTTCCAGGCTCCTCTGTCCATGGGATTTTTCAGGCAAGAATACTGGAGTGGGTTGCCAATTCCTTCTCTAGGGAATCTTCCCAACCCAGGGATTGAACCTGCATCTCTTGAGCCTCTTGCATTAGCAGGTGGATTTTTACCATTGTGCCTCCTGGGTAGCCACAGGTATGATTTGGCCTTGCTAAATTAACAACTGCAGCCATGAAATTAGAAAATGATTGCTTCTTGGCAGGAAAGCTATGACAAACCTAGATAGTGTATTAAAACGCAAAGACATCACTTTGCCAACAAAGGTCTGTACAAGTCAAGGCTATGGTCTTTCCAGTAGTCATGTATTGTCCAATGAGAGCTGGACCATAAAGAAGGCAGAGTGCTGAAGAATTGATGCTTTCGAACTGTGGCACTGGAGAAGACTCTTGAGAGTCCCTTGGACAGCTAGGAGATCAAACCAGTCAATCTTAAAGGAAATCAATTCTGAATACTCATTGGAAGGACTGATGCTGAAGTTGAAGCTCCAGTACTTTGGCCACCTGATGCAAAGAGCTGACTCATTGAAAAAGAATCTGATGCTGGGAAAGATTGAAGGCAGGAGGAGAAGGGGACATTAGAGGATGAGATGGTTGGATGGCATCACCAATTCAATGAACATGAACTTGGGCAAACTCCAGGAGATGGTGAGGTACCTGAGTCCGTGCGGTCACCAAGAATTGGACATGACTTGGCAACAGAACAACAACAAGTTAATGACAAGTACCCATGACTTCTGTGAACTTAATTCTCAAGTCTCATATATGGTGCTTCTTCTGACTCAGAAGATCCTTCTCCCCATCCTTACTTGCATATGTGTGTGTTAGTCACTCAGTTATGTCAGACTCTTTTGTGACCCCCTAGACTATAGCCCACCAGGCTCCTCTGTCTATGGAATTCTCCAGGCAAGAATACTGGAGCGCATTTCCAGTTCCTTCTCCAGGTCTCCTGCTTTACCAGGAGCAGGTAAATGGAAGCTTTACCATTTGAGCTACTACACCTTTTACTTACTTGGGTAATTCCCATTTATTTTATCCTGTCCTGTGGCCTAAGAAGACTCCCCTCTCCTTATGCCTGTCTTAGGCTAAGACAGCATAGTGTTCCTAGCTCTTTCACTTTGCATGGAAAGTGTCTATGTATCCATATCCTTTAGCAGACCATGAATATTTAGAAGTTAAGGATTTGGCAAAATGGGCAATCAAAAATTACTTGTCAAATACCTGAGTAAAATCTAATGTGCTGTTATGTGTTATTTTGAGAGGAAAAGTCTGGGTGCTGGAGAGGTGAAGAGGAGGCATGAGCTAAATGGTATAATTATGTTGTTAAACACATGAAGCTTTTGTAAACACTCCAGGAAAAAACTCACATTTTCAGAGCCTTCCAAACTATGACTCACTAAAACCATTCACTATTACAGTAAAGTTTTAGGTCAGAGTGCATGTTTTTGCTGTGTGACTTTTGTACAGCAGCTAAATATTTAAGAGTTTTGAGCATAAATATTAATAGAAATAGTGATTCAGTGAGAAGTGATAAAGGTTTTGATGCTGGAATCAAACCGAATTGGTCAAACTCAAAGATGTAACCTCAAAGTGTCTAATATGATGGCCATAATTGAGATGGACAAGCTCTCAGAAGTAGAGTGGCTCTGCTATTCAGCACAACCAAAGGTCCCTTGGCTAATGTCCACATGCAAAGTGAGAAACTGAAATTACAAGGTCTTACCTTTTCTTCACCCCTAAGGTTACTTCTGTTAATTTACATATACTGTATTTTAGGGACAATGTTAACAAAATCCAATAACATTTCAAAGAAGCTTGTGTTGCCTTTAAAAACTGCTTCATCTTTGTAAAGACAAAGTATTTATGTCATTTCTTAGCGTCCTTTACTTTAAGCACTTCTACTTAAAAGAGGCTCTTGACACTCTTTACTCCTTTCTCTGTCCCTGGCATCTTTCTTCTGTCTTGTATTCTCTCTCTTCTCCTGAGTAATCAGAAACCAAAAGGATCTTTGAAATTCAGCTCTCTGACAGCTGAAGTGGGTAAGGGACTACCTTGCACCATACTTCATAAACAAGGACGCAAGAGAGTGAGGCTCCAACTCCTGGGAGCTGGGGCTGGTGTTCAACAGTGGTAGCAGCGATGCAGGGATCTGAGAGGAAGATGAAGAACCATGGTTACATGTGCAAAGTCTGCTGTTCTACTACTGTACTGACACTTGGTATAACTGACCAACCCAATTTTAGTGCTTTTATTCTTTGTTTTTTCTATTAAGATTTGGAAAGGGTGGTGTGTTAGGCCACTGGTTAAGTGAAATATTCACTATGTGCACTTGTATGACCTTGCTTTCAGTCTGAGAGCATGTGTCTAACACTGAGCTTCCTACTTTTCATGCTTAATATGAGAATTAATCAAACTGTCATAATATTTATGCAGATGCTACATTATAAACATACAGCATTTATAATACTATGTCTATTATGACCTTATGTCTTTTAAGACTTTTTTTGAATATCCAGAAGGTAAGTGGGCCTTAGGAAGCATCACTGCAAACAAAGCTAGTGGAGGTGATGGAATTCCAGGTGAGCTATTTCAAATCCTAAAACATGATGCTGTGAAAGTGCTGCACTCAATATGCCAGCAAATTTGGAAAACTCAGCAGTGGCCACAGAATTGGAAAAGGTCAGTTTTCATCCCAATCCCAAAGAAAGGCAATGTCAAAGAATGCTCAAACTACCACACAATTGCACTCATCTCACATGCTAGTAAAGTAATGCTCAAAATTCTCCAAGCCAGGCTTCAGCAATATGTGAACCGTGAACTTCCAGATGTTCAAGCTGGTTTTAGAAAAGACAGAGAAACCAGAGATCAAATTGCCGACATCCATTGGATCCTCAAAAAAGCAAGAGAAAAACATATATTTCTGCTTTATTGACTATGCCAAAGCCTTTGACTGTGTGGATCACAACAAACTGTGGAAAGTTCTTAAAGAGATGGGAATACCAGACCACCTGACCTGCCTCTTGAGAAATCTGTATGCAGGTTAGGAAGCAACAGTTAAAACTGGACATGGAACAACAGACTGGTTCCAAATCGGGAAAGGAGTATGTCAAGGCTGTATATTGTCAACCTGCTTATTTAACTTCTATGCAGAGTACATCATGAGAAATACTGGGCTGGATGAAGCACAAGCTTGAATCAAGATTACCTGGTTATCAATAACCTCAGATATGCAAATGACACCACCCTTGTGGCAGAAAGGGAAGAAGAACTAAAGAGCCTATTGCTGAAAGTGAAAGAGGAGAGTGAAAAAGTTGGATTAAAACTCGACATTCAGAAAGCTCAGATCATGGCATCTGGTCCCATCACTTCATGGCAAATAGATGGAGAAACAGTGGAAACAGTGGCAGACTATTTTTTTTGGTTCCAAAATCACTGCAGATGGTGATTGAAGCCATGAAATTAAAAGACGCTTACTCCTTGGAAGGAAAGTTATGACCAACCTAGATAGCATATTAAAAAGCAGAGACATTACTTTGCCAACAAAGGTCCGTCTAGTCAAGGCTATGATTTTTCCAATAGTCATGTATAGATGTGAGAGTTGGACTATAAAGAAAGCTGAGCACCAAAGAATTGATGCTTTTGAACTGTGGTGTTGGAGCAGACTTTTGAGAGTCCCTTGGACTGCAAGGAGATCCAACTAGTCCATCCTAAAGGAGATCAGTCCTGAGTGTTCACTGAAAGGACTGATGTTGAAGCTGAAACTCCAATACTTTGGCCACCTGATGCGAAAAACTGAAGAGACCCTTTGAAAAGACCCTGATGCTGAGAAAGATTGAAGGTGGGAGGAGAAGGGGACGACAGAGGATGAGATGGTTTGATGGCATCACCGACTCAATGGACATGAGTTTGGGTAAACTCCGGGAGTTGGTGATGGACAGGGAGGCCTGGCGTGCTGCAGTCCATAGGTCGCAAAGAGTCGGACATGACTGAGCGACTGAACTGAACTGAACGTGAATATCCAGAAACCCTTGTCAGTCACTTAACAAAGTTAGTAGAGACTCCCTGGTGGTCCAATGGTTAAGAATCCACCTGCCAATGCAGGGGACATGGGTTCTATCCCTGGTTGGGAAACTAAGATCCCACATGCCATGGGGCAACTAAGACAGCTTGCCAAACAAAGCTACTTAGAGCGAGCTCTGGAGTCCATGGGCTACAACTACAGAGAAGCCCACATGCTGCAATGAAAGATCCTGAGCACCACAGTGAAGACTCAATGCAGCCATAAATAAATAAATAACAATATTAATAGAAATCAAAGAAAGAAAAATTTACTCTCAGTCCCACCACTGCAACAAATCAAAACTCTCTTCATTTTCCTGGGTTCCCTTCAAATCTTTGCCTGTATCTCTATCAGCTATTTCACTTGCAAATGACAAAGAACAATAAACAATAAAGGAACTGTTGAAAAGCATAGTTTCATATGAGGCTTCCTCCACCCAATAGCTTGAACTAAATCACCAAGTACCAAGTTTCTTTCAACTACACTATTCTACCTACCACTGCCTTGCTTTATCCTCAGGCTCTGTCTGGTGACCTTAGCAAGCCCCAGGCCCTTCCAGTGTGGTAGGAAAACAGCTGCAAAAGTTCTAGATCCCACACTCTTACACCTCATCAAGCCCTGGTAAGTGGGCTCCAATTAGTTCACCTGCCCATCCCTGAGCCAACCACTATGGTCAAGAAGGTGATGTTTAGATTGACCTGAATTATCAGAACTCAACACATGGCTGAGAACTGGTGAGAAGTGGTTTCCTTTCAAACAAACATATATGCCCTTAGGAAAAAAAGAAAATAGATGCTGAACAGCAGAAAGAATATATGCCTGTTACCATATGCAAACTTGATTTGTATCATTATAATCACCATTTGGTTGGGTTTTTTTTTTTTTTTTTTTTTGGCACACCTTGCAGCATGTAGGATCCTGGTTCCCCAATCAGGGATTGAACCCATACCCCCTGCAATGAAAGCGTGGAGTCTCAACCACTGGACCACTGGGGAAGTCCCATAATCACTGTGTGGATGTGATTTTATATTATGCTTTTCAAATACACATTTATTTATTTTTGGCCACATCAGATCTTAGTTGTGGTGCACAGGCTTCTCTCTAGTTGAGATGTGTGGGCTTAGCTGCCATGAGGCAAGTGGGATCTTAGTTCCCCAACCAGGAATCAAACCTGCACCCCATGTATTGGAAGATAAATTCTTAAACCACTGGACCACCAGGGAAATCCCTATATTCTGCTTTTTAAACACAATTTTCTATAGAGTTGTATCTCAATATGTTGGACTGATAGTAAGCATATTTTTTTTTCCTGTCTTCACCTCTGGCAGATAATCTATATAAGAGTGTTTTCGTTTTATTCTACTGCCATATGGACTAGTTTGGTTTATGGTGACATTGACAGATATCTAGGTGGGAGGCCCAGGGAAGAAGGGGAAAGCCAGTGAGCATCCTTTTTTTTTTAGTAAGCATACTTTTAATGCTGTTAAATTTATTTCATCTTTAGTGATTCTGTCATCATTTAAACTTGAATGTAAAATACTGTTGATGCTAATGAAAAATCTAGTGACCAATCATTCAAATAATATGAGCATTAAAATGAAGCATCCGTGGAAGACTGTGTATCATAACAATGATCAAAACACATCTTTGATGTGGTCAACAATTTAAGGTTAAGACTGCAAGTGAGGATTTATTCATTGATTTATTCATTTATTCTCAACAGACATTCAACAAGTACTCATTGTTTGCCAGTGTGTGCCAGAGCAGAGAATACAAAGGCGAATCAAACCTGGTCCCTGACCTCACTGATTGTGTGTTTTTGGCAGCCTTTTCCTCAAACCTCATTCTGAGTTTCATAATCTTGTTTTCTATATAATCTACTTTGAAGCAGCAAAATTCAGTAAAAACCTCAAGCTTTACATCTCTGATAAATTTCTTCCATGGGGCAGTCTGGACATCATTTCAATTTTCTTCAGACTGACCATCAAGCTGTAGGATGGCAGTGTCTGACTACAAAACACATTCTTGCATATTTGCTTACGTGCCTCCAGAACTTAGTTATCCGCACATAATAATTTCTAGAGATATATAGGAATGTTTGACTGAATGGAAACAGGTAACATGCTCCTGGATGTCAGTCCTTCCCCAATCAGTGTATTGGTAAGTGCAATTCTAATCAGTCATCATATTAACTTTTAAATTATAACATAATTTAAAGATAGTTTTAATATCTTCTGGAGAAATATAAAAAATGAGTGACGGTTAGCCCTTCAGAGAAACTTTATTTATTTTTCTTTTTTTTGGCCGTGCTGCTGTGACATGTGGGCTCTTAATGATGTTAACGAAAGTTAAATACCCCAATAGGGTGTGATGAGAAGGGCGCTTCACTTCTGTGTTACTCTTTCCAAGAGCAGTAAATAGACTGTAAGTCCAGTCTAATCATGAGAAAGACATCAGACAAACCCCAACTAGAGAGAAGCCTGTGCAAGGCAACAAAGCCCAAGCACCACAACTAAGACCTTACACAGCCAAAAATTTAAAAAAAAAAAATTTTTTTAAATAATTTCAAAATAAAAGTTTACCTTGTAAAAAAAAAAAACAGCATGATGCTGGCATAATTACATGCAGATAGAGCAATGAGACTGGGGATACTGCCTAGAAAGAGTATTAGGGTATAACAATATAATATAAGAAAAAGGTGTTACAAATTACAAGTAATTTATAGATTAATCAGCAAAGTTGAGCCACAGTTGTTCAGCAATTTGAAATTAAATCCAATTTGAGCTTTACTTCCATATTCATCTATGAATAATCTATAAATATTGAGCACCACCCATATGCCAGGAAGTATGTTGGATATTAACACTGTTCCTATTCTCAATGTGCTTACAGTTTAGTAGGAAATGAGACATGGAACAGTAATTATAAATGTAATTATTGTAAAGGGACAATCAGTTCACTTCAGTTGCTCAGTCATATCCGACTCTTTGAGACCCCATGGACTGCAGCACGCCAGGCCTCCCTGTCCATCACCAACTCCCAGAGTTTACTCAAACTCATCTCCATTGAGTCAGTGATGCCATCCAACCATCTCATCCTCTGTCAGCCCCTTTTCCTTCCGCCTTCAATCTTTCCCAGCATCAGGGCCTTTTCTAATGAGTCAGTTCTTTGCATCAGGTGGCCAAAGTATTGGAGTTTCAGCTTCAGCATCAGTCCTTCCAATGAATACTCAGGACTGATTTCCTTTAGGATGGACTGGTTGGATCTCCTTGCTGTCCAAAGGACTCTCAAGAATCTTCTCCAACACCACACTGCAAAAGCATCAATTCTTCGGTGCTCAGCCTCCCTCATAGTCCAACTCTCACATTCATACATGACTACTGGAAAAACCATAGCTTTGCCTAGATGGACCTTTGTTGGCAAAGTAATGTCTCTGCTTTTTAATATGCTGTCTAGGTTGGTCATAGCTTTTCTTCCAAGGAGCAAGCGTTTTTTTAATTTCATGGCTGCAGTCACTATCTGTAGTGATTTTGGAGCCCCCAAAATAAAGTCTGTCATTGTTTCCACTGTTTCCCCATCTATTTGCCATGAAGTGATGGGACCAAAAGGGCAATACTGAGTGCTTAAAAAGTGTTCCTAACCTAGCCTCAGGCATCACGAAAATCTTCTCTGAGGCAGTGCCATTTAGGTTGACATCTGAAGACAAGGAATTGACGAGGTAACAAGGGAATGAAGAGCACTGTAGAAAGAGAGACTGACCCAAGTAAAGACCTGAGATGTATGAGATGACCTAAGGAGAAAGGTTAGTGTGGCGAGAATAAACAAGAACTGAGAAAATACTCCTAAGGTACTCTAACATTAGAGGATGAATAGTGGAGCAAGAGCCAGCCTTGGGACAGAAAAGAAACACTCAAAGATGTATAAGGAAGAGATGTACATGTCTTCACAACATAATGACAATCTGGAAGCCAGGAAGAGAAATTGTGAACACCAATTGCTATATGCTGCTACAGGTTGAAGTGTCCCTTTGATTTAGCAATACTAGGTTACTGGTAATCTTAAATAAGAGCATTGAAATGATTGTAATAAAAGCCAGATTAAGTGATCTGAAAGGGCAAGAGACAGGACTTCTGTTATGAAGATGGCAAAATGATCCCTTACAGGAGTGTCCTAAAAGTATAGGACACTCTTTTCACCCAGACTCTGAAGATGCTATTGGTGAGGGGAGCACCAGCATCCTTGAAAGGCTCTGTAGTGGCCATTCTCGGAAAGTCAGAAATGACAGTAGTGATGCTGCCATTGAGATGGGCTCCCTGAATTCTATGTGTGATAAGAGTGGCAGAGACCAAGTGGAGCACTTAACTGCCAGAGAGATACTTTAGAACTCTCTCTCTCTCTCTTCCCCTCTACTCTGTCTCTCTGGTGTGCATGGGTGGAGAGGTGGGGATGAGGGAAGGACACATGTCTGTGTGTGTATGTGCAAAGACAGCCAGAGCAGTGCACTTTTATTGGCAGAGGCAGTTATGCTTTCAGTATCTTGCCTCAATCTGTGTTGACTCTCTGTCATAATCTAGACTCTAGAGACTTTGATCATATCTCCTTTCCATATCACCAAACCAGCTTCCACAGATGGTTGATTCACTGCCTTGACATCTTGCTGACTATGAGAGGAAAGCAACTTCCTAATAAGCAGGAAGTTGTTTATCCAAAACACTGGATGCTTTGATAAGACACATGTGTGCCAGAAGGAGGGAAATAAACATAAACATTCATGAAACTGTTACATTGATGAACTTTCTAAGGGTCCAGTGGTCTGAGGCATGTAAAATGTGTACTTCTCCAAGATGAGATGAAGAGTAGAAGAGAGGAGACTGTTACTCTGGAGATCATTGCAGCCAGAGATGTGGGCAGACATGAAAGCCACAGTAACTTCCCAGGGAGCTCCAGAAAACTATCTGCTTCTGCTTCACTGTTGGAGATTAAGTCAATTGGTGGAAGCATCTCAGGTTCCTGAGAATTATGGCACCTTCCCAGTGCCTTCTGGAGAACTACTCAGTCATTGATGTCTCAAGGTGAGACTTTTGGTGGCACTTTATCTTCAATAGTGGTTTCTCCAGCCTTTACTCTCCTGCTTTTCTAACTGTTGTATAAGCCCCTAATTCATTATTTAGCCTTTCATATCTAGAAAACATAGAATGGTTCTGTTGTCTGATCCAGCCCATACTTCCCTACTTATTCAGGAATCATTGACTTCACTGGATTTTCAAGTGGTTGAGCCAATTTACTATGCTATTGACTATTTCAGTTTCTTCCCTTATGAATTAGCCATTCTTCTTATTAATTGCCCATTTTTCTGTGGTTTATGTGATGGTTAGTTTTATATGCCAACTTGGCTAGGCTATCAGTTCAGTTCAGTTCAGTTGATCAGTTGTATCCGACTCTGTGACCCAATGGACTACAGCACGCCAGGTTTCCCTGTTCATCACCAACTCCTGGAGCTTACTCAAACTCATGTCTTTCGAGTCAGTGATGCCATCCAACCATCTCATCCTCTGTCATCCCCTTCTCCTGCCTTCAGTCTTTCCCAGCATCAGGGTCTTTTCCAATGAGTCAGTTCTTCTCATCAGGTGGCCAAAGTATTGGAGTTTCAGCTTCAGCATCAGTCCTTCCAGTGAACATTCAGGACTTATTTCCTTTTAGAATTGACTAGTTTGATTTCCTTGCAGTCCAAGGGACTCTCAAGAGTCTTCTCCAACACCACAGTTCAAAAGCATCAATTCTTCAGTGCTCAGCTTTCTTTATAGTCCAACTCTCACATCCATACATGACTACTGGAAAAACCATAGCCTTGACTAGACGGACCTTTGTTGGCAAAGTAATGTCTCTGCTTTTTAATATGCTGTCTAGGTTGGTCATAGCTTTTCTTCCAAGGAGTAAGCGTCTTTTAATTTCATGGCTGCAGTCACAATCTGCAGTGATTTTGGAGCCCAGAAAAATGAAGTCTCTCACTGTTTCCATTGTTTCCCCATCTATTTGCCATGAAGTGGTGGGACCAGATGCCATGATCTAGTTTTCTGAATGTTGAGTTTTAAGCCAACTTTTTCACTCTCCTCTTTCACTTTCATCAAGAGGTTCTTTAGTTCCTATTCACTTTCTGCCATAAGGGTGGTGTCATCTGCATATCTGAGGTTATTGATATTTCTCCCAGCAATCTTGATTCCAGCTTGTGCTTCATCCAGCCCCACATTTTGCATGGTGCATTCTGCATATAAGTTAAATAAGCAGGGTGACAATACACAGCCTTGACATACTCCTTTCCCAATTTGGAACCAGAGATCTCTAGTCTTTCCCATTCTATTGTTTTCCTCTATTTTTTTGCACTGTTCACTGAGGAAGGCTTTCTTATCTCTCCTTGCAATTCTTTGGAACTCTGTATTAAGATGGATATATCTTTCTTTTTCTCCTTTTCCTTTTGCTTCTCTTCTTTTCTCAGCTAATTGCAAGGCCTCCTCAGACAACCATTTGGCCTTTTTGCATTTCTTTTTCTTGGGAATGGTCTTGATCTCTGCCTCCTATACAATGTCATGAACCTCTGTCCACAGTTCTTCAGGCACTTTATCAGATCTAATCTCTTGAATCTATTTGTCACTTCCACTGTATAATCATAAGGGATTTGATCTAGGCCATACCTGAATGGTCTAGTGGTTTTCCCCACTTTCTTCAATTTCAGTCTGAATTTGGCAATAAGGAGTTCATAATCTGAGCCACAGTCAGCTCCCAGTCTTGTTTTTTCTGACTGTATAGAGCTTCTCCATCTTTGGCTGCAAAGAATTTAATCAATCTGATTTCAGTATTGACCATCTGGTGATGTCCATGTGTAGAGTCATCTCTTGTATTGTTGGAAGAGGACGTTTGCTATGACCAGTGCATTCTCTTGACAAAACTCTGTTAGCCTTTGCCCTGCTTCATTTTGTACTCCAAGGCCAAACTTGCCTGTTACTTCAGGGATCTCTTGACTTCCTACTTTTGCATTCCAGTCCCCTATGATGAAAAGGACATCTTTTTTTTTTTTTTTTTTTTTTTTTGGTGTTGGTTCTAGAAGGTCTTGTAGAACCATTCAACTTCAGCTTCTTTGGCATTATTGGTTGGAGCATAGACTTGGATTACTGTGATACTAAATGGTTTGCCTTGGAAATGAACAGAGATCTTTCTATCTGTTGCATTTGAGATTGCACCCAAGCACTGCATTCAAACACAAATCTAGGTATTGCTGTGAAGATATTTTGCAGATGTAGTTAACATCTACAACTATTTGACTTGAAGTAAAGGAGATTATGCCCACTGAGAGAGTAATACATATGGGGGTGGGAGGGAAGAAGAGAATCTCCCCTATTTAGTTCTGTGTCCCTGGAGAACCCTGTGTGATACAAATTTTGGTACTAGGAAGTGGGTGCTGCTGTAACAAATACCGAAAATGTGGAAATGGCTTTGGAATTGGGTAATAGGTAGGGCTAGAAAAATTTTGAGGCACATGATAGAAAAGGCCTAGATTGCCTTGAAGAGACTGTTCTATAAATATGGAGGTTAAGGTAATTCTTGAGGTCTCAGATGGAAATGAGAAACATGTTTTTAAACCCTCAAAGAAAGGCAATCCTGATTACAAAGTGGTGGAGAACTTGGCTGAACTGTGTTTTACTGTTAGGTGGAAAGTAGAAATTGTAAACAATGAATCTTGATATTTAGCTCTAGATTTCCAAGAACAAGCATGGAAGGTATGACCTAATTTCTTGTTGCTTACAGTAAGACATAAGAGGAAAGAAAGAAATTGAAGAAAGGGCTTTTAAACAAAAAGGAACAAACACTTGATGATTTGAGAAGTTTTCAGCATATTCAGATAATACATACACTCTGGAAACAGAGGCGAGGGTGTATGTAGCTGGACAAACTGTTGTGGATGAGATTAGTTGTGTGATTTACAGATCTAATCAATCACCTCAGCAGAACCCAGGAATAGACATATGGGTTATATAGGAGGGATCTGTGGAGAACCCTCTTGTGTAATGGCATGGATTCCCCTGACATATAGAGAAGACTAACAAAGGTTTGTGAGAATGTCATATCAGCAGAAATACTGCCAACCTGGACTGAAGGGGACAGAGACAGAATGAAGGAAAGCTGTGGGACTTCAGGGATTCTACAGGTAGGAAATGAGTTGCCAAAATTACTCAGCTACATATATATGTTATGCTTCAAGAAAAAATAAAATGATTCCAAGGGCAGTACCTTGGACACAGAGGCCAGAGAGATGGGCCCAGAGGCAGAAGCTGAAGAAACTTCCTTGGGCTCAGAGGGCAGATAGAGCCACAGAGAATGATTCTCTAGCCCCAAGACCTAAAGGAATTTCCCCTGCCAGCTTTTGAATTTTCTTGAGATCAACTCTTTGCGATACTATGGACTGCAGCATGCCAGATTTCCCTGTCCTTCACTATCTCCTGGAGTTTGCTCAAACTCATGTCCATTGCATCAGTGATGATATCCAACCATCTCATCCTCTGTTGTCCCCTTCTCCTCTTGTCTTCAATCCTTCCCAGCATCTAGGTCTTTTCCAATGAGTCAGCTCTTCGCATCAGGTGGCCAAAGTTTTGGAGCTTCAGCTTCAGCATCAGTCCTTGCAATGAATATTCATGACCGATTTCCT
Organism: Bubalus kerabau; assembly: GCF_029407905.1. Taxonomy (NCBI): domain Eukaryota; kingdom Metazoa; phylum Chordata; class Mammalia; order Artiodactyla; family Bovidae; genus Bubalus; species Bubalus kerabau. The sequence continues at coordinate 101,456,611 of NC_073629.1, read as the reverse complement.
TTATGATGGACTGATTGGATCTCCTTGCTGTCCAAGGGACTCTCAAGAGTCTTCTCCAACACCACAGTTCAAAAGCATCAATTCTTCAGTGCTCAGCCTTCTTTATGGTCCATCTCTCACATACAAACATGACTACTGGAAAAATCATAGCTTTGACTATACAGACCTTTGATGGCAAAGTGATGTCTTTGAGTTTTAATACACTGTATATATCCACTCTTTTTTAGATTCTTTCCCATATAGGTCATTAAGAGCATTGAGAAGAGTTCCATGGGCTATACAATAGGTTTTAATATTAATAGTTATCAATTTTATATATAGTAGTATGTATATGTCAATCCCAACCTCCCTATTTATCCCTTCCCCACCCTTCCCCCTCTTAACCATAAGTTTGTTTTCTACATCTGTGACTCTATTTCTGTCTTGTAAATAAGTTTATTTGTATCATTTTTTTAGATCCTACATATAACTGATATCACACGATATTTTTCTTTTTCTGTCTGAGTTACTTCATTCAGTATGACAATATCTAGGTCCATCCATGTTGCTGCAGATGACATTATTTCATTCTTTTTATGGGTGAGTAATATTCCTTTGGATTTCTTTGGAAGGAATGATGCTAAAGCTGAAACTCCAGTACTTTGGCCACCTCATGCAAAGAGTTGACTCATTGGAAAAGACTCTGATGCTGGGAGGGATTGGGGGTAGGAGGAGAAGGGGACGGATGAGATGGCTGGATGGCATCACTGACTCAATGGATGTGAGTCTGAGTGAATTCTGGGAGTTGGTGATGGACAGGGAGGCCTGGTGTGCTGCGATTCATGGGGTCACAAAGAGTCGGACACGACTGAGCGACTGAACTGAACTGAATATTCCATTGTATATATGTGTACCACAACTTTTTTACCCATTCATCTGTTGATGGACATTTAGGCTGCTTGGCTATTGTAAATAATGCTTCAATGAACATTTGGGTGCATGTATCTTTTCAAATTATGATTTTCTCTGGATATATGCCCAGTGATGAGATTGTAGGATCTAATCATAGCTCTGTTTTTAGTTTTTTAAGGAACCTTTATACTGTTCTCCATAGTGGTTTATCAATTTACATTCCCACCAACGGTGGAGGAGGGTTCCCTTTTTTCCACACCCTATGAGAAAGAAATGGTAACGCACTCCAGTATTCTTGCCTGGAAAATTCTATGGACAAAGGAGCCTGATGGGCTACAGTCCATGGGGTAGCAAAGAGTTGGGCATGACTGAGCTCACCCACACACATGTCCAGCATTTACTGTTTGTAGATTGTTTGATGATGTCCATTTTGATGGGTGAGAGATGATACATCATTGTAGTTGTGATTTTCATTTCTCTAATAATTATCGATGTTCAGCATCTTTTCATGTGCTTTTTGGCCATCCGTATGTCTTCTTTGGAGAAATGTCTATAGATCTTCTGCCCACTTTTTGACTGTCACCTTTGTATTTTGCAACCAGGCAACTTGTTTTCTAGTTTCACAGGTTCACAGATAGAGAGAAATTTTGTCCCATGGTGGGGCATTTTCAGAGTTTCACCCACACTTGATTTACAAAATTTAGATTATGAGGTTTGGGACTTTCTAAATTGATATTTAGATGAGATTTGGGACTTGGAGTTGATGCTGGAAAAATTTAAGACCTTTGGAGATGTTTAGATGCAATAAAGGTATTTTGCACACAGCATGAATGTGAAAGTATGGGTTCAAAGAGCGGACTGTATTGGGTTGAATAGTATCCTTCAAAAAATCAGTCCACCAGAACCTCAGAATGTGACCTTATTTGGAGATTGGGTTTTCACTGATGTAATCAAATTTACATGAAGCTGTATTAGATCAAGGTGGTCCCTAAATATAACAGTTAGTGTCCTAAGAAGCCCATGATAAGACACAGGGAAGAAGAACATGTGAAGACAAAGGCAGAGATTAGAGTGATGCAGCTAGAAGCCAAGAAATGCCAAGGATTGCTGACAACCGTAGCTAGGAGAGAGGTATGGAGCAATTCTTCCTTAGAGCTGTCAGAAGGGAAAGGAGCTGCTGTCCCCTTGATTGTGGACTTCTAACCTCCAGAACTGTGAGAGTATATTTCTGTTGTTTTAAGCCACTTAGTTTGTAGTTATTTGTTATAGTACGCCTAGGAAGCTAATACAGTCAGCATTTAGGTGTTGACTGGCATTCTATCATTATAAATATATATATTGCTTATTGGATATGAGGTCACAAATAATTTCTTCCAATTTGCCCCTTAGATTTTCACTATGATGCCACTGACATACATGATTTTTAACATAAAAGTTATAAACCTTTTCCTTTCTGTTTCATGGGGTTTTTCAGTGTCCTGTTTAAGAAATCCTTCTTACCCTGAAACAATGAAGTATTTCATATTTTCTTCTATAAGTGTTTATGAATGGAATGAGATAGAATTGTAATTTTTTTCAATCAATTGCTCCAGCACCACTTAGTAAACAGCCTGTCTCTTCTCCACTGATACAGAATTCTATTCTTGTCATATATCACTTTCCATATATGCAGGGGTCCATTTTTTATCTCTCTCTTCTGTTCCATGGATCTATTTGTCTACCTTTGTACCAATAACACATCAAATACTGGAACTTTGTAGCAGTGGTTTTCAACTAGGGATGATTTTACCTCCCAGGGGACATTTGGCAACTCAGGAGACACTTTTGGCTGTCACAATGGAGGTTGGGAGTGGTACTGGCATCTAACGGTAGAAAATGGAAATGCTGGTAAACATCTTACAATGCACAGGCCAGTCCCACACAAGGAATTATCCTGCCTCACATGTCAGAGGCACTGCGGTTGAAGGACCTTGTTTTATAGAAGGCTTGTATCTGATAGGAAGTGCATTATCTCACTGAAACCTCACAATAACTCTATGTGATAGGTACTACCACTATCCTTACTTTACAGATGAGAAAGAAGGAGCTCTGAGTTGACTGAAGGTCCTACATCAAACATTTGTCAATAATTGGTAGAATCTGGATATAAACCTAACTAAAACTCCCTAAAATAAGATAGTTCTCATCATGTCCTAAGACGGGGCTTCCAAATCTCTACAGTGTTTTCCATTGATTAACTGATCTTATCAGAAAACTCACTGTACACCCTTTAGATGCCAGACTGGGTTGAATGGTGGGAACCCCCAGCAAACAAACCAGAGTCCCTGGCCTTGTGGAGTTCATAGTCTAATAGGGAGATAAAAATGGGAACAGACAATCTCTCCTAAAATGCTGTGGCAGAGGGTAACCATCACTTCAGTTGCCTATCATAAAATAGTGCTTTAAAAGTGTTCAGGGACACGTGTCATCCTATGTACTCCCAAGTTTTGTTTAAAATCTGAATTTTAATCCATTACAGAAAGGGTTTGCTAAGCAAAATTCAACTTCACCCCAAACCGTGTTCAAATTATTGCAAATTGCAAATAAACTCAGCAAGTGGAATTGTACTGTAATGGGTATATAAATGTAGGGCAAAGACTGTACATGAAGATTGGGGGCTTCCCTTGTGTTCCAGTGGCTAATACTTGGCGCTTTCAATGCAGGGGGCCTGAGTTTGATTCCTAGTCAGAAAACTAGATCCAGTAAACCACAACGAAGATTGAAAGTTCTGTGTGCTCAACTAAGACCTGGCGCGGCCTAATTGATTAATTAACTTTTAAAAAATATTGGACAGCAATCTTCATATAAAGAAAAATAATTAAATCTCTTATTTTGGTGGGACTATAAATCAGGAGAGTCACTATGAAGAACAGTACAGAGATACCTTAAAAAACTAAAAGCAGAGCTGCCATGTGATCCAGCAATCCCACTCCTAGGCATATATCCAGAGAAAACTGTAATTCAAAAAGATACATGCAAAAAGAAAAAAAAAAAGATACATGCATCTCAATGTTCATTGCAGCACTAATTACAATAGCCAAGACACAGAAGCAACATAAATGCCCATCAACAGATTAATGGATAAAGATGTGGTACATATATACAATTAAATACTACTCAACCATAAAAAGGAATGAAATACTGCTATTTGCAGCAAGATAGATGGACCCTACTTACTAAGTGAAATCAGACAAAGACAAATATCATGATATCACTTACATGTAGAGTCAAAAAATTATACAAGTGAACTTATTTATAAAACAGAAACAGACTCACAAACTTTGAAAATAAACTCATGGTTGCCAAAGGGGAAAGGTCTTGCGGATGGATAAATTAGGAGTCTGGCATTAACATATACATACACATATATATAAAATAGACAATCATCAAGATCTACTGTATAGCAAAAGGAACTCTACCCGTATTCTTTGAATAACCTGTATGGAAAAGAATCTGAAAAAGAATGGATATATGTATAACTGAATAACTTTGCTCTATATCTGAAACTAACACAACATTGTAAATCAGCTCATACTTCAATATTAAATAAAAACTAAAAATAGAATTGGAAAGGATTTGTCAAAAAAATTCTCTTCTTTTGTTTGGAGAGAAAATGCTTGTCATTTGTTCTGGATTAATACAATAATCATGGCAGGGAATCTGTGGTAAAACAGTAGAATCAAAGTTAGAACCATTTAACCTCCACCTCTGCTCACCCCAGCCTTTCAGAAGTTTGAAAAGAAGGCCTGCAGGGTCATTAGTTTCTCTCTGTGGTAGCAGGATGGATGTGTTGGTCTCAAACCATCCATAATAGATGGGTTCTAGTCTAGCCTTCAAAATCTACTCCTATGATGATTGTTCCACAGCCTCCCTTGGCAGTTCTTAAGTGTTCTTGGAATTTTAATATTTATTAAATCCAAACCTCATCAACTTATTTCTGAAGTCCAGACAACAGCAGGCAAAATCTCTTGTAATTGATTCATTACCTGTTCTTCCCTTGTTAGGTTCTGATTTTACTTGCCAGGCACTTTCCATTGTCAAACTATTTCCTTCCTGTCTCAATTGCCAAACTTTCTTCTTAGTCTTACATCACTCCTGTCCTCATCTCCTCCCATTCCTGCCCAGCCTCTCCTTTTCTGAGTGCAGGCTTCTCAGTCTCCTTTGGACCTAATTCTGGGAGCACTCCTGATCCCAGTTGCTGAATTTTGCAACTTTCCAGTTATCTTTTTACTTTTTCTGAACAGTAATGCTTACAGGATTAATTCTATCTTACTATTACTGTAGCTAGCTAAGGGAAACTGATGCCTATTTTGTAATGTTGCTTTTATGAGAAATAATCTAGCTTTAGGACTTCCCTGGTGATACAGTGGATAAGAATCTGCCTCCCAATGCAGGGGACATAGGTTTGATCCCTGGTCCAGGAGAATCCCACATGCCACGGGGCAACTAAGCCCCTGCACCACAACTACTGAAGCCCTCCATACCTGGAGCCCGTGAACCACAACTCCTGAGCCTGCATGTTGCAACTACTGAAACCCAAGCACCTAGAGCCTGTGCTCTGCAACAAGAGAAGCCACAACGAGAAGCCTATGTACTGCGATTAGAGAGTAGCCCCCACTCTCCACAACTAGAGAAAGCCTATGTGCAGCAACAAAGACTCAGGAAAACCAAAAAATTAAAATCTAGCCTTAAAATTTTCACCCAGTATCTATTTAGCCATTTTCACACTTTTTAGTTATGTATTTCTTATGTACTTAAGTAGATTGGGCAATGCTTTCCTGACAAAGACTTCCCTTAATACAGTTTAGCCAAAGTTTTGTTGAATAATTATAGCAATTAAATTTTTAATGTTCCTACTTCAAGCATTCATCCACCACCTATTTATTAAGGATCTATTGTATTCCAAGCACTGGGCCTTTAGGATGAATCAGACTCAGACTATCTTCCTGCAGCTCCCCTCCAGTGGCACGCCAGGCATTTTGACTAATAATTATGATAAGAGGTAGACAGTTCTGAGTGTCTTCAGAACACAATGGATGTACAGCTCAGTCACAAACATTTTCTGAGTGACTTCAGTCTGACTGGCAGGCACTTCAGTCTGACTGCTGAGCAGAGAGGGAGGTGGATACAAAGATGAATCATATAAGGTCCCTACCCTCAGGAGTCACAATCTAGAGGGAGAGACTGAACGGGGTAAGATGTTTTGAGGCTTACTAAGAGGAAATATAGGCTGAGTCTTGAAGAAGAAGATAGCAGGCAGAGGTAAAGGAGGGTATTCATCCAGGCAGGGTAACAGCCTAAACAAAAACACAAAGGCATAAAACCACAAGGCTGGGACTTTCCTGGTGGTCCAGTGGTTAAGAGTTTGCTTGCAACGTAGGGGACGTGGTTTTGATCCCTAGTCAGGGGACTAAGATTCCACATGCCTTGGAGCAACTAAGCTCCATGTGCTGCCACAACTACTGAGCCCACACACTGCAACAGAAGATCCCAGGGCCACAACAAGTAATAAAGTAAAAGAAAAAAAAAGACCTGGAGATATATACATACATATATATGTATGCCATATACATATACACATAAGTACAGCCAAGTAAATATATACATACATATTTTTTAAAAAAGCAAGTTGCAGACAGGTAAATAGGAAAGACTACAGATTTCTTCAAGAAAATTAGAGATACCAAGGGAACATTTCATGCAAAATTGGGCACAATAAAGGACAGAAATTGTATGGACCTAACAGAAGCAGAAGATATTAAGAAGAGGTGGCAAGAATAAGCAGAAGAACTGTACAAAAAAGATCTTCATGACCCAGGTAATCACGATGGCCTGATCACTCATCTAGAGCCAGACATCTTGGACTGCGAAGTCAAGTGGGCCTTAGGAAGCATCACTGGGAACAAAGCTAGTAGAGGTGATGGAATTCCAGTTGAGCTATTTCAAATCCTAAAAAATGATGCTGTGAAAGTGCTTCACTCAATATACCAGCAGATTTGAAAAACTCAGCAGTGGCCACAGGACTGGAAAAGGTCAGTTTTCATTTCAATCTCAAAGAAAGACAATGCCAAAGAATGCTCAAACTACTGCACAATTACACTCACCTCACATGCTAGCAAAATGATGCTCAAAATTCTCCAAACCAGGCTTCAATAGTATGTGAACGGTGAACTTCCAGATGTTCAAGCTGGATTAGAAAAGGCAGAGGAACCAGAAATCAAATTGCCAACATCTGCTGGATCATCAAAAAAGCAAGAGAGTTCCAGAAAAAACATCTACTTCTGCTTTATTGACTATGCCAAAGCCTTTGACTCTGTGGATCACAACAAACTGTTGAAAATTCTTAAAGAGATGGGAACACCAGACCACCTTACCTACCTGCTGAGAAATCTGTATTCAGGTCGGGAAGCAACAGTTAGAACTGGACATGGACTGGTTCCAAATAGGGAAAGGAGTACATCAAGGCTGTATATTGTCAACCTGCTTATTTAACTTACATGCAGAGTATATCATGAGAAACGCTGGGCTGGATGAAGCACAAGCTGGAACCAAGATTGCCTGGAGAAATATCAATAACCTCAGATATGCAGATGACACCACCCTTATGACAGAACGTGAATAGGAACTAAAGAGCCTCTTGATGAAAGTGAAAGAGGAGAGTGAAAAAGTTGGCTTAAAACTCAACATTCAGAAAACTCAGATCATGGCATCCAGTCCCATCACTTCGTGGCAAATAGATGGGGAGACTATGGAAACAGTGAGAGACTTTATTTTGGGGGGCTCCAAAATCACTGCATATGGTAACTGCAGGCATGAAATTAAAAGATGCTTGGTCCTTGGAAGAAAAGTTATGACCAACCTAGACAGCATATTAAAAAGCAGAGACATTACTTTGTCAGCAAAGGTCCATCTAGTCAAAGCCATGGTTTTTCCAGTAGTCATGTATGGATGTGAGAGTTGGACTATAAAGAAAGCTGAGCGCTGAAGAATCACTGCTTCTGAATTGTGGTGTTAGAGAAGACTCTTGAGAGTCCCTTGGATTGCAAGGAGATTCAACCAGTCCATCCGAAAGGAAATCAGTCCTGAGTATTCATTGGAGGGACTGATGCTAAAGCTGAAACTCCAATACTTTAGCCACCTTATGCAAAGAATTGACTCATTGGAGAAGACCCTGATGCTGGGAAAGATTGAAGGCGGGAGGAGAAGGGGATGACAGAGGATGAGATGGTTGGATGGCATCACCAGCTCAATGGACATGAGTTTGAGTAAACTCCAGGAGTTGTTGATGGACCAGGAAGCCTGGCGTGCTGCAGTCCATGGGGTCACAAAGAGTTGGACACAACTGAGTGACTGAACTGAACTGAACTGAACTGAATGATATATGGTATTGAATATATTTTCATAGGTTTATTTGCCATCTATATATCTTGGGTCCACCAACTCAATGGACATGAGTTTGAGTAAATTCCAGGAGTTGGTGATAGACAGGGAGGCCTGGCATGCTGCAGTCCATGGAGTCACAAAGAGTTGGACATGACTGAGCAACTGAACTGAACTGAGACAGGTAAATATAGTATGATACCACTTACCTAAACTTTCAATATATGGAAAATAATACTATATATTATTTTGGAATACTTATGTATTGAATAGCAAGATTATAAAAACATACATGTGAACATTAAATACTAAATTCATTCTGGTTACTGCTGGAAAAAGAGCAGGAAGCCTGGGGGGAAGAAAGGGCTATAAGAGGGTATTGTAATCATTCACTTCTTTATCTGGGTGGTGAATCACGTGGGGTTCAATATTTGATTTTCTCTTCTCTTCCACATGCAACAATATTTTATAATTTGTTAAAGTTGGGGAGAAAGGGCCTTTTGGGATAGACTGTTAAATTGTGGTAGTGACCTTAAAGCAGTGTCAGTAGGTGGTGGGAGCAAAGGCTGAATGCAGTGGTGAGAAGAGAACAGGAGGTACCATTTGAGCTGAGTTTTAAAGACTTGCAAGCCCTCAAACTGTATTTCCAGCCTCTAGTCAAGCTAACCAGGTCAATATGCCTTAGATATAGCCCACTTGATCTCCACCCTAATCCTCACTCTTGATTCCCATATTTACTTACATCAATTCTGTTCCCAGGGATTAACAGTTGTAGCTGCAACTTTCTGACAACCTGCTGCAGTCCTGGCCACTATGTACAGAACACCTACTATGTGCCAGGAACTTTACAGATACTCTTCTAGTTAACCCTGACAGCAAACAGAAGTAGATGTCATTCTCATTTTACAAATGAGAAAACTGAGCTTAAATGTCATACTCCAGGTCACTCAGGAAATGGTAAAGCTGAGATTTATATCTATGTTCATCTGAACCTAAAACATGTCTTTCCATTACAGCAGCCTGTCTTACCTTCCCAACCCTGGCCCCACTGTACTCAGTTTCCATTCCTTGACTCAGTTCAAATATCCAACCCTTCCTTTTCTGATTCATCCATTCAAACATGTATTGAGTGCTTCCCAGCTACTGGTACTCCATCCATATGCCCTTGGCCCAGCCCAGAGACACTTGCAGCTTCTGAAGACTGGATGGCTTATGCTTCAAACACTGGCATCTTTCAGCCTGAAGGCTTTATCTGGCTGCAGGAGGACTTGGCCCATGTGGCAAGCAGGCTAAGGTGATAGAGAATTAGCACCTGAGGGTGCTAGCCTCAACCAATGCAGGGTGATGCTTGGTAGAAAATACCCCCACTTGCTCTCTTTGATGGGACAACTCGGAAGTACATTCTACACACTTCCTGAGAAGGCACCCAGCAGGATGAGCCCTAGTTGCCCATCGCTGTAGCCCTCTGATTAATGAGCCTTTTATTGGCTTTCTTACCTTTTGTGTCTCACTTTCCTACTCTCTCACCATAGTTCTTGGAATCACGCTCAAATAAGCTCCATGTGCTTTCTCAGAGGGTACTTAGGGGAACAGAGACTAAGACAGAGGGTCTTCCTTATGCAGAGTCAGCAAAGCCTTCCCTTGAGCCCAGGCATTGTTTGTGTTCCTTCCTTCCACTAGCTTTGCTCCAGCTCCCTGAGGCTCTGTCATGCTATCCCAAAGCCTTTCCAAATGTGGGTCTGCCTAGCTCACTTTGAACCCCTCAGAGCCGATGCCCTGTTCTTCTTTGTCTTCCTTGACCCCAGCACACCAGAACTGCCCACTAAATGCCTGCTGAGTGGGCTGAACTGTTGAAAGTCCTTCTTACATTTGATCTAATTAATCCTCACCCCCCTTTCAGGAAACCTTGTATTACCCTTAAGCCTAGAATTATATACACGTCAAGTCAAAATACATACAAGTTGTAACAGTGTCAGAATAAATTTTTCTTCAGTTTGAACCAGAAATAAACTAGAAAAACAAATCCAGGGACTACATCTTCTAATGCAGGGGGTGCAGGTGATCCCTGGTCGGACAGCTAAGATCCCACGTGCCTCGGCCAAAAAACTAAAACATAAAACTGAAACAATATTGTAACAAATTCAATAAAAGACTTTAAAAATGGTACACATAAAAAAACCCAAATCCAATCATTTATTACACTTAAGATATTAATTTTGACAGTTTTCCTTAAAAAAAAAAAAGCCGTACTTACGTTGGGTGCTTTGATTCAGACTATGAAGATGAATTGAAGTAATTGTTTTAAAACTTCTGTTTATTAATAAAATGCAAATGCATTGCTTGAAATGAAGGCAAGCAGGTTAGTCCAGGACCAGAGATATCTGAAGAGAAATACATTTTTTTTTTGCTTTCAGTGAGGCACCCTTATGAAACAATATAAAGTGGTAGATAAGAGCATGGATTTTAAAGCCAGCTTGCCTCTGTTTCTGTTTCCACCACTTACAGCCATGTGATCTGGAACCATTTACCCAATCCCTCTATTTCTTAGTTGCCTTAATTATAAATTAGAGATAATAATAGTGCCTATTATCTCACAAAGTTGCTGTCATTGAGATGGGGGTGGGGGGGATAATCTTGCTGCTGTTTTGGCTCATCGCTGCATCTTCCTCCTGCTCCATCAGAGAGCACCCTACTCCATGTTTCTCGTTCCTGCACCTCCCCCCACCTTCTCATAACCAGCCACTTCCTCACTCTTAATCTCCCTTCCCTCACTACCTGGACCTAGCCCAAGAGCTTTCTCCATTGGGGTCCCTCCTGTTTCTCATACCTCCTTTTTCCTACCTCATCTCTCTTCTCCAATTGAGGATATAGGTATTTAGAAGAGGCATATCTATAGGCCTCAGAAAGGAAGTTCCAGAGAATACAATGGAATGACTGAGGAGCAATGCAAGAAGGAAGGGCTGGGTCAGTGGAGGGGACCCAGGGAAGGACCTGTATAGAACAGATGGAAGAAGAGTCAGAAAGGCAGGGTGACCTCAGTGAATGGGATTCATCCTGAGAGTCTCTTGGAGGAGGAAGCATTAACCCTGAGTCTTTTCTCCCCAGAGCAGTGCTGTTCTTGTCCTACCCTAGGACCTTAGGTGAATCCTCATTCCAAGTGTCTGGAAGAAGTAATTGAACCAGAATTATTTGTCTTTCTCACTGATAAAGGTGCCAGGTCTGTCACTTTGAAGAGAAGGTCCTCTAGTTTCCAGCCTTCCCCAATCTTACAGCATCATCTTGACTGTATCTGGGAAGTAGGAGATAAGAATATTCTGCTTCTTATCTATAAAACACTGGCTCTCTGGCTGTAGACCTAATTTAGATTATAATCTCCTAGAACCATGTCTAGCAGTGCTGCATAGGAAAAAGCATAAACCATAGTGTCAGGTAGACATAGATTCTATTTTCAGCTCTGCCACTCACCAGTCACATGACTTTGAGGAAGTCATTAACCTCTCTGAGCCCCAATGTCCTCATGGGGATTGAAGTCCCCACCTCATAGATCATAGAAATAATTTTATTTATTTTTTATTTGGCAGCACCAGGTCTTAGTTGCAGCATGTGGGATCTAGTTCCCTGATCAGGGATCAAACTCAGGCCCCCTGCATTGGGAGTGTGGAGTTTTAGACACCAGATCACCAGGGACATCTGGGTTATAGGAAGAGTTAAATGAGATGATGTATGAAAGACTCACAACTGGGAGGACTGAGACTGGGTCTATTTGTTCACTATTTGTAGTTCAATGTTCAGCACAGAGCATGCTCTCAATAAATACCTGTTATAACTGAACGAATGAGTAGGTACCCAACAAACTGTAGCCAGGTATACCTTTGTCTGGGCTGATTCTGGCTGACTGCAATGACACTCTGCCCTGACATATTCCGAAAAAAACTCACTGCATCGAATCCAGAGATAGTAGCACACTAGTCTAATGTGCGTGGGAGATTGCATCATGTCCCAGCAGGTTAAAAGGGGCTGGTGTGAAACAAAAGTTTCAATAATATTGATTGTGCCCACTGAGGAGTTTAATATAGTGCTTCTCAAATCTTAATGCGCCTCGGAATCACCTGGAGATCTTGTTAAAAAGCAGGTTCTGTCTGCCATCTTTCTGTGCTGTCATAATGGTGCGCACAAATGTCCTGACTGATATTCTCAAGAGCATCAACAATGCCAAAAAGAGAGGTTCTTATTAGCCTGTACTCCAAAGCCAACATCCAGTGTCTAACTGTGATGATGAAGCATGATTAAATTGGCCAATCTGAAGTCACTGATGATCACAGAGCTGGGAAAATTGTTGTGAACCTCACAGGCAAGTTACACAAGTGTGGAGATCAGACCCAGATTTGATGTACAACTCAAAGATCTAGAAAAATGGCAGAATAACTTGCTACCATCCAGTCACTTTGGTTTCATTATACTGATAACCTTAGCTGGCATCAAGGACCACAAAGAAGCAAGATGAAAACACACAGGTGGGAAAATCTTGGGCTTCTTTTTTTAGGGATATAACGTGTGTATGGTCAGTTGCTCAGTCGTGTCCGACTCTTTGTGACCCCATGGACTGTAGCCCACCAGGCTCCTCTGTCCATTGGATTCTCCAGGTAAAAATACTGGAGTTTGTTGCCATCTCCTCCTCCAGCGGATCTTCCCACAGGGATTGAACCCACATCTCCTGAGTCTCCTGCTTTGGCAGGCGGATTCTTTACCATTGCGCCGCTTGAGAAGTAATATATACATGCAAAGAAAATGCCTCACTGGGGGAAAAAAGAATAGATTCTGACTCATCAGTTGCAAGTGGAGATTTGACAAGCTGCCGGGTGATGCCGAGACTGCTGGCTTTCGGACCTCATTTTGAGTAGCAGAGGTCTAATACGGGGTGAACAAATTTCCCCTGTAATGGGCCAGACGGTAAATATTGTAGCTTTGTGAACCATGGGATTCCTGCTGCAACTGCTTAACTCTGCAGTACTGAAAAAGGGTGGCCATAGAAAACACTCAAACAAACAAGCATGATTGTGTTCCAATAAACCTGTATTTACAAAAACCCAGCAGACCGAATTTGGCCTATGGGCTGTATGTAGTTTGCCTACCCTTTATCTAATACAGGTAAATCAACATACCACTCTCGTAATGAACATCAGTGAGCTTGTCACCTGAGTGCCCAATAATTCCCTCTCATATGATAACTTTCTTTTCCTGCAGATCCACTTCCCTCTCCCCACTATAATGCCAGGAGCAGAGTACCCACTGCCAGGCTCTCACAACGGGCCTCTGCTTCCAGACCCCAGTGGACTGGTTCAGAATGGTGGCAGAAGTCCAAGGGGCATCATTCACATTCACATCATCCATACTCTCTTGCACAGAGTGCTGCACTCCAGGGGTATCCTCTACAGAGAGAACCATACACCTGACTACAGCAGGCTACTCAGAGTCTTTCCTTAAGATTCTGGAATTGAGTGTAGGGGATTCCTGTTTTTGTCTGCCTGTCTGTTCTCTTAAGTGGAGAATACATAAGCAGAGACAGACCCTTTTAAAAAAAACAACTCTGTTTACTGGGATGCAGATAAAGTTAGTAGAAAGAAGGAAGCATATATTCAGAGAGAGACAATGGTGAGAGCTGGTGAGAGGGGCTTCCTGGGTTTTCAGCAGCTCTGCAATCACTGACTCCAGGTCACCTTGAGGTCCAGCTGCATCCTTGCCCTTGCCTTCTGTGAGAAGACCTTCTATAAATGTATTTTTCTTTTGCTTAAATCCAGTAGAACTCGGATGCCTGCAAACTTTAGTCCTAATAGCATTGATAAGCAACAAAAAAGTTCTTCAATGAAATTCAAATTTCATAGGATTTTTTAAAAAATCAATGGATAGGGACTTTCCTGGTGGTCCAGTAGCTAAGACTCCACACTACCAACGCAGAGGGCCTGGGTTGATCCCTGGTCAGGGAACTAGATCCCATATGCTGCAACTAAAAGTTTGCATGCCACGATGAAGACTCACCACATCCAAACAAATAAATGTTAATTAATTCATTTATTTATTTAGCCTGTGCTAGGTCTTCATTGCTGTGTATGGGCTTTCTCTAGTTGCGGCAAGCAGGAGCTACTCTGCAGTGGCAGTGGATGGGTTTCTCATTGCGGTGTCTTCTCTTGTTGCAGAGCATGGGCTCTAGGGGCGAACAGGCTTCAGTGGTTGTGGCATGCAGGCTTAGTTGCCCATGGCATGTGGAATTTTCTTGGACCATAAGTTGAACCCATGTCCCCTGCACTGGAAGCACTGGACCACCAGGGAAGTCCCATAAATATGTTAAATAAATAAATGCATGAACAAATAAAAAAAATCAATGTATAGATTGTTGTAGAAGCACATATTTTTGTTGAAACTGGACCTTCCTGACAATAGAGTATGTCCAGTGCGTGGTTCAGTCCAGTGGTTAGGACTCCATGCTTTCACTGCCATGTGCCTGGGTTCAGTCTCTGGTTGGGGACTAGGATTCTGTGAAAGTGAAATTGCTCAGTCATGTCTGACTCTTTGTGACCCCATGGACTGTAGCCTGCCAGGCTCCTCCGTCCATGAAATTTTCCAGGCAAGGATACTGGAGCAGGTTGCCATTTCCTTCTCCAGGGGATCTTCCCAACCCAGGAATCAAACCCAGATCAAAAGAGTATGTGATACTTCATAAATATTAAAGTACATCCATATTCTAATGAGCCACATAGTAATCAACCATTGTGTCAGATGTATAATAATTCTCAGCCCCTAGGGCTTAGTGGCAGAGAAAACTACTCACTTGGGCAGAAAGGGATTTGGTGCAAGGTATTAAGTGAAGTCGCTCAGTTGTGTCCAGCTCTTTGCGACCCCATGGATTATAGCCTACCAGGCTCCTCCGCCCATGGGATTTTCCAGGCAAGAGTACTAGAGTGGGTTGCCATTTCCTTCTCCAGGGGCACGGTATTAAGTGGCTTATAATGTTGTTAGATGCCCTGAGGAAACAGACTCCAGTCTGATCACCCAGGAAAAATTCTGTAATCCACTCTGCAGAACTGGGCTGTGAAGAAGGCTGCTGCTCCCTAGAAAAACAGGAGACTACTTGCTGAATCAGGGAGTAACCACCCGGCACTAGCTCTGGAATCTTGCCACCCCTTCCACATCAGAAGGTTCCCTGCCAAATTAGGGAGTCGGTACCTCTGCTTTAGGTACACATCAAACTCCTTTCCTCTCAACCATCAGAATGAGTAAGATAGATGCCTCAAATTCTCCCTCTTAACTGTTCATTTTCAGGTTACAGGTGGATGCATTTGAATGAAGGAACCTACATCTCATTCAGAACCCTAGCAGGAAAAGAGTCTGGAAAATGTACTTTTAAACTTTTCAGTCTCTGCATTCCAGGAAGACACACTGTAATGAGAATGGAACAGATGTTGAATGAGCCAGTCCACAGAATTAGCCGCACCCTTAATCGACCACAGTTGTAAAACAAAAATTTTATTTTTGTGAAGAAAATGTAAATATGAGCAAACAAACAATAACACAGTAGTTCGCTGCACTTGTCAGATTGATGCTACATAATTCAGACTTTCCTTCCTTTTGCCAGATAGTGTTAGTTATGCGTTCATTTCTACTTAGGCAACTGGAACAGCTTTTAACATCGCAATGACTATGATGAGTAAAGAGATTTATTCATTCATTCATTTATTCAACAAATATGTTTCAAATGCCTGCTGTGTGCCAGGCATTGCTTTTGTTCTGCAGCTACAACAGGGAACAACGGATGCTACATCCTATTAGGTCAAGATTCCCTTTGAAAATTCCCTCCGTCCTCTATTAGCTGAAAGGATTCTCGGGTTCTGTTGACATAGGCAAAGACAAAGCTGTTGCAATAGTCAATGACCCTTAAGTACTTGGCCTTTTAAATCCAAAAGGTGCAAACATTTGATCAAAGCATTCAATGATATGTAAGTTAACTTTATTGACTTAAAAATTGTGTTAAAAAAATCTACATTAGAGATTTATTTTAAAAAAATGTTTTAAACCCTCTCTCAGCCAAAATTTCACCATTATTTGATGATCCTTACGAATTTTGCCTTGTCAGCATTACTTTTATGCCAACTAATCTTTGGTAGTATGTAATGGAAGAGAAAATATAATTAATCTTTCCTTATACTGAAATCACTCAGATAAATGCAATCTTTTAAGGGTTAAGTATTTTTGCTGATTTCTTTGTATATTTTTCATAAGGATGAAAAATTCTATATATAAAGTGAAATGCAGAGAAGAGGCAACAGGAAGTTTCAGGCACCTATTAGAATCATTATTGATCTAATTACTGATTGACACCAAAGCAGAAAAAAACTGAAAAAAACAAACAAAAAAAGGCGTTCATGAATTTGGTGATTCATTCATTCAGTAAATATTTGTTTAAAAACCTATTAAATTAGTTATCTATTGTTGCATTATAAATTACCCCAGAACTTGGATGCTTAAACCAATAATGATAATCATTTATTACCTCTCACAGGGAGCAACTTGTTGCAGTGGTTCTGGCTTAGATTCTCGCATGAGATTATGGTTAGATGCCAGTCAGAGCTGCAGCTATCTGAAGGCTTGACCAGGGCTGGAGGATCCACTTTCAAGGTGCCTTCCTCCAATGCGGGGAAGGGATAGTTAGGGAGTTTGGGATCAACATGGACATTCTGCTATATTTAAAATGAATAAAATGGATAACCAACAAGCTCCTACTGTACAGCACTGGGAACTCTGCTTAATGTTATATGGCAGCCTGGATGGAAGGGGAGTTTGGAGAAGAATGTTTACATGTGTATGTATGGCTGAGTCCACTGGCTGTTCACCTGACACTATCATAACATTGTTAATTGGCTATATGTGATGGCTCGGTGGTGTCCAACTCTTTGTGACCCCATGGACTGAAATTATTGCATTAGGATTCAGAGAATTCTCAGTTGCTCATAAAGAATTTGAAATTTTATTTTGTCATACTTCTTGATGGAAGTATAATTCCTTGCTAAAGTCTGAGATAAAAGAAGTATCCTTAGTATGCAAAAGTTGTGGCTTATACGGAACATCTTATCTGTCCCTAACAAGAACGAGCACAATGTGTGCCATAGAGTTGTGGTTGTTTAGTCACCAAGTTGTGTCTGACTCTTTGCAACCCCATGGACTGTAGCCAGACAGGGTCCTCTGTCCATGGGATTTTCCAGGCAATAATAGTGGAGTGGGTGGCCATTTCCTCCTCCAGAGGATCTTTCTGACCCAGTTAATTGGCTATACTTCAATAGAAAATAAAAAGTTTTAATTAAAAAAAGAAAGACAAAAAGGTGCCTTCCTCTCATGACTGAAAACTTGATGCTGGCTATTAGTAGGAGGCCTCAGTTCCTCTCCATGTGAGTCTTACCATGGTGTTTCTTCTTTAAAAAAAAAAAAAATATATATATATATATATTTATTTATTTATTTATTTATTTGGCTGTGCTAGGTTTTAGTTGTGGACATCTTTAGTTGCAGCATGTGGAATACAGTTCCCTGACCAGGGATCAAATCCAGGCCCCCTGCATTGGGAGCATGGAGTCTTAGCCACTGGACCACCAGGGAAATCCCTACCACAGTGCTTCTTGAGTGACAGCACAGCATGCCTTGGCTTTCCCTGGGCAAGTGATCCAAGAACAAGAAAGCACCAGGAGGAAGCTTTATTCTTTCTATAACCTCAGAAGTTATATATTGTCACTTCCACTACATTCTATTTGTTAGAAGCAAGTCACTAAGTCTGGTCAACATCAAGAGGAGTAAAATTAGTTTTCTGCCTTGAAAGGGTGAGTGTCAAAGCATTTTTGGATCTATTTTAAAACCATCCCACCTATTATATGCAAGTATTAGAATACCAAACAGACATGACCCTTGTGGAATTTACAGACAAGCAAAAGAGAGGGGCTTTAATTAAATGAGCACACAGATAACTGCAAAATTATAACTATGATAAGCTCTGTGAAGAAGAAGAACACAATGTGATGAGAGAGAATAACAGGGGAGCCTGGGGTGTACCCAAAGGAGGGATGTTTTAGTCAAGATCTGAAGGATGAATAAGAGAGGGCAGAGAGAAGGGTGTGTGCCCCTGTGACAGAGAAAAACATGCAAGAATTGAGGATCTAAAAGGTGGCTATGATGTCTGGAGCAGAGAGTGCAATGAAGTGAGAGGAGGCTGGTGGGAAAGGCCTACCATGAGTTGGGCTCTAGGTCTCAGTGGCTGTTCCATGTGAACCTGGGGGCAGATGCCCTGAGTCATCAAATCCCCCTCTGTGTGCTACACCCCCATGTGAAGCTGCAAGGGACCGTATTATTGCCAAATCACCACAAGAAGGCTCCCAACTATACTCGGCTGGTGTATACCTCTTTCATCAAGGAATTCTCAGGACAAATTCCATTCAAAAGTTTCGCCCTACCTTTGTGACTCTCCTCACCTGTTCTCGATATCCTCTCAACTGATCCAGCACTCCTTGGCCCTGATCCCCAGTCATTCCTTTGTATCCTCTTGAACCTCATTCTGAAACTGATAAACTCCCTTAGATACCAACATCCCAAGGCTTTTCTCTTGCCTAAACTGAAGCCTGGTGATCCCTTGAGGACCCTCCCTCCATCCACCACAACCCCCTCACCGGCCAAAGCTCCCTCTCCAACTTTTTCATCTACTGAAAACTGGAAGGTGAAATCAGTATCCTTCTTACCACCACATATAACTTCTAGAACTTTACTACTTCTCCTTCTTGTAAAAGAAAACTTATGAGAACTACCCTGGTGATCCAGAGGTTAAGAACTCACCTTCCAATGCAGGGGACACAAGTTCAATCCCTGGTCAGGGAACTAAGATCCCACACGCTTCGGGGCAACTAAGCACAACAAACAGAGAACCCTGTACACTGCAGTGAAGAGCCCATGTGACACAATGAAGACCTAGCACAGCCAAAAAAGAAAAAGAAAAGAAAAATTATGTGCCTTCAAAGTCTCACCTCAGCCAGATTTACCACCATCTTCTCCTCCCCACACAACTATCATTTTCCATTTTCTTAGTCATGACCTGTCATCCTCTGAAGACTTTGGCATATGATTCAAGACTTTTCTCTCATTTACAATTCCTATTATCCTTCTGGGTGGTATTGGTACCCACACAGCTAAACCTGGGCTCTTGACTTCCTCACTGTCAGTGACTATTTTCTTCATTCCATCTTCGCCTCCCTATGTCCATGGTCACATGTGGACCTTGTCATCATCAGAATCCAATCATATCCTAAATAACTTGTCCAAACATATCCTTGAAAGGGCAAACACCACAGTGCCCTCTCATTCCAGCTTAATCATTTAAGAATCCCCATGGAAGTCACTCTTGGCCTTATCAGGATCTCCAACTTACTGGTTTTGCTCCATTCTGTCCATCAGCACCTACCTTCCTTGTCTCCTTAATGCCTTAAACATGGTCTGTCTTTGTGGTCATTCTTTGGCAAATATCCATGACCTCCCTGCCCCTGTCTCCTGGCTGGGGAAAAAAATCTGTCCTCATGGGCTCTTAAGCCTGGTTTCTACCCCTCTTGTTTCTTAGAAAGCTCACTCTTTCCATTACCCCCTTCTCCACCCCCCACCTCATCTTCTACATCTTTAACTTCTCCCCTATAGCAGAGATTGCTAGCTACCAAATCCTTTTCTTCCTCTTCCTGCACACAGCTAGACAAGATTTCCGAATCTCTCTGGAAGTTAGGTATGTATTAATAGTATGGCTCTGTGTGCTGAAGTGATCACTGCTGCTTCCAAGCCAGACCCCTAAAGACATCCCATGAATATTATTTATGCTCTTTTCTCTTTCGAGGCTTGATGCAGACAAGCTTAGAATCACAGGAGTCTGTTGAAGGTGGGTGAGTCACAAGGTATAGGAAGTCAAGGTCCTAAATTACCATCTGGAGTAAATCTGATTGCTTTAGAATTTAAGTTATCAAGACACAAACTTCTATCATGTTTGAGCCATTATGCATAATTGGGAAGATTGATATAGGAGCTGGGCTTCCCGGGTGGCTCAGCAGTAAAGATTCTGCCTGCTGTGCAGGAGACATACCAAGAGGTGCATGAAATCCCTGGGTCAGGAAGATGCCCTGGAGGAGAACATGGCAACCCACTCCAGTACTCTTGCCTGGAGAATTCCATGGACAAGAGGAGCCTGGCAGGCTACAGTCCATAGGGTCACAAAGAGTCAGACAGTACTGAAGCAACTGAGCACACACAGCAGCTAATGTTAGCTTAATCACTACATCATTTACTGAACTCTTCATCAGCACACAAACATAGGCTGCTGCTGCTGCGTCGCTTCAGTTGTGTCCGACTCTGTGCGACCCCATAGACGACAGCCCACCAGGCTCCCCCGTCCCTGAGATTCTCCAGGCAAGAACACTGGAGTGGGTTGCCATTTCCTTCTCCAATGCATGAACGTGAAAAGTGAAAGTGAAGTCGCTCAGTCATGTCCAACTCTTAGAGACCCCATGGACTGCAGCCTACCAGGCTCCTCCATCCATGGGATTTTCCAGGGAAGAGTACTGGAGTGTGGGTGTCATTGCCTTCTCCGAAACATAGTCTAGGATCCTCCAATCACAAGAGGAAATCTCTCCCTTGATCCAATACCCTTTCCAGCTACTACCCTCTCTTCTCCCCTAACAGCCAAGTTTTGTCAAGAATGATCTTCTCAGACTTCCCTAGTGGCCCAGTGGATGGGAATCTGCCTGCCAATGTGGGGGACATGGGTTCAATTCCTGGTCCAGGAAGATTCCACATGTCAAGGGGCAAATAAGTCCGTGTGCCACAACTACTGGGCCCATGCTCCAGAGCCCATGCTCCACAACAAGAGAAGCCACCGCAATGAGAAGCCGAAGCACCGCAACAAAGAGTAGTCCCCACTCATCACAACTAGAGCAAGCCAGTGTGCACCAACGAAGACCCAGCGCAACCGAAAATAAGATAGATAAATTATTTTTAAAATCCCTCATAGGCTATTTAAAAAAAGAAGAATGTTCTCACACTTTGTTTTCTCCCCCAACTCATTCTGATAGTCTCCAACCTAGCTTCTACCCACATCTACCTACCAAAATTTCTCTCACCTTAGTCACTAATAATCTCCACATTGGCAAGCCTTTTGGACACTTTCCAGTGTCCATCTTACTAGCTCTCTCAGGAATATATGACTCAGTTGGTCATCCTTTCCCTCTTGAAATACTTTCTCTTGTTTTCTGTGGCACCACACTCTCCTGGTTGATCTCTCACCACTGTCCCTGTTCCTCTTTCTCCATTGCCAGCTCATTTTACCTGACCTGGACTATCAATATATTTCTTTCACTCCCTTTCTCATTCAACTTTCTCTCTCTACACAACTTCATCCACACCCATATCTTTAACAACTAGCTATATCTCAATAACTCAAATTTATGTTTCCAACGTAGACTTTCCTTCTGAGCTTTGAATACTCTATCTACCTGAGGTATTCTACTTACTCATTTCATGACATTAAAGATAGAACAAGAGTCCAGGGCCAGAGAAGTAAGAGTGATTGCTGGTATATCCAAATCAAACAGGAAGGAGAGGGGACTTCCCTAGTGGTCTAGTGGATAAGACTTTGCCTTCCAATGCAGGCAATGTGGGTTTGATCCCTAGATGGGGAACTAAGATCCCATATGTCTTTGGGCCAAAAAAACCCCAAAACAAAACAGGAACAATATTGTAACAAATTCAATGAAGACAATAAAAATGGTCCATATCAAAAAAGTATTAAAAACAAAACAAAACAAAACAGGAAGGACAGATTGGACTGGGAGTGGAGGGGATAGAGAACACGGAGGACACACTGTTTTACAGCCCACAGAGCACATGGCCTGGATGGATCAGTCTCTCTCTTAAAAAAAAAAAAAAAAAAACTATTTGGCTGTACCAGGTCTTAGTTGTAGCATGTGGGATCTAGTTCTCTGACCAGGGATTGAACCTGGGCCCCCTGCATTGGGAGCATGGAGTTTTAGCCACTGGAGCACAAGGGAAGTCCTAGATCAGTCTCTTTTAAGGGACTAATGAAGCAGAGACACGGTGGCAAGTATTTTGCTTCATCCTTTGCCTATAATTCCCTTCCTCTAAATCAGAGAACTAATTTAGCCTGAAGGTTAGACTTGTACATTCCCAGACATTTGGGAAAATGTATTAAATGTGAAAATCTTCTTTGTTGGATTAAGAACATAAACTTGTATATAATTTTATTTGTTCAAGATTATTATATTTTATATATTATGTTTTAAAACATTTCAAATTCAGAACATAAATTACAAATTCACTAAATTATTTTTAAATATAAAAAAGATGGAGCCCACAAACAACAGGACTTTAAGAACAAAGTATTGTTTGCCAGCTAGAAAAAGTAGGCAAAAACTGCAAATATAAGAAGATGAGGACTTCCCTAGTGGTGCAGTGAGTGGAAGTACACCTGCCAATGCAGGGGACACAGGTTTGATCCCTGGTTCGGGAAGGTTCCACATGCCATGGGGCAACTGAGCCCCTGCACCACCACAACTACTGAGCCTGAGTGCTGCAAATCCTGAAGCCAGCATGCCTAGAGGCCCTGCTCCACAGCAAAAGAAGCTATTGCAATGAGAAAGCAGTGCTCGGCAGTGAAGAGTAGCCCTCACTCACTGTAACTAGAGAAAGCCCAGGGACAGCAACAAAAATAATCCAGCATAGATCCAGCACAGCCAAAAATAAACAAACAAATAAATAACATTTTTAAAAAGAGAGAAAGAGAGAAGATGATATCCTTTTGGAAACCATTCTGAGTCCTCCAGCCTGCTGGGGTTACTCTTTAATATCCAAATAAAGATGGCTCAAGACACTGCCCCACAGAATGCAGAAGTCCGTGCCCTCCTGATGTTTCGTATATTGCTTGGGAAGGACTCGTGTTCTCCTTATCACTGATTGTCCTGTTCTCCAGCTCAGGATGACTTACTTCACTCAAGGTTCTTCCTTGGATCTGGTATTCCAAACTTTTCATTTCTTCTCATTGTTTCACTCTCTCCAAGTTGTCCAGGCCTACTCCCACAGGCTGCCCCTAAACTCCAAATTCCCCTCACTTCTTGCTTACTTTCCCTGGCAGATCAATTCTGCCCTCTTTATCTCATTTCTTCTGTCTCCTCTCCCCCTGCCCATTCCTTATTCCTCTCCTGAGAATCACACAGCATTTCCAATCTGTGCCATGAATGCCGTCTTCCTCCTGAGCCATGATTTTTTCCCTGAAGAGCAATTTGTTCCCACTCCACAGAGAAAATCATTCTTTTAACATTAACATCTGCCTCTGTGCCTCAGCATATACTATTCCCTCTGCCTGCAACAGCCCACATACTCCTCTCAACCCCTGTCATGGCCCACACATCCCACACAAGGCTCACTCAAGCATAACCATCCCCAGCACCTGGTACACGTTTGAGAATTGAACATATTAATTACGTCTTCTCAACTCTCAAGTACAAACAGCATTCATTTCTAGAAAAAATCTTCAGGAAAAATAGAGCAAAACTGACTCAAACTTTTAATATAATGGGTCTCATATTCTGAGCTACTGTTGCCATCAGTTTCTACTGCTGTAGTTTTAGAATTTGCATTGGCTCCTCCAAGTTAAAGATTAGCCAAGACGGGAGCATCCTGCTCTTTCTTCCCTCGTGTTCCTTTGCTCCTTTAACTGATATATTTCCAGGAAGGAATGGAAATGATTTCTGATGGACCCACTGCTTGTCAGAAACCCAGCTGCCTCTCTGTGGTCTGTACACTATTTGCAAGATCTTTCTAGTATGCTGTTATTTGGTCAACATTTGTGGGTTTGCATTTCTGCCTCTGCAAGTAGAAAAGCGCAACAACACAGTTCCATTATTTAAAAATTCTTCTCCAGATAGTTTGGAAAAGGGCTGTTTTCACATTGTAACTAAGAACTCAATTTCCTCTTTATTTATTTTTTATAGTCTTTTAATTTTTTTAATTTGGAGTATAGTTGCTTTACAATGTTGTGTTAGTTTCCACTGTACACCAAAGTGAATCAGCTAATATGTATACATATATACCCCTCCCTCGTGAGCCTCCCTCCCACTCCACCCCCATCCTACCATCTAGTTCATCACAGAGCACTGAGCCGAGCTTCTGTGCTATACAGCAGCTTCCCACAATGTGTGTCTGTGCACTCAATCAGTCGTATCCAACTCTTTTCGACCCCATGGACTACAGCCTGCCAGGCTCCATCGTCCGTGGAATTTTTCAGGCAAGAACACTGGAGTGGGTTGCCATTTCCTTCTCCAATGCATGAAAGTGAAAAGTGAAAGTGAAGTCACTCAGTCGTGTCTGACTTTTAGTGACCCCATGGACTGCAGCCTACCAGTCTCCGTCCATGGGAGTTTCCAGGCAAGAGTACTGGAGTGGGTTGCCACTGCCTTCTCCGTCATTGGCCCTAGTCTTCTACAAAATGTACTATCATTAACTCATAATACATTGGGTGTTCTGTTATTTCCCTTTTAGCACTTTCATTAAAATTATTTTGAGGTGTTATCATAAAGCTTATTATTTCTTGTTCCTGAAAACATTTTATCTATCCAGGCAAGACACAGAGACCCATGCCTTTTTTTCCACACAGGTTTAATCATCTGGTTATAATCTCACTTTAAAAGAGGTTTGTTCTGGGGACTTCCCTGGTGGTCCCGTAGCTAACCGTCTGTGCTCCCAGTGCAGGAGGCCTCGGTTCAATCCCTAGTCAGGGAGCTAGATCCCACATGCCACAACTAAAGACTCCACATGCCACAATAAAAAGATCTCGTGTGCTGTAACTAAGATCCAGTGCAGTCAAATAAATAAGTATTTTTAAATTAGATAAATAAAAGAGGTTTGGTCAAACTTGACTGTTGTGCAAATAGGTAAGTAACACAAGGTAGTGATTACCATGGGCTTTGGAATCAATGGCTTCCCTGGTAGCTCAGCTGGTAAAGAATTCAGCTGCAATGCCAGAGACCCTGGTTCGATTCCTGGCTAGGTTAGATCTGCTGGAGAAGGGATAGACTACCCACTCCAGTATTCCTGGGCTTCCCTGGTGGCTCAGCTGGTAAAGAATCTGCCTGCAATGCGGGAGACCTGGGTTTGATCCCTGGATTGGGAAGATCCCCTGGAGAAGGGAAAAGCTACCCACTCCAGTATTCTGGCCTGGAGAATTCCATGGACTGTATAGTCCAAGGGGTTGCAGAGTTGGACATGACTGAGCAACTTTCACTTTCACTTTGGAATCAGTAAACGCCTCTATGTACTGGCTGTGACTTTGGACAAATAATTTCAATTTGGTAAACTCCAGAATGCTACTTTATAAAATGGAGGGCCATGTATAACTAAGAATTGCAACTAAGGATTGAAAAGCATTAAATGATTTTCAACTTGTTGACACAACCATAGAGCCTGAAACATAGCAAGCACTTAAAACAGGAATTACTACTCTACTACTACTATCATTATTATTACTGCACTTACAGGATCTGAAAAATCCTGACATTCCCCTTGAGTTTCCTTGTCAGTTTTGATCAGTGGTATCCCAGGAAGAGGTCCAAGAAATAAATATTCTATTTTCCTACATGATTTGCTCCTAAAATCTTGTATAAAAATCAAATGTGTGAAAATGTAACTATCTATTCATCAAGGAAAAGAAAGATATCTATTCTTAACATGCAAGTGTATATATATATATATATATATATATATATATATATACACACACACATAGGAGAAGGCAATGGCACCCCACTCCAGTACTCTTACCTGGAAAATCCCATGGACAGAGGAGCCTGGTAGGCTGCAGTCCATGGGGTTGCGAAAAGTTGGACACGACTGAGCAACTTAACTTTCACTTTTCACTTTCATGCATTGGAGAAGGAAATGGCAACCCACTCCGGTGTTCTTGCCTGGAGAATCCCAGGGACGGCGGGCGGAGCCTGGTTGGCTGCCGTCTATGGGGTCACACAGAGTCAGACACGACTGAAGCGACTTAGCAGCAGCAGCAGCATACATACATAAAGTCTCGAATTAGATCTGATTATATATTCCCAGTATTTTTTACCTATTCGTTAATTCTTTTTCCATCCAAGTCAACACAAAATAAACTGAGTTAACACATTCTCATCTAAATGAGAATAAAGTCAACACTTCCAGCTTAACTGAATGGTAACCATTTAATCTCAAGAGCAATACATTTATAAGACATATACATTTTATCATCACTATCAGGAATTTCTTTTTCTGTTTTACACTTAGTTATATAAAATATACAAAAAATTCAAAGTTGGGCAAATATTGTTACACCAGCAAAAACAGAGAAACCACATTGCCACTTGGTATTGTGTGATGGATCAGAATGTTCACTTATCAGCAGATGTGCAAACATTCAAAATGTTTTATTTAGACATATCAAAGTCTAATGTATAAAAGTACAGGTTGTAGGTCAGTCAAGAACTATCCCCATTGCACTTTGACAATCTTTTCTAAAGTTAACTCAACCAATAACTTTTCATAATGATTATTCATCTGAGATTGTTAATGGGCAATTCTTTTTTATTCTTAGTTTTTTGGGGGGCAATGACATGCAATATGTGGGATCAATGCAGGATCTTACTTTCCCAACTAGGGATGGAACCCACACCCCCTGCAATGGAAGTACAGAGTCTTAACCACTGGACCAACAGGGAAGTCCCTGGGCAATTCTTTTTAATAATGCTGATGTAATGGAGCAGAGGAGACTTCTGGGCAGAGGATGTTAGGAAAAGCAAGAACTCCTTGTTCATAGCCACAAAAGACTTTTAAGGTGTGGAGCTAGCCCTAGTACATGAGGCGAGTGGCCATTTGAATGTAAACTGGAATTGCGTATTTCATGTGCCAGTATTTGCAAAGGTCTTGCCTGGATTGGGGCTTTTTGTCTCATGCTCAGAAAAAATTTCAGTTTGGAAATGTTTTTATGCCAGAATTTCTCCAGGCCTCATCAACCTGTAAGTACAAATTAGGTCACATTAACAGATAAAACACAAATTGTACTTGTTCAGGCCCACGTTCAAGACTGTAGGCAGTGAGACTGACAGGTGACCTAGAAAGCTGGGTTACCCGCGAAACTGATGTTTATTTAAAGGTTACAATGGGAACAAAAGTAGCAGTGGAAAATCTGAGTGTGATGGCAGAAGCATGGGTGCTGCTGCAGGAGGGGGTGGGGGAAATTCCAGCTTAAGGGTATGTTGCAACAATGCAAAAAGACAACTTCCTGTGGCTACTCTATGGTGACCCCTAGATCCTCATGGTTCAGAGATGCGTATGTGCTAAGTCACTTCAGTCGTGTCTGACTCTTTGTGACCCTATGGACTGTAGCCTGCCAGGCTCCTCTGTCCATGGGATTCTCCAGGCAAGAATACTGGAGTGGGTTGCCATGCCCCGCTCCAGGGGACCTTCCTGACCCAAGGATTAAATCTGGTCTCCTGTGTCTCCTGTATTGAAGGCAGATTCTTTACCTCTTGGAGAAGGAAACGGCAGCCCACTCCAGTACCCTTGCCTGGAAAATCCCATGGACAGAGAAGCCTGATAGGCTACTGTCCATGGGGTTGCAAAGAGTTGGATAGGACTGAGCGACTTCACTTTCACTTTCACTTTTCTTTACCTCTAGCGCCACCTGGACAACTAGGACTTTAACAAAGGCTCAGTTTAACCAGTCGAAAGACACGCCTGCAATGTAGGCCATCTCTTCTCCCCACTCACTCAATTCTCCCCTACAATATCTAGTTACATATTAAGAAACATAAGGAAAAAAAAAAAAAAATCTAGTCATAAGCTCAAACCACAAGCAGCACTGACTTTAAACCCAATCCAGAGACAACCTGCAACAGAGAGATGCCCTCTGTGCTGACTGGGAGCTATTCTAACACAAGCTTCTGGCACAGAGGATGACCGTCACAAGAAGCACTTCTGGCCTGAGGGAGTCTCAAGCCTGCTTAAGTCACCACCATGGCTCCATGAGGCCAGACTCCTGCCAGCACACAGAGGAACCAGGAACCACAGCCTTCATGTGCAGAAGCGTTTCCCACTTGAGAACAATACCTCCAAACCACGAAAGCTAAAAGTTGAGAAGCTGAGAGGCAAAAATCCTGTGGGTTATTGGATATAAGAGTGAGATGAATATTTGTATACATCGTATTGTAGACATCCTAGTTGCATGCACTGATTCCCAGACCCATATATTCTGGCTGTGGGGGAGAAAGTATCATATAATCATCTCTCAATCAGAGCATATACTGTTACTGAAAGAGAGTATGTGAGTCTGGCTGCTCACCACTCAAAAGGCAATAAACAGGCCAGGCTGGAGGAAAGGAAAGTTTGCGTTATTTCACATGCCGGCAACTGGGATGGGGGTGGGGGGGCGGGGGGGACAGGGAGACCAGCATCATCTTGGTTGTTTTAGGTACAGTTAATCTTCAGTTCCAGGGTCCCATCTGTTCCCATTTCTTTGAGGCCAGTTCTCAGAATTGTGGCAACTCATGTTGTGGGTACAGTCTGGTCATCAGGTGGTTAACTTCTCCATCTGTGTGTTTTAGTATCTATAAGACAGCTCAGAATATCATCTATAGCCCTTGAGAAAGAACTAAAGATCCTTGACTATGCTTAAAGAGTATATTATTATTATTTGGTTTCCCTTTGTTTTCACATGTTCTCATTTCTCCAATTAAACTTATTCTTTGACTCAAGTTTCCCACAGACAAAAGGCAGGCAGAGGACATGGGTGGGTAGGGCAAGGACTATACAGTCCTACTCCATTTCAGTATTTCAGCCTGTAAGACAGAACACTGTCCCTTCAGAGTGTTGCCTCCTAACTGACACCAAAACCGAGTCTTCAGTAAGCCATTCCACCTTTTTAGTAAGCCAGATACTTATAGGTGATGGTAAAAGTAGTAAGACCAGTCAATTCCCTGGGCATGAGCCCACTGACCATGAACAGAATCCATGACAGTACATAAAGTATCCTGAGAGTCTGTAGATGGTAGAATTGACAGAAACATTACAGGAAGGATATGGAAAATCCGTATCCATAATATATGTTTAGTCCTCTAAGGATGGATTTATGACCTTTCCATGATGAAAGAGATATATAATATATTCAGCCTACATCAGCTGGCTGGCTTGTTCCTCTAGGGAATGCTATCTATTGGGGACTCACTGTTGACATCATCTGTTAGCAGATTAGGCACTCAGAAGTAGCAGCAGTCAAGTCAAGTCAGCTTCCTTAAGGGAAAGTCCATTTTGTTGAACCCATGCAGAGCTCTCACCTCCATCATCAAAGCATGCTGTTCATGAGTCCATTAAATAAGCACTGGGGTGGCTGATGAAAGGGCACAGATTTGATCCAAAATCCTAAAGGTCTATACTGTGATTCTCCTACTGGTACTTGCCTAAGGTTTTATTACCATCCTTATTTGTTAGAGATTCTTGAGTGTCACTGGACCTAGTGATCATAAGGACCAAGTAGAAGAACATCTTGTGCTATAGCCTGGACTTGCAGAAGCTTTGTTCCACCATTTGACACTCGCAGCCTTATAAGGGACTCCTCAGATGGTTCCAACTCAAAACATGGTTTATATTGCCTCCAAAAGCCAAAAAGACCTATCAATTATGATTCTTTTGTCATGGTAGATAATACATCAATTTGTCTGTCACTGTGGAAAAGATATCTCAACGTGCTCCAGTCTGCTGGATTCTCAGAAACCACTGAAGTGGCAGGTCCCTGAGATTCATCTCAAACTTTCTGGTTTGCTCATATCTTAGTAAGGCTTCCAAATTAACTGCTACTTTTGCTCATCAGGTTGAATCAGCAAAGTGTCATCTATGCAATAGACAGAGTGACGTTTTGCAGAACATCAGCACCACGGAGATTTCTGCTGACCATAACGTGGCAGACAGATTGAGAGCTGACATAGGACTAAGCCAAGATGGTGAATGTCTTGGCTGTTGTTGCTGCCAGGTAAAAGTAAACTGCTCATGGTTACCCTTTCAACGTGGTATGGAGAAAAAACCATTAGTCACATAACAGGGCCAGGGACTCTATTGATTTCTTCCAGTACAGACACTCTTTTATAATGGGAGTTGCAACTGAAGTCACACCCTAACTAAGTTTATTGAAATCTACAGTTATTCTCCAATATCCATTCTATCCAGGCCAAATGGATAAATTAAATAGCGATGTCCTAGATATCACCAATCTTGCATGTTTCAGGTCTTCGCTATTGAACTGATCTCTGTTCAATACAGAAATTGAATACAGAAATCCCTCAGAATACAGAAAACTGTATTACAGAAATATTCCTGTATTACTGTAATACAGAAATCCCTCAGAAATACAGCATTGCTTCTGGTTTACTATCTTGGTAGGAGGAGGAAGTTCAAGGGCCTTCCATTTAGCTATTTCTACCATAATGACCTTGTCCGATGGGTTAGAGAGCCAACACAGGAATTTTTGCCTCTGGTCAAGTTTGTCGGTTCCAATCATTGGAATTACCATAGGGTAGACCCATGAACTGACTGGTCCCATACATTGGTGGGCCACAGTGGCATTTTGGGCTCCTAGGAATTAGTATTAATCTAAAAGTAGTGTCTACACATCCACCAAAGGTCTGAGTATTTTCTTTTCTCCACTTTAGTAAATAATATTAGATATCTTTAGGAAAGGCTCACAAGGAAGATTTACATTATATATTTGTGGCAATTCTATAGGATTCTTCCATAGTGAGACCTAGCTTTCTGTTCAGTAAAGGAGCTCTGGGTTTCAGAACTGGATTAATTCTGTAAATTGAATGAGAAGCCATGATTTTCCACCGTGGTGACCCAAAAGAACTAAAAATAGGTACTCCAACAGACCATTGTTCATGAATGTTCACAGCAGCAATATTCTCAACAGCCAAAAAGATGGCATGAATAGATTTTAAAAATTGTGGTATATCCATACCATGGGTATAATTTATCCATAAAAACAAATGAAGCACTGATACATTGCTATAGTTTGGATGAATCTCAAAAGCATGCAAAGCCAAATAAGCGAGACAGAAAATAGCACATACTACATGGTTCACTTAATACAAAATATCCAGAATGGGAAAATCCAAAAAGACATTAAAGCAGATTAGTAGTTTCCAGGGACCGGAAGAAGGGGGGAATGGGGAGGGATTGCTTAATGGGTATCTTCTGGAGTGATAAAAAAAGTTTGAAACTAGAGAGAGGTGGGTGTCTACAGCATCGTGACTGCACTACATGATACTGAATGGGACACTTTAAAATGGTTAATGGTATGCTATATGAATTTCATCTCCGTTTTTTAAAAGAAAAGTAACAAAACAGTACCCATAAATTAAAAAGTAATGAAATTATTCCTTCTCTAGTACCAGTGGAAGGAGAGCATCCTGTTTTTCAATCATGCATATTTTTACCCTCTTACTTCAGAGAAACAGTACTTAAAAGAAATTGCAATGATCCAATACTACTAAATAGTTACATATTTTGCTGAGTTGTTGGAATTTTGGGGGGTCGGGTAGGGATTGTTGTGAAGTCTGACGAGGAAAAGAAGATCTATATAAAGCCTTTTTGTACTGGTCTCTTTGTTCTCAAAGAGAACATTTCTTTTTAAAAAAAAATTTTTTTTTTAATTTATTTGGCTGCTCTGGGTCTTAGTTGCGGATCATCCTACAGATGCTGTTTTGTAAGCATCTAATTCCTTGCATTGAATTCTTTTATGTTCCTTTCCTTTGGAATGGTTTCTGTTTCTTATCCTGAACCTCATTGACTTTTGGGGGTATTTAAAGAGATAAAAGCATTGAAAGCAATCAGCCCAGTGCCTGGCATATGGAGAGGGGTCAAAATTGATAGCAATTATTATTATTACAACACATTATTTTCTAGTTCTTTATTATTACTACATGATGTAGAATTTCAATGTTTCTCCCCTTTCTTTGTTCCCCAATCCTGGTTAGATTATAAAAGGTTCACTCAGGAACTTCCCTGGTGGTCCAGGGGCTAAGATTCCTTGCTCCCCATGCAGGGGGCCTTGGTTCGATTCCTGATTGGGGAACTAGATCCCAAATACTGCAAGGAAGACCCAGTGCAGCCAAATAAAGGAATATAATTTTAAAAACAAACAAAAAACAACAACAACAAAAAGGTTCACTCAAAGAACTGAGGAGTCCTAAACTTTTTCTCTGTTTCCATTTAGGCTCCTTGTATTAGTCAAAGTTCTCCAGAAAGAGACTTCCCTGGTGGTGCAGTGGTTATGAATCTACCTTGCAATGCAGAGGATGTGAGTTTGATCGCTGATCAGGGACTAAGATCCCACACGCCACTGAGCAACTAAGTCCACACACCACAACCAGAGAATCCGTGCACCGCAACAAAGACCCTGTGCGCCACAACTAAGATTCAACACAGCCAAATAAACAAATATTTTTTTAAAAGGTTCTTCAGAGAAAAAGAATCAATAGAATATATGAGTGCATAAGGACGTGTGGGTATGGCTATGTATGTGCAAGCATGCACACACACACACATGCTAGCAAGTTTGAAATTTGTAGGGCTATCCAATAGTGTGGAAATCCTGGCAGAAGTTGATATTATATTCTTGAGTCAGAAGGCAGAATTCCTCTCTCTTCAGAGGACCTCAGGCTTTTCTCGTAAAGCCTTCAACTGACTGGATGAGGCCCACCCACACCATGGAATGTAACTTGTTTGACTTAAAGTCTACCGATTTAAATGTTAATCTCATCTAAAAATACTCTCACAACTATTTGACCACATAACATAGACTAGTTTAATTGACACAAAATGAACTATCACACCATTCAAACCATCAATCATGTCATGTAATGTTTATCTATTGATGTTAATCCACAATGCTTTGGGGCATAAGACGCATTTGATTTCACTATGTACGTTTTAAAGGTATGGTACTTCAGTTTTCTTAGATTGAGTATTTAATATATGCAATAAACTACAGAAGACTGCGCAATGAGTAAGGAATAACCTGGGGCCTCTTCCTGCCTTTCGCATGCCACAGCTAGAAGATCCTGCATGCCCCAACGATCAAAGAACCCACATACCACAACTAAAACTCAGCACAGCCAAACACATAAATAAATATAAATATGAAAAAAAAAAATTACATGGAGCATAAGATGTAGGGAGACCATTAGGGTCCATGGCAGTAACCCAGGCAAGAGATGTCAGTCACATGGATTAGGATAATAGCAGTGGAGGTAGGAGTGGAGATTAGGACAAGTAAATGATTTTTAGAGCCCTTTAAGAGGAAAAGTGAAGACATTTGGAGATGGATTGGGCACAAGGTGAAGGAGAGGTTGGCGTCCTAGGTTTCTGGCTGGTACAACTAGCTAGTCACTAGCTAGGGAACACCAAAGAAAAAGTATAGGAGAAACTGTGTGTTCAGCCTCAGGTATGCTGAATTTAAGGTAAGGCACTCAAATAGAACTATCCAATAAGCAGTGGGGTATGCAGGTTTGAAGGTCAAAAGGGAGGTACAGCCTGGAGATGAATATTTGGAAGTCATATCCAGGGCCAGTCTATCTACTAGGCATGGCTAGGCACATTAGTGCCCCAATACTCTTAGGGCTCAGTTCAGTTCCGTCACTCAGTCATGTCTGACTCTTTGCAGCCCCCATGGACTGTAGCACCCCAGATTTTCCTGTCCATCACCAAATCCCGGAGCTTGCTCAAACTCATGTTCATTGAGTCAGTGATGCCATCCAACCGTCTCATCCTCTGTCGTCCCCTTCTCTTCCTGCCCTCAATCTTTCCCAGCATCAGGGTCTTTTCCAAGGAGTCAGTTCTTTGCATCAAATGGCCGAAGTATTGGAGTTTCAGCTTCAGCATCAGTCCTTCCAATGAACATTCAGAACTTTTGGGGTTCATATACACACAAAAAAGCTTTAATCTCCTTTAAATCAGAAAAAGAAGTCTTAATAGATAAAGATGTTTTAATAGAAATTCCATGGACAGAGGAGCCCAGTGGGTTGCAGTCCATGGAGTTGCAAAGAGTCAGACACAACTGAGCACACACACACAATACACAATATATTCATCTTTACACCAATGCAGTCATAAAAGATAATTTTAAAAGAAATGGTTCCCTAGGAAGGAGCGAGCCCAGGAAAGTCCTAATGCTGTCCTGGTTGTATTAGTAAGGATGCTTCCTACCACAAATATCAAAAAGCCCACTCTCAATGGCTTCAGCAGGGACGATATTTAATTTCCCTTGTTCAGCATTAGGGTGGCCTCCAGAGATGACAGGAAGCTCATGCCCTCAAAGACAGAGGCTCCTTCCAACTCTACTCTGCCATCCCTGCTGTTGGCTCCATCCTCAGCTGGGAGCACACCAGTGCAGTAGGTCCAGAACACATCCAGACTTGTCAACATTCCCAGAAAGCAAGCTCCCAAGAAATGTCACGTCCAGAGAATGCTTCTCTCCTAGGAGTGAGAAAACCTTTCCCAGAAGCCCCGTAGCAAATGTCCTCTTAGTCTCACTAGGCAGATACCCCTTCCTAAACCAGCTACTGGCAAGAAGGAAGGAATTTATATGATGGGCTCAGACTAATCATCTGGGGTGCAATAGAGGTTAGGGGTCAACCACAATGCCTTCTCTCGAAGACTTCCTCCAGGAGGTGGGACTTGAAACTAAAAGCAGGGATGAGCTCACCCAGGGAAGAGTGTTCAAGAGAGAGAAGCACAGAGGACCTAGGAACTTTAGTATGTCCATGTTATGAGGGCTTCCTCACTGATGGAAGAGACTCATCATTAAATACAGTTGCAAATGGACTGGAAAGTGAAAGCAGCCTGGGTGTTGGAGGCCCAGGTGTATGTTAAAACCTGGGTGACTGGGTAGGTTTCTTAAACTTTCTGCCTCAGGTTTCCTCTCTGTATAATACCCTACACATAGTAAATATCAAATAAACTCAGCTATTATTGTTTTATGGTCATCCACATTATTATTATATTTAGGTGATGGGAAGACACTGGAAGGGAAATGACAGGCAAGTGTCCTGGGCAGATTTGTGGCTAGGTTATATGACTTGAGCAGTTGTGCTCTGTGCTGGGTTTCCTTTTACTAGATCACTGCGAGCAACTCTCCAAGTTTCCCTCTGGCTGCCCCCAAGGTTGAACCCCACCAGAACCCTCCAGGCCCCAGCAGCATCTCTATAAAATCTGTGTGTTGGTTTTTACACTTCTGTGCCTTGGACTCAGGATAAATTACTATCTCTCCTTTCACCCCTGTCCGCTTGCATTGTTGTCCCTCAAAGAAATTAATCAGGTTTATTAAGCATGACCTTTCTTTTGTGAGCCTTGCTCCTGGTCTGCGGATCTGTACCTGTCTGCTGCTGTCCTAGCTCAGTTCCAGTTGGGGAGGCCTCAGCCTCTCTCGGTATTCTGGTGGGGGCAGGGACAAGCAGCCGAGTGGCCACATCTTTTGTTATTTGCAGAGATTGACGCACTGGGCTGGATTGGACAAAGGCAGGATGCTCCGCTGTAGTGAGCACAAGGCTCTTTGTTTCCATGGCTGTGGAAGAAATAGGAACAGAAAGGATAAATGTTGCATCCAAATACACTAATAATTAACACTTAGCACCATGGATATAAAAAGCACTTAATGCTAAATTACTGTGATCATAATGGCTATTTTTTATTCAGCCTGACTCCATATGGCATCATGGTTTGGTAGTTAAGTGTGTGTGAACTGGAGCCTGACTGTCTGGGTCCAAATCCTGGCTCTGCTATTTGCCAGTGTGGGCCAGTTACTCACACTCCTTGAGTCCCAGTTTTGCATCTGTAATGCACAGCCAGTGGAAGTACACAACCCATAGTGTTATGTGAATTCATACTAAAAGCACTTAAACATGACCTGCCACATAATAAGCACTCAATAAATACCATATTTTCATATAAATTGGTGGGCAAATTTAGACCTCAAAACAAACTTATGACATAGATGTTATTATTATCCCTATTTATTGATTGAGGATTCCAAGACTCAGAGAGGTTGAGTAACTTTCCCAAAGTCACCCAGCAAGAAAGTAGCAGGACCGATTCTGACTGACCCTAAAGACATGTGCTTTCTACCATACATGTCACTGTCTTCCACGAGCTCCTGGCAAGAGGCCCCACATCAATGTGTGATGGTGCAGTACTGGTAACTTTCACAACACTCTTTCATCATAGGTGGTACAGACCAGGCATTTTCAGAATGAAGGACAGAGGAGTCTTGTAGACAAGGCAGCTTACTCAAAGTTTCTCTATTCTCTGGCCCGGCTTCATGCCCAGACCCCCAGGCTTCCATATGTACAATGCCCAGTTCTCTGGTGGAAGGTGGAAGGCCAGCTAGGGAAGAGCAGAGACATAGCCCAGGTCTGTCTCAGGCACCATCCGTCTGATGGCTTGGCTTTACAGAGGAGCCACAGGGCAGAACTTGGCCATGGGACACCAGGCTACACCAACACCAGGTCTGAGCCCAAGATCTTGCAGGACAGATCTTGCACCCCAAAAGTCTTTGGACACTACCAATAAAATAAAGTAAAACAGCACAGCCCAAAGCACCTTCATGCCAAAGAACTGAAAATTCTTGAGGGATGTCTGCATTTTTTTTTTAATGTAAAGAATTCAAGTCTGGCTTTTCATACCTTCTGTGGAGTGAACATCTGGCTGCCAGACCAAAAAGTGCCCACAGGGCTCTGACCACTGTCTAGCCTAGTCAGGCCTCTGCCCATTCTTCCACACAACCAGTCAGGCCTCTGCTCATACTTCCACACAACCAACTCTTGTTATTTATTCAATAGCAGCTCAATTCCTAAATGACCACCCTGGCAAAAATAAAACAGCCTTACAAATATCTCTGAGAAAGAGGCAGTTGGCTATATCATTAATTGCAACCATTCACTGAGCTCAAACGCTAGGCAAGGCACTGTACTTACCATGACCCTTGTCCAGGCCCTACCCATCCCTCACTTATCAAGTTTAAGTTTATGGCTAGCTCCTGATGGCTCCTCCTCTGTGATTCATGTTCAGATGTCCATTTGCAAGCAGGTAAGACGTGGTTGGGTTTACCCTTGACTCTGGGAAACACAGCCTTGAATATACAGCCTGGTGTCAGGAGAAGAGCCTGTGAAGGGGGCTCCCTAGAGTCCACAGGCTATGCCCACCTCTACTTCAAGACAGCAGAGACTTCTCTTGTGTGGACAGGCAAACTGTCAGTGCTATGTGGATCTCCCACTCCTACGCAGGCTCTGATCACAGACACTCTTCCTCAATCCCTTCCACCCACACCTACCTCTTGCCTCCTCTTCACACCCCTGGGGCTCTCAAATGGTGACCAGAGAAGGAAGGAAATGGCCAGGCTAAAGATTCAGTGAAAATAACAGGAGCTTTATACTTGGACAGACATGGGTTTGAATTTCACCATGTTATTTAATAGCTCTGTGACCTGGGCTGGTCACTTGACTTCTCTGAGTCTGTTTTCTAATCACTGAAAGAATAATCTTCTGTATTCTTAGGGTTTCTGTGAGGATTAGAAAAGGTATAAATCAGTATGTTATGCTCAGTGGTACTCAATAAATGGTAGATATTATCTGATATAAGTTGGTCTCTTTTTTTAATTTTTCAAAAGATTTTATTTATTTATGGCTGTCCTGGGTCTTTGTTGCTGTGCGGGCTTTTCTCTAGTTGAGATGAGCAGGGGCTATTCTACAGATGCAATGCTCAGGCTTCTCATCGCAGTCATTTCTCTTGTTGCCAAGCATGGGCTCCAGGGCGCACTGGCTTCAGTAGTTGTGGCTTCCAGGCTCCAGAACACAGGCTCAATAGTTGTGGCAAAGGGGCTTAGTTGCTCCATGGCATGTGGGATCTTCCCCGATCAGGGGTTGAATTTGTGTCTCCCCTATTGGCAGGCAGATTCTTTACCACTGAATCACCAGGGGAGCCCTATAAGTTGGTCTCTTTCCATTCATTTAAAGTATATACACTTTCTCTCTCTAAATGCTTACAACCACCAGGCAACAGAGTCAGCCCACTAGTGATGCTGCTGTAAGGAGCTTGGCTGGGTTAGAGTATCTTTCCTGCTGGGCTTGGAGCTTAGTCTAGTACATATGTTTGGGTTTCAGCCCCTCTGTCCATGGTTTGGTGACCAATACTCTCCAGTTGCCTGAAGTTCAGCCTTGGGAAACCTGGTATGATTGGTCACCCTATCAAGAGAGTTGACCCAGAACAGATCGAGAAGGTGTGAGACCTGAAAAATAGCTGGGATTCCCATAACCTCTCCCAGTTTGCTGGACTGATGAGCCAGACTGGGCATCAATGCCGCCCTTCCTTCTAGGTTCCCAGACAAAGCCTAGTTAAACTGAAGTCAAGGGCGACACCTAGAGTCTGTGTGAAAAACTACAGGCTGGTAACCGCCTACCTGGCCCTTGAGGCCTTAGTTGGTTAGTTCCTTTCAGTTCAGTTCAACTCAGTCACTCTGTCGTCGACTCTTTGCAACCCCATGGACGGCAGTATGCCAGGCCTCCCTGTAAATCACTAACTCCCAGAGTTTACTCAAACTCATGTCCATTGAATTGGTGATGCCATCCAACCATCTTATCCCTCTGTCGTCCCCTTCTCCTCCCGCCTTCAATCTTTCTGAGCATCAGCGTCTTTTCTAATGAGTCAGTTCTTCACATCAGGTGGCCAAAGTATTGGAGTTTCAGCATCAGTCCTTCCAATGAATATTCAGGACTGATTTCCTTTAGGATGGACTGGTTAGATCTCCTTGCTGTCCAAGGAACTCTCAAGAGTCTTCTCCAACACTACAGTTCAAAAGCATCGATTCTTCAGCGCTCAGCTTTCTTTATAGTCCAACTCTCACATCCATACATGACCACTGGAAAAACCATAGCCTTGACTAGACGGACCTTTGTTGGCAAAGTAATGTCTCTGCTTTTCAATATACTGTCTAGGTTGGTCATAACTTTCCTTCCAAGGAGTAAGCGTCTTTTAATTTCATGGTTGCAGTTACCATCTGCAGCGATTTTGGGGCCCCAAAAAATATTCTGTCACTGTTTCCATTGCTTCCCCATCTATTTGCCATGAAGGGATGGGACCGGATGCCATGATCTTTGTTTTCTGAATGTTGAGTTTTAAGCCAACTTTTTCACTTCCCTTTCACTTTCATCAAGAGGCTCTTTAGATCCTCTTCACTTTCTGCCGTAAGGGTGGTGTCATCTGCATATCTGAGGTTATTGATACTTCCCCTGGCAATCTTGATTCCAGCTTGTGCTTCATCCAGTCCAGCATTCTCATGATGTACTCTGCATATAAGTTAAATAAGTAGGGTGACAATATACAGCTTTGACATACTCCTTTCCCAATTTGGAACCAGTCTGTTCCATGTCCAGTTCTAACTGTTGCTTCTTGACCTGCATATAGATTTCTCAGGAGGCAGGTCAGGTGGTCTGGTATTTCCATCTCTTGAAGAATTTTCCAGTTTGTTGTGTACACATAGTCAAAGGTTTTGACATAGTCAATAAAGCAGAAGTACATGTTTTTCTGGAACTCTTGCTTTTTTGATGATCCAATGGATCGGCAATTTGATCTCTGGTTCCTCTGCCTTTTCTAAATCCAGCTGGAACATCTGGAAGTTCACACTTCACGTACTGTTAAAGCCTGGCTTGGAGAATTTTGAGCATTACTTTACTAGCATGTGAGATGAGTGCAATTGTGTGGTAGTTTGAGCATTCTTTGACATTGCCTTTCTTTAGGACTAGAATGAAAACTGACTTTTTCCAGTCCTGAGGCCACTGCTGAGTTTTCCAAATTTTCTGGCATATTGAGTGCAGCGCAGCACTTTCATAGCACCATCTTTTAGGATTTGAAATTAGTTAGTTTAGTAAATATTTATTATTGAGCTCTCACCATGTGCCAACACTTGTATTAGGCACTAGGCACAAGTCCTGGGGGTCTTGGAAGACATCCTCAAACAAGTTAAATTTATGTTGAGACATGAGGTTGGAGAAGGAAATGGCAACCCACTCCAGTGTTCTTGCCTGGAGAATCCCATGGACAGATGAGCCTGACAGGCTACAGTCCATGGGGTTGCAAGAGACGGACACGACTTAGCGACTAAACCACCACCACCATCTATTGAGGTATTTGCTAGGTCAAGGCAGGAGGGAAAGAGTATTCCAGGCAGGAAGAAATAGCAAAGACAAAAACTCTGAGTGGGAAGGAGCATAAAACATCCAAGAAGCTAATCACAGTATGAAAGAGGGAGTCAGTGATGACAACAGCAGTTGGGAGGGTTACTAGGGCCTATAAAAAAAAGTCAGGGGATTTTTGTCTTTCAGGTTTTTTTGTTTTTTTTTTTTTTTTTTGGTCTTTACCCTAAGTGCAATCAGAACTTAGTGACGGGTTTTAAGCAGGGCTTCCCCAGTGGCTCAGTGGTAAAAAATACACCTGTAATGCAGAAGCTGCAGGTTCAATCCTTCGGTCGGGAAGATCCCCTGCAGAAGGCAATGGCAACCCACTCCAGTATTCTTTCCTGGGAAAGCCTATGGACAGAGGAGCCTGGCAGGCTACAGTCCATGGGGTCACAAAAGTCAGACATAACTTACCGATTAAACAGCAATAACATACTCAAACCTGCATTTTTCAAAGCTTACTCTGGCTTGGAGAGTATTAAGTCTAAAGCCAGGGAGGCAATTAGAAGATCACTGCAGTGTCCAGATGGGCCACAGTCTGGACCTGGATGGTGCAGGGAGATGATGAGAGATGATGGTTTGAGAGATGTTATGGAGACAAATGGGCAGAAACATGGTAATTGATTGGAGGTGAGGGTTGAGGAACAGTGAAATTCAAAAATGACTTGCAGGTTTCTGGCTAGGATCACTGGACAGCAGTGGGACAGCTGCTGCGATGGAAGCACAAGAAGGAGGACGGTGTTGGACACATGGAATCTAAGGGACCCATGGGACATCCACGTCAAGATGGCAAATAAGCATGTGAATAAAGATTTGTTGTTGTTCAGTCACTAAATCGTGTCCAACTCTGCAACCCCAAGGACTGCAGCACACCAGCCTCCTTGGTCCTCCACCATTTCCCAGAGTTTGCTCAAATTCCTATCCTTTAGGTCAGTGATGCTACCTAACCATCTCATCCTCTGCTGTCCCCTTTGCCTTTAGCTTTCAACCTTGCCCAGCATTGGGGTCTTTTCCAATAAGTTGGCTCTTCACATCAGCTGGCCAAAGTATTGGAGCTTCAGCTTCAGCATCAGTCCTTCCAATGAATATTCAGGACTGATTTCCTTTAGGATTGACTGGTTTGATCTCCTTGCAGTCCATGGGACTCTCAAGAGTCTTCTCCAGGTTAGGAAGAAGGAAATAATGTGGGGGTCATACACTTGCAGATGGTAACTGAAGCCCTGAGCAGCACCAACCTTTACAAGTGGGCAGAGGAAGACCAGGCAAGTATGGTATTATAAAAGCCAGGGCCAGAGTGTTTCAGAAAGAAAAGCGTGGTCAACCCCATAAAACATTTCTGAGAGGCAGTGAGATGAGATCCGGAAATTGTTGACTGGACAACATGAAGATCGTTAGTAACCTTAGATCCTTTTAAAGTGGAATGATGGAGAGAAGTCAAATTAGAGTGAGTTGTGCTGTGAACAGGAGGTGAAGAGGTGGAGAAAGTAACTGAAGCCAATGCTTTCAATAAATTTGGCTAAACTATTGCAACTTACCAGTGAGAGTGTGTGTGCTATATCACTTCAGTCATGTCCAACTCTTTGTAACCCCATGGACTGTAGTCTGCCAGGCTCCTCTGTCCATGGGATTCTCTAAGCAAGAATACTGAAGTGGTTGCCATGCCCTCCTCCAGGGGATCTTCCTGACCCAAGGATCAAATATTTTGTCTCCTGCATTGGCAGGCGGGTTCTTTACCACTGAGCTACCAGGGAAGCCCTAGCACTTCAGGCAGATGGGTGTGCTAGTAACTTTAAGAATGTGAGAGTGTAATTAGGTACAACTTTTTTGAATGGCAATTAGGCAGAACTTATGAAAATTAAAAACACACATAGTCTTTATCCCAACAATTCTACTTCCAAGAAGTTAGACTATAAATGTACTTTACCCATGTACAATGACTTACAGAAAGGGTGTTTACTGTGGCATTTTATAAATAGCTAAAGTGAAATACAACTAACACATTCATCAACAGGGGGCTGGTTTAATTAGCTGTAATACATCCATGCGACAGGATGTTATATGTCCATTAAAAAGAACATGTTAGACTGATATGTATTGAAATGGGTACATACCTAAGACTGGATTTAGCAAGGAAAAAAGTATGCCATATATATGCTTGTATAAATGAATAGAAAATACTTAAAATGGATACATAAGAAACTCTTCATAGTGGTTACTTCTGCAGAGTAGTCAATATAAGAATTTTACTTTTCATTTTATGGTTTTTCTTATGTTTGGATCTTTATTGCGAGCAATGTACAGTGAAAATTTATGTAATTTATATATCTATATAATAATTGATATAACTAGTTTTTTAATGGGCAGCAGACTTAA
This sequence comes from Bubalus kerabau, assembly GCF_029407905.1. Classification (NCBI taxonomy): domain Eukaryota; kingdom Metazoa; phylum Chordata; class Mammalia; order Artiodactyla; family Bovidae; genus Bubalus; species Bubalus kerabau. Next base: position 101,413,559 of record NC_073629.1, on the reverse strand, counting down.
ATAGACATTTCTCCAAAGAAGACATACACATGGTCAGCAGGCACATGAAAAGATGTTCAACATCATTAATTATTAGAGAAATGCAAATCAAAACTACAGTGAAGTACCAACTCACATTGGTCAGAATGGCCATTATCCAAAAAATCATAAATGCTGGAGAAGGTGTACAGAAAAGGGAAGGCTCCTACACTGGTGGTGGGAATGTAAATTGGTACAGCCATCATAGAAAACAGTATGGGGCTTCCTTAAAAAGCTAAAAATAGAGCTACCATGCAATCCAGCAATTCTGCTCCTGGGCAGGTTATCAGGGAAAGATGAAAACTCTAATTCAAAAAGATACATCCAGGGAATTCCCTGGCAGTCTAGTGGTTAAGACGGCACTTTCACTGCCATGGGCCCGGGTTCAATCCCTGGTTGGGGAACTAAGATTCTGCAAACCATGAGGCATGGCCAAAATACAAGTAAACAAAAATCCCAAGAGGAAAAATGCACTGTAATGATTAAGAGACTAAAAAAACTAAAAAAAATTTGTAAATTTAAAAAATTTTGAAATTCCATCCTCTCCATTTACCAGCTGTCTGATTTGCTGACTTGGCAAATTATTTAACTCTTCTTTGCCTCAGTCACCTCATCCACAAAGTAGACAAAATTATAGTATTTTTGCTTAATGAGTTAATGTGTGTTACAGAAGGTTTTGTTCTTATTACAAACATTCATTATCCATAATTAGATTAAAAGTAGAGGCAATGTCAAATGTGTGTGTGTGTGTGTTCTTAGCAGATCGTAAAGTTCCTCATACATAGTATGAGTATAACAAATATTTATTAAATAAATGAAATACTAGAAAGAAAAAAGTACTTGGAAAATCATTTTTTGTTCTCATTTTTTTACTTTGCATATGTTAGTTCCATGAAATAATGTTAAATCAAAAAAAAAAAAAATAATGTAGGGGACTTCTCTGGTGGTCCAGGGGTTAAAAATCTGCCCTGCCATGCAGGAGACATGGGATACCTGGTTGGGGAACCAAAAAATACCACATGCCACAAAGCAACTAAGCTGGGCAGTGCAGCCACTGAGCCTGCATGCTCCAGAGCCTGTGTGCCACAGCTAGAGAGTCCACGCACCTCAACACAAGGTCCCTCAGGATGCAAGGTCCTGCGTCCCACAGCTAAGACTGTCTGCAGCCAAATAAATTTGTTAACGTGTGTGTGTGCATATATACATATGCTGCTACTAAGTCGCTTTAGTCGTGTCCGACTCTGTGCGACCCCATAGACGGCCGCCCACCAGGCTCCCCCGTCCCAGGGATTCTCCAGGCAAGAACACTGGAGTGGGTTGCCATGTCCTTTTCCAATGGCACCCCACTCCAGTACTCTTGCCTGGAAAATCCCATGGACGGAGGGGCCTGGTGGGCTGCAGTCCATGGGGTCGCTAGGAGTCGGACACGACTGAGCGACTTCACTTTCACTTTTCAGTTTCATGCATTGGAAAAGGACATGGCAACCCACTCCAGTGTTCTTGCCTGGAGAATCCCTGGGATGGGGGAGCCTGGTGGGCGGCCGTCTATGGGGTCGCACAGAGTCGGACACAACTGAAGCGACTTAGCAGTAGCAGCATATGTATATATACGCAATGGAATATTAGTCAGCCATAAAAAGAATGAAATATTGCCATTTGCAGCAACATTCATGAACCCAGAGAATATTACACAAGGTGAAGTAAGTTAGAAAAGAAAGACAGATATTATATATCACTTATATGTGGAATCTTGAAAAATACAAAACAGAAACAGACTCACAGACATAGAAAACAAACTTATGGTTACCAAAGGGGAAGGGGATGGGGGGAGAAGGAAAATAATCTGAAAAAAAAAAAAATATATATATATAACTGAATCACCCTGCTATACACCTGAAACTAGCACAATATTGTAAGTCAACTTTACTTTTAGAAAACTTATTTTCACAAGTTTGACTGTGAAAGGGAGGAGAATTATACAGAAACAGTTGTAGAAGTAAGCAGGATAGAAGAGAAAGGAACAGTTTGGGTTCTTTTCTTTTTTTAAGATGAGTGACAGAGCCGGGGGTGCAGTGGCAAAATAGATGACACATCTGACTACAGAATGGAAGATTCTAGATGAGAGAGAGCTATTGATCTCTTAAGAGGGAAAGAGTAAAGATATATAGGAGAGAGAGGAAAATCAGTAAAGCAAGTTCACTGATTTTAAAGGGATTTCCAACTGTGCAGGGATTGTCACCCCAACTCTATCCTTTTCTTCACCACCTGTGTTGTTCATGCATGCATGCTAAGTCACTTGAGTTGTGTCCGACTCTGTGTGACCCTGTGGACTGTAGCCCACCAGGCTCCTCTGTCCATGGGATTCTCAAAGCAAGAATGCTAGAATGGATTGCCAGTATCACATCAGTATCACTGATGATGTGAGTGTTGGTGGGATCCAGTGCCCTTGTTAGTCCAGCAGGTCTTCAGAGCCTGGCCCTAGGGCTATGGAAATGAAAACACATTCCACCACTCCCACCCTCCCAGGAAGCTCCCAATCTAGGGGTTTAATTAGTTAACCCCTGAACAACACAGGGCTTCCCAGGTGGCACTAGTGGTAAAGAAGCTGCCTGACAATTCAGGAGACATAAGAGTCATGGGTTCAATCCCTGGGTTAGGAAGATCCCTGGGTCGGGCATGGCAACCCAATCTAGTATTCTTGCCTGGAGAATCCCATGGATGGAGGAGCCTGGCGGGCTACAGTCCATAGGGTCACAAAGAGTCGGACACAACTGAAGCGACTTAGCATGCATGCATGAACAACACAGGTGGTGAAGGAACGGATCAGGTTGGGGTGACAATCTCTGCACAGTGGGAAATTCCTGTAAAATCTGCATATAACTTTATAGTCAGCCCCCCATATCTGCTGTTCCACATCCTCAGATTCAACATACCATGGATGATGTACTAATACAGTATGTATTTATATATAGTATGTATATTATGATGCCAAAACCATCATAAAGAAAAAGAAATGCAAGAAGGCAAAATGATTGTCTGAGGAGGCCTTACAAATAGCTGAGAAGAGAAAGGGAAAGCAAAGAAGAAAGCAAAAGATATACTCAACTGAATTCAGAATTCCAAAGAAGAGCAAGGAGAAATAAGAAAGTCTTCTTAAGTAAACAATGCAAAGAAATAGAGGAAAACAAAAGAATGGGAAAGACTAGAAAACTCTTCAATAAAATTATACCAAGGAAACATTTCAGGCAAAGATAGGCACAATAAAGGAAAGAAATGGTATGGACCTAACAAAAGCAGAAGAGATTAAGAAGAGGTGGCAAGAATACACAGAAGAACTTTACCCAAAAAGGTCTTAATGACTCATATAACCATGATGGTGTAATAATCACTCACCTAGAGCCAGATATGCTGGAGTGTGAAGTCAAGTGGGCCTTAGGAAGCATTACTACAAACAAAGCTAGTGGAGGTGATGGAATTCCAGTTGAGCTATTTCAAATCCTAAACAATGATGCTGTTAAAGTGCTGCACTCTATATGCCAGCAAATTTGGAAAACTCAGCAGTGGCCACAGGACTGGAAAAGGTCAGTTTTCATTACAATCCCAAAGAAAAGCAATGCCAAAGAATGTTTAAACCGCACAATTCTGCTCATTTCACATGCTAGCAAGGTAATGCTTGAAATCCTTCAAGCTAGGTTTCAACATTACATGAATTGAGAACGTCCAGATGTACAAGATGAATTTAGAAAAGGCAGAGAAACCAGAGATCAAATTGCCAACATCCATTGGATCATGGAAAAAGCAAGAGACTTCCAGAAAACATCTACTTCTGCTTCACTGACTATGCTAAAGCCTTTGACTGAGTGGATCACAACAAACTGTGGGAAATTCTTAAAGAGATGGGAATACCAGACAGACCACCTTACCTGCCTCCTGAGAAACCTGTATGCAGGACAAGAAGCAACAGTTAGAACTGGACATGGAACAACAGACTGGTTCCAAACTGGGGAAAGGGTATGTCAAGACTGTATCCTGTCACCCTGTTTATTTAACTTATATGCAGAGTACATCATCGGAAATGCTGTGCTGGATGACTCACACACTGAAATCAAGATCACCCTCAGATATGCAGATGATATCACCCTAAAGGCAGAAAGTGAAGAGGAGCTAAAGAGCCTCTTGATGAAGGTGAAAGAGAAGAGTGCAAAAGCTGGTTTAAAATTCAGCATCCAAAAAACTAAGATCACAGCATCTGATCCCATCACTTCATGGCAAACAGATAGGGGGAAAATGGAAACAGTGGCAGATATTACTTTCCTGGGCTCCAAAGTCATGGCGGACAGTGACTACAGCCATGAAATTAAAAGACGCTTGCTCCTTGTATGAAAGCTATGACAAATCTAGACAGCACATTAAAAAGCAGAGACATCACTTTGCTGACAAAGGTTCATATACTCAAAGCTATGATTTTTCCAGTAGTCATGTATGGATGTGAGAGTTGGACCATAAAGAAGACTGAGCATTGAAGAACTGATGCTTTTGTACTGTGGTGTTGGAGAAGACTCCTGAGAGTCCCTTGGACAGCAAGGAAATCAAACCAGTCGATCCTAGATGAAATCAACCCCGAATATTCATTGGAAGGACTCATGCTGAAGCTCCAATACTCTGGCCACTTGATGTTAAGAACTGACTCATTGGAAAAGACCCTGAAGCTAGGAAAGGTTGAAGGCAGGAGGAGAAGAGGACGACACAGGATGACATGGTTAGATGGCATCACTAACTCAGTGTACATGAGTTTGAGCATACTCTGGGAGATGATGGACAGGGAAGACTGACGTTTTACAGTCCATGGGGTTGCATAGAGTCGGACACAACTTAGGGACTGAACAACAACAGTATGTATTTACTGAAAAAACCCTGCATATGAGTGGACCTGCATGTAAGTTCAAACTCATGTTGTTCAAGGGTCAACTGTACTAACAACTGTCAATCATCTGCACTTGCTCTCACCTCCCAGGCCTTTGTATAAGCTGTGTCCTCCACCTGGAGCACTTCACTACCAACCTCCAACACATAAAGTTACCCTTCACCTTGTCAATTCCTACTTAAAAATCTGGTCTCAGCTTCCCCTGGAAGCCTTCCCTAGACCTCCAGACAATGTTAGAAGCAACAGTTTCTTCACTGGCCTCCCCAGTCTGCCCTGGCACCCCTCCAGCCTATTATCAACTCAGCAGCCAGCTAGGTTCAATGAAAATGCAGTCTGATATGTCAGCCTTCATCTTAAAACCTCCAATGGCTTCCTATCTTGTTAGAAAGTGAAAGTGTTGTTTTTTTTTTTTAAAGTGAGTGTTAGTCACTCAGTCCTGTCAGACTCTCTGATACCCCATGGCCTGTAGCCCGCCAGGCTCCTCTCTGTTCATGGGATTCTCCAGGCAAGAATGCTAGAGTGGGTAGCCATTCCCTTCTCCAGGGCATCTTCCCTACCCAGGGATCGAACCTGTATCTCCCACACTGCAAGCAGATTCTTTACCATCTGAGCCACCAAGGAAGCCCATCTTACTCAGAGGAGTAAAAGCCAAAGTCCTAACAGGCTAAAAAGCCACTATTACCTCTCCTCCCTATCTTCTTCCAACTTCACTGGTTCTTTGCTCCAGCACACCAGCCCCATTCCTGCCTCTGAGCCTTTACGTTTGTTCCTCTTGCCCCCACACTTCCTTCAAGAATTAATTAAAAAGTCACCAACTCGGAATTCTGACATGTTACAACATGGATGAAACTTACAGGCATCATGCTAAATGAAATAAACCAAACACACACTGCCCAATTTCACTTACATGAGGTACCTAGAGTAGTCAAAATTATAAGAGACAGAAAAATAGAAGAGTGGGTGCCAGCGGCTGGGCGGAGGGGCGAGTGGAGAATTATCTAATGGGCAGCGCTTCAGCTGTGGAAAAAGGGTTCTGTACTTAGAAGAGGTGCTGGTTGCACAACACGAATGTACTCAATGCCACTGAACTGTACCTTAAAAATGGAACATGGTAAATATTATGTGTATTTTACCACACACACACACGCACAAAGTCACCTTCTTTAAGGTCTTCCAGCTCACTCCTTATAAAAAGTCAAGGACTCAAGAAGAACGGAATCATGCGGAAGAAGGGCGAGGGCAAAGCCAGAAAGGAGGGAGCTACAGAGGGAGCCTCCTTGAAAGGGTGGGGGCCTGGAAGAGGCGCCGCCTGAAAGGCGGGACCTTCCCGGAGCGTGTTTCTGAGGAAGCCAGTAAGTCCGGAGCTTGGGAGGGGCGGGCTCGGGGAAGGGCGGAGTCGGGCGCGGTCATAGAAGGTCGGGGCGGGGAGGAGAGGGGTGGGAGGGGCTTGAACGGTGAGAGCTCTTGTGAGGAAAGAGGCGAAAAGTGGGAGGGGAAGCGGTCGGGGAAAGAGCTGGAAGCTGCTGAGGAACGGAATTTCCTCTGAGGCAGAGGGCACCTCGGATAGCCGGCTTCCTAGACTGAGCGCTCCACGAATTCGACCTCTTGGCCCTCCACATCCCCCACCTCGACCTCTTCTGACCTTGTCGTTGTAGACGGCAGATGTGTTAGACGTGGCGTCACCACCTCATCTCTCGGACCACGCGCCCTCGTGTACTACAGGCCGGTTTGCTCAGGTCTCCATCCTCAGCATCAGTAGCCCCAGTCAGTCAGTTCAGTCGCTCATCGTTTCCGACTCTTTGCGACCCCATGAACAGCAGCACGTCTGGCCTCCCTGTCCCTCACCAACTCCCGGAGTCTACCCAAACCCATGTCCATTGAGTCGGTGATGCCATCCAACCATCTCTTCCTCTGTCGTTCTCTTCTCCTCCTGCCCTCAATCTTTCCCAGCATCAGGGTCTGTTCCAATGGGTCAGCTCTTCGCATCAGGTGGCCAAAGTATTGGACTTTGAACTTCAACATCAGTCCTTCCAATGAACACCCAGGACTGATCTCCTTTAGGATGGACTGGTTGGATCTCCTTGCAGTCCAAGGGACTCTCAAGAGTCTTCTCCAACACCACAGTTCAAAAGCATCAATTCTTCAGTGCGCAGCTTTCTTTATAGTCCAACTCTCACATCCATACATGACCACTGGAAAAACCATAGCCTTGACTAGACAGACCTTTGTTGACAAAGTAATGTCTCTGCTTTTTAATATGCTGTCTAGTTTGGTCATAACTTTCCTTCCAAGGAGTAAGCGTCTTTTAATTTCATGGCTGCAATCACCATCTGCAGTGATTTTGGAGCCCAGAAAAATAAAGTCAGCCACTGTTTCCACTGTTTCCCCATCTATCTGCCATGAAGTAATGGGACTGGATGCCATGATCTTCGTTTTCTGAATGTTGAGCTTTAAGCCAACTTTTTCACTCTCCTCTTTCACTTTCATCAAGAGGCTCTTTAGTTCTTCACTTTCTGCCATAAGGGTGGTGTCATCTGCATATCTGAGGTTATTGATATTTCTCCCGGCAATCTTGATTCCAGTTTGTGCTTCATCCATATACTATACCATATACTATTTCTTTTAATCAGAACAATCCCATGAACTAGGTACTATTATTATTCCTATTTTTACAGATGAAGAAACTATGGCTCAGAGAGGTTAAGCAACTTGCTCAAAGTTATACAGGTGCTAGTCAGAATTGGAGGTAAATTTTAATACCAGGTCTTAATGGCTTCTGAAGCCCATGTTCTCAAAATCACTGGTGTGCAGAGTAGCACAAAGTGCCTTTCACCACTAATGACCAGCTTCCAGGTACTGACTTACTGACTGTAGGCCTGAACACTCAGCCAGGCCTTTTGCTAAGCCCTGTCTCCTCGTTCCATCCTTCTTCCTCTTGCCAATGAAACTCAATAATAAGTTGTCACACCAGGCTGCCTGATAAAGGAATCTCTTTTACAATGCCTCAGACCATAGCATCCGTCCCACTATCTCCCCAACCTTATGCTCCATGGGTCCTCTGAGGGCTTGGCTCACACTCCTCACTGAGCTTTTTTTTATGCCATTTGCCCTTCTTGGAATGCCCCCCCAATCCCTTCAAGAGCTACCGGTGAAGTTCCAAAAGACTCCTAATTTCCTCAACCCAGGGATCTCACACTGTTATGAATGACAAGACCAAAAGTGCCCCCACTAAGCTTCTCTGGCCCAGTACCCAATCAAGAAACTGCAAAGAGCAGGGAGGGCTTGTTCAATCCTAAGGCTTTCCTGGTGGTTCAGCTGGTAAAGAATCCACCTGCAATTTGGGAGACCTGGGTTTGATCCCTGGGTTGGGAAGATCCCCTGGAGAAGGGAACAGCTACCCACTCCAATATTCTGGCCTGGAGAATTTTATGGACTATTCCATGGGATCTCAAAGAGTTGGACACTACTGAGTGACTTTCACTTTTCTTTCAATAGAGTCAGGAGGGTGAGAAAGGACACCCATGCAGCTGTTCCTTTCAGATCCTGAGCCACTGTTCCCCCCCGCCCCCTCTAAATCTTGTTTAGGACAAGGAGGGTAAACCATATTAAGGGAGAAGTGGGGTTGAATAAAGAGGTGCAACTGAGAGATTTCCCAAAAGATAGATGCATGTAGGAGCTATATAAATGGTTTATCTTCCTATAACATAAATTTCTCTGCACTATTTTGGAGATAGAGTGAAAATTTGTAACTTAAAGCTTTTTTTTTTTTTTTTTAAGTTTTAGGAACATTAGGACTTAAAAGCAAAATTCTCCAAATATTTTAAGCTAAAGCAGGAAAATTGCTAAGAAATTCCGTGCTTGTAGGGAGAAAATCCGGGCTTTTCCCCCAACTAGAGCTGATTCCCTTTGCTCTGAAGTTGGGCATGAATGGGAGCCCAATGCCTGAAATCTAGTGAAGGCAGCTATTGTGATCTCGAGAGTTGGGGGGAGAATCAGTGCCCAAGGGTGTGTGGCCCAGACAGAAGCCAAGGGAAGGTCAGTGCTCAAGGGTAAGGGCCAGCCAGAGGCCATGGGAGGGGGCAGTCCTGTGTCCCCGGGGTACCGTCTGCGACATAGGCTGAGCAGAAGGTGGAGAATGGCAGGCACTGGCTCCGCCCCCTCTCCCGCCCCTTCCCTGCCGTGCCTCCACGTGGTTCTCAAAAGCCGCAGCTCAGACTTGGTGGTCCCCAGGCAGCTCCAGTTCGTGGTAGCTCGGCAGCAGGAACTGCAAGCCCCCAAGGGGGTCCGTCTGTGGCTTCTGCCAGAAAAAGATCGAGGAAGGTGTTTTGCCGGCAAAATTGGACTCCACCGGCTTCCGACGACAAGACTGAGAGTCTCGGAGTCCTGAACGACAAGTGAGTGTCCCCAGGGGAAGGACAGGCCAGGGTCGCCATCCAGACCGCTATGGCCGCGCCCGTCCGCCGTCTGTGTCATATCGCCTTCCACGTGCCGGCGGGGCTACCCCTCGCCCGGGATCTGCAGCGCCTCTTTGGCTTTCAGCCTTTGGCAGTACGGGAAGCAGACGGCTGGAGGCAACTGGCTCTGCGCAGCGGCGACGCTGTCTTTTTGGTGAATGAGGGCGCGGGGCCCGGAGAGCCGCTGTATGGCCTGGACCCGCATCATGGGATACCCAGCGCCACAAACCTGTGCTTCGACGTGGCCGACGCGGGCGCTGCCGCCCGGGGGCTGGCAGCGCTGGGCTGCAGCGTGCCGGTGCCCCCTGTCAGCGTGCAAGATGAGCAGGGCGCTGCCACCTATGCCGTGGTCAGCTCGCCGGCAGGCAACCTCAGCCTGACTCTGCTGGAGCGCACTGGCTTCGGTGGGCCCTTCCTGCCTGGCTTTAGCCCTGTGCCCTCCGCACCTGGCCCGGGCTGGTTCAGCCATGTGGATCACCTGACCTTGGCCTGCAACCCCAGCAGCTCCCCAAAACTGCTGCACTGGTTCCACGACTGTCTAGGCTTTCACCACCTGCCACTGAGCCCAGGTGAGGATCCAGAGCTGGGGCTGGAGGTGGCAGTAGGGTCTGGGCTTGGCGGGCTGAGGCTCACTGCCCTGCAGGGCCCTGTCGGCAGCGCTGTCCCCACCCTTGTGCTGGCAGAGTCCCTGCCAAGGGCCACCAGTGGACAGGACCAGGTGGAGCAGTTTCTGGCCCGGAACAGAGGACCTGGATTGCAGCACGTGGGGCTGTACACACCCAGTATCAAGGAAGCCACTGAAGGGGTGGCAGGGGCTGGGGGTCAGCTTCTGACTCCTCCTAAGGCCTACTACCAGCAGCCAGGCAAGGAGGAGCAGATCCTGGCTGCAGGGCAGGAGCCTAACCTGCTGGCCCGACAGGGGGTCTTGCTAGATGGTGACAGAGGCAAGTTTCTGCTTCAGGTCTTCACCAAGTCCCTGTTTGAGGAGGACACTTTCTTCCTGGAGCTGATCCAGAGACAGGGGGCCACTGGCTTTGGCCAAGGCAACATTCGGGCCCTGTGGCAGTCTGTGCAGGAGCAAGCTGCCAGGGTCCAAGACGCCTGCAAAGGGCCCAAGCTGGATGCAGCCGGCTGTCCCAGAGCATTGGAAAGTTCGGCATAGGGCCTGCTGGAACTGAGGGACATTCATGGAGGCCTGGAGTAACAGCTTTTGTCTTTAGGGGCTTCCATCTCATCAGTACCTGCCAGAAGTTGAAACTCTCACAGGGGTCCAGAGAGGTGGGATTTTTTTTTAACTGTGAAACATTTCTCATATTGTCTGTATCTAATATATATGTAAAGTGTAAAGAATAGCAAAATTATATGATTAGGAAATAGAACATAACCAATATTTCTGAATCCTCCTTATGCCTTTCTGACCTCATTTCTCTCCACCACACCTCCAATATTATGATTAAAAACCTGATTTTCTGCATTGTTTCACTCCATATATAACGTATCCCTAAACAAATGATCTAAATGGCAACCCATTCCGCATTTTTGCCTAGAAAATTCCATGGATAGAGGAGCCTGGTGGGCTACAGTCCATGGGGTTGCCAAAAAGTCACTGAGCACAGGAATCTAAGGCAAAATAAATTCTCCTCTGTACTTCCCTGTTCCCTAGGGAGAAGGCATTGCAGGAAGGAGGGGCTGAGTCAGGGCTAAGCCCAACCACCTGCTCTAGGGTGATAACGCAGCTCCAATCAGAGACCTGGCCGGAGAGTGCTGGATGAAAGCCACTGGCAGGGGCTCTCTGCAGCTGCCTTCTCACTTTCTGGGGTTGGAGGAGGACAGATCACTCAGGACAGAACACCCCCTCCTCCATCTGCCCAGGGCTGGCTAGGAGCTCAGCAGAAGTCAGCACCAAACAGAGCTCTACCACTTTCTGGGTCCCTCAGAGGTGAGGAGTGAAGGGGCTCAGGAGAGGGTGGGAAGCCTCCAGAATGACTACAAAAATAAGCATTTTATTAAACAGGATTCTCAGCAGGGTGGAGGATTCCAAAGGCATCACTGGGCTGCAGTGTTGAGGCTGGGTACATCAGTGGGGACGTGGGGCCAAAAGAAACTCTCCAGGACTTGCTGGCCTGGACTGGGCTTTTTCCGTTTGGACAGGGTGGCCACCTGGGATCTTTTGGAACCCTGTGCAGAAGACAAAGGAAGGAAACACCGAGGTGATAGTAGAGTCTTCTCCTTGCACCTCGCCCCCCCGTACCACTGATCTAGCTCAGATTCTAGCCTTAATACTGTAAAGCTTCCATCCTGTTTCCAGTATCTAACTCTTCAATCAATCAATCCTTTAAAAGGCAGCCTGAGGTAGTCTTCCTAACAGGCAAATCTGACTCCTCTCTCCACCTAAAATCCTTCAGGGCCTGGTGTTGACGGCCTTAACTGGCCTGGGCCAGTCCTGCTAACTCCAACTAATCCAACAGCTCACAGGCTGTATGGTACTTCATCTTGGCTCGCACTACTCTTAGGCCAGGAAAGAACATCTTTACTGCTGATTCTCCTTCCAAACCTGGAGAAAATGATTTAGTTCTAGGACCTAGATTACCAGCTGCTTCTTCCAAGCATCCATTCCTGATTCTCCCAGATAGATATGATAGCTCCCCACTTCATATCCCACAAAACTGAGTACAAACATTTCACCACTGTGACACTACTGTCTCCATCATTTGCTCCTGTCCCCTCTCTACCTGTAAGGTCTTCAGGTCAAGAACTATTCCTCTCGCCCCAGTGAACTCTGTCATGGAGACTGTTCACCCAAACACGCATCACTTAACTCACTGAAAACCTGTAGATTTGGCCCTGGGGAGAGATGGCTGGGTGAGGGCCAAGAGACTCACCTTGCAGGTGCCAGGCTGTTGGCCTTCATACATGCGGAACACCTAGATGAGAAGAGGGAAGTGCAGGGCTGGCATCTTTTCCGCAAAGAGACAAACCTCTGTATTCTACCCTTAACTTCATGCCCCAGCACTTTTGTTTAAGATATGTTTTTCATTTTTTTACATAGTAATAGGTTTACTTAGAACACGCAGGGAACACGAAAAAACACAACGAAGACAACAAAGGTAGTGCCTTTTTCATGGCGGTGGAGACGGCTGCAGTGTGAAAGTCCTCCCGGGTCAGCCAGCGAGCGCCGGGTGGTACAATGGTCACTGGGGTGTGTTCTTCCAGGGCCAGACCGTATACTTGGTATGTCATCTTGATGTGAGAGAAGGTGTGGACCACCTAGGGGGTGCCAAGAGGCTGAAACAGACCCGGAGATGGGGCCACAGAAGCCATCATTCCTGGTCACTCCTCTCCTCACTCACCTGCCCCAGGTGCTGAAGGCATGTGTCTGGGAGGGGGCCCACCCAACTCTGCAGTTCCTGCAGCAGGGCCTCCCGCTGATGCTGCCCTGAGGCTTCCGCATTCACACTCACGGATGGGAACTCCCACAGTCCTGCCAGCAGACCTGAGAGGGAGGGCAGCCAGCTGTGGGTGGGGCCTTAGCTGCTGCTGCCTCCATTTCTTCCCTGTTGCTCATGCCACCTCGCTGCACTGCCAGGTTCCAGGTACCTGAGTTGGGCCTCTGCACCAGCAGAATGTGGGCACCCCCAAGGGCCTTGGGCTGCTCCAGAACACAGATGGCAGAGCACTCCTCCCTGGGGGGCTTGCGGCTGGCCTTTCTGGGAAAGTTGGTCACTCCCAGGGTCTGGTCCCAGGGCTCTGTGGGAGGTGCACACAGCAGGCACTGTCCAGTGTTGGGAGCTGGGAAGAGAGATCCAAGAGCCTCACTCAGGCCAAGTGGGCTCGGGTGCCAAGCCCAAAGAGCAGGTCTTTGCCCAGCTCTGTAGAATCTGACTCGGTTGTGGGATGAAAGGGAATGAGGCTGCCACAGGCAGCTCCCTGACGGCACAGGGAAGGGCTGGAGCTGCCACTCACCACACTCCTCCACGTCACAATTGCCTGGCAGGCTCTGTGAGGCTGAAAGCTGCTCCCGCTCCACCTGAGAGGCACAGACAGGGCAGGATGCCATGGGGCAGGGGTCACTCCCTAGGACCCCTGACTGCCTCCCTTCCTTGGGTGGCTCACCCTCTGGTGTGCCCGGCACAGGTTCTGCACAGGGCAGTGGCTGCAGAGTGGGCGCTTCGGGGTGCACACTATGGCCCCCAACTCCATGGCTGCTTGGTTAAAGTCCCCTGGCCGGGCTGGATCCACCAGCTGCTGGGCTAGGCTCCTACAAGAAGGGAATATTGCTCTGAGCCAAAGACCCTTTGGAGACACCTTTTCCAATCTTCCTCTTTACCCTAGTATCCTACCAGAGGTGCTGGGAGACAAGAGTGCTGCCGGGATCAGCACCTATGGCTCGGACACGGCACAGCACCCGTATGACGTTCCCATCTACCACTCCGGCGGCCTGGCACAGAGGAGTCTGGAGTCAGCCTGGTCTGGGAGTAAGGTGGGCATGCACAATATGGGGGTGGGCAGTGGGCTCACCTGGCCAAAGGCTATGGAAGCAATAGCTCCGGCTGTGTACCGCCCTACCCCAGGTAGGAACAGCTGCAGGGTCTCTGCTGTACGTGGCATGTGGCCCCCTAGCTCCTCTACCACCTGATTGGAATGGGAAGGTTCATGATTACGAGGCACCCAAGGTCCTGGGGCTCCCAGACCCCTCGTCAACCCCTTACCTTCCGGGCTCCTTCATGTAGCCACCGGCCTCGAGAGTAATAGCCCAGGCCGGCCCAGAGTTGGTTAACTTCCTGTGCGTGGGGTCAGAGGTCAGAAGGGTCAGGGATCGATCCTCAGTAGTCCCTATTCCCCCTACCCTAGGGTGGTTCTCACCTCCAGGGAAGCACTGGCCAGGTCCTGCAGCGTTGGCCACTTCTACAGCCCGAAGGCAGACAAAAAGAGATGAGGCCAAAGGTGAAGGAAGTGGAGGAGACCTTATTTTATCCCCACCCCCAAGGAGTCATCTGGGGTCTGGACCATGACTAACCCTTCCCTTTGTTCCCAGAAGTCACCTGCATCCATCGGGTATAATAGTTGATCACCGTGGCAACCTGGGTCTGCTGCAGCATGACCTCTGCAACCCACACTGGGGAAGAGCAGCTGGCATGAGGATACTGCTGGCTGCCCTACTCTTAGCCCACAGCTCCTAGACCCCAAACCTGAGGTCATCTAGGCAAAGCAGCCCTGCTCCAAGGAGATGTACTCACCAGCGTATGCCCGCCTGTCTAGGTCCACCTCACCCTCCACCTGCCAATGCAATCCCAGATGGGCAGTTAGTGTAGAGGGGGCTGGGCACCAGCCTCCTACCCACCCCCTCACATCCATTGTCCTCCTACCAGCCTTCTCCAGGGTAGGTCCCGCTTCTTTCGGTCATACCAATCCAGCAAGCTCTCCTGGAGGGCTGTGACCTCGGCCACATCTCTGAATAGATGGTATGGGGAGACAGAGGCCTGCAATAACGCCTTCTGCTGCCTGGCCGGCCCTGCTGGGGTTTCAGAAAACTCAGGGATCGTCCCTGCACAGGCTATGCACCAGAGGCCTGGTTTCAGGCTGTCCACTTAAGGCTTCACCCACTCCAATCCCTTGCTTGAGCTCAGACTGGGAGGCTCTAGGGTTTTGTAGCCTAGGTCAAGTTTCTAGCCTTTATTTCCCCAGGGAGGTACCCCTGGCTCCTTTGTCTCTGGATCATAATGAAAATCCAAGTTTCTGCCAAACATACACCTATGGAGGGCCTTCCCATTCACAGAACACTTTCGGGCTGATAAACTCGTTGGATCCCATGAAAGCCAAGTGAGGAAGGAAATGCACAGACTACTGCTCCATGTCATTGATAGAAAGCATCTATTCAGAGCAATTATCCCAAAGTCACAGAGCAAAGTCAGAATTAGATCCTTAATTAGTCCCTTAATGACTTGATACATACCATGCTCTCTTCCCAGCCTGAATTTGCCCCCTTTCACGGCCAATTAAACCAGCCCCTGAGTCTGATTAGGACCCAGATCCTTACCACTGGGGGCAGACGGCTTGGCCTGGCTGCTGCCGAAGGCCCATTTCTCCTTTCCCTCCTGGCTGGATGCCTGCTTCCTGCGACCACTTCGATTCCCCACAGCTGCTCGTGGCTTCTTCATGATCAGCTAGAACAGAATGACCCAGCCAAAGTATGTCAGTCACCATGAGGCTGAATCTTAGGGTCCTGTAAAGGGTAAAGCTACCTCCCTCCCCACACCATTCATATAAAGTGTATAGCTTTTCTCAAGCACTCCCTGGATGCTCACGGGCTTACTTACTCTTGGCTGGCTGTGGTACTGAGATATGACCAGTAGGGCTGAACTTCTGCAAGTGGCCTTAGTGGGACTAGCATTAGTATACACCTGGAGACATAAATAAGAGGCCAGAGCTGGGCTGAGTCAAGGACCAAAGCCTCCTGTGCAGGAGCATATGTGTACCCCTGGGAGCTGAGGTATAAGAGGTTTATCTCCTTAGAGATGTAGCACATTTACACTGAAGCAGCTTTTTTTTTTTTAACTGGAGGCTAATTACTTTACAATATTGTAGTGGTTTTTGCCATACATTGACATGAATCAGCCATGGGTTTACATGTGTTCCCCATCCTGAACCCCCCTCCCACCTCCCTCCCCATTCCATCCCTCTGGGTCATCCCAGTACACTAGCCCTGAGCACCCTGTCTCATGCATCGAACCTGGACTGGCAATCTGTGAAACAGCCTTTAGTAATCATCTAGTCTAAACCTTCATCCTATAGAAAGGAGAAACCTCAGTGATGATTTTAAAGATAAAATGCAAAGGGAAAAAAAACAGAGAAACTAAGGATCGGAGAGGGTAAAAGATGTGCCTAAGAGCAGATGGCAAGTTGGGAAGAGGGGGAAATGAGCTATTTTTATTTCTAATCTACTGATTCAGTAAATCGCAGCTGCCTATCCACTAGTAATGAGAAAACATCTGGTTGATCTTCACTGCTCCCTAACTGTTCTGGCTGCTGCTTTTACCTTTTATCTAACAGCTAAGTTAGTGAGTGTTATACATGCCAGACCCAGCGTAAATGCTTTACCAGTTTTCTTACTCAGTCTCTTAACAATCTCATAAGGTATGTTCTAGGATTACCTCCATTTCAGTTATGAGGAAGCTGATGCTTGTGATTAAGCAACTTTTTGATTCAAACTCCAAAGATCTGCCTGCAGAGCTATACTTGACTATACTGCAGTCCCTGCTGAAACTCTGGTTCAAACCCTCTCCTCAAACTTTTTCCTTCACACCTGATTTTTTTTTTTAATTGAAGGGTAATTGCTTTACAGAATTTTGCTGTTCTCTGTCAAACCTCAACATGAATCAGCCATTCAGTTCAGTTGCTCTGTCGTGTCCAAATCTTTGTGACCCCATGAACCACGGCGTGCCAGGCCTCCCTGTCCATCACCAACTCCCGGAATCCATCCAAACCCATGTCCATCGATTCAGTGATACCATCCAACCATCTCATCCTCTGTCGTCCCCTTCTCCTCCTGCCCTCAATCTTTCCCAGCATCAGGGTCTTTTCCAATGGGTCAGCTCTTCGCATCAGGTGGCCAAAGTACTGGAGTTGCAGCTTCAGCATCAGTCCTTCCAATGAACACCCAGGACTGATCTCCTTTAGGATGGACTGGTTGGATCTCCTTGCAGTCCAAGGGGCTCTCAAGAGTCTTCTCCAACATCACACTTTAAAAGCATCAATTCTTCAGTGTACAGCTTTCTTTATAGTCCAACTCTCACACCCATACATGACCACTGGAAAAACCATAGCCTTGACTAGATGGACCTTTGTTGGCAAAGTAATGTCTCTGCTTTTTAATATGCTGTCTAGGTTGGTCATAACTTTCCTTCCAAGGAGTAAGCATCTTTTAATTTCATGGCTGCAGTCACCATCTGCAGTGATTTTGGAGCCCAGAAAAAGAAAGTCTGACACTGTTTCCCCATCTATTTCCCATGAAGTGATGGGACCGGATACCATGATCTTAATTTTCTGAATGTTGAGCTTTAAGCCAACTTTTTCACTCTCCTTTTTCACATTCATCAAGAGGCTTTTTAGTTCCTCTTCACTTTCTGCCATAAGGGTGGTGTCATCTGCATATCTGAGGTTATTGATATTTCTCGCGGCAATCTTGATTCCGGCTTGTGCTTCCTCCAGCCCAGCGTTTCTCATGATGTACTCTGCATAGAAGTTAAATAAGCAGGGTGACAATATACAGCCTTGACGTACTCCTTTTCCTATTTGGAACCAGTCTGTTGTTCCATGTCCAGTTCTAACTGTTGGTTCTTGATCTGCAACAGGTTTCTCAAGAGGCAGGTCAGGTGGTCTGGTATTCCCATCTCTTTCAGAATTTTCCAGTTTATTGTGATCCAAGGCTTTGGCATAGTCAATAAAGCAGAAATAGATGTTTTTCTAGAACTCTCTTGCTTTTTTGATGATCCAGCGGATGTTGGCAATTTGAATCAGCCATAGGTATACATATATCCCTCTCCTTTGAAACTCCCTTCCCGTCCCACCCCTCTGGGTTAATACAGAGCCCCTGTTTGAGTTTCCTGAGCCATACAGCAAATTCCCATTGGCTATCTATTTTACATATGGTAATGTAAGTTTCAATGTTACTCTTTCCATATATCTCACCCTATCCTCCCCTCTTCCAATGTCCACAGGTCTATTCTCTATGTCTGTTTCTCCACTGTTGCTCTGTAAATTAATTTTTCAGTACCATTGTTCTAGATTCCGTATATATGTGTTAGAATACAGTATTTATCTTTCTCTTTCTGACTGACTTCACTCTGTATAATAGGTTCTAGGTTCATCCACCTCATTAGAACTAGCTCAAATGTGTTCCTTTTTATGGCTAAGTAATATTCCATTGTGTCTATATACCACAACTTCTTTATCCACTTATCTGTTGATGGACATCTAGGTTGCTTCCATATTCTAGCTATGCTTCACACCTCATTTTCATCAAAAGAGCTTGCTTCCGCTTTCAGAAAAAAGAACCAATGCATAAACTTCCCCCCATCTGCACTTTCCTTCTCCTTTATCCCATTATATGGAGGAATGTTCTCTCCTCCTCCTCCTCCAATCCCATCCACAAGACACACCCACTTCCTAGCAAAACTTCCTTGACCAAACTCACTGACTTCCATAATTCCTTATGGAGTGCCTACTAAGTCCAAGCAGTTTTAGGTGCCTGGAATACTTCAATAAATAAAACAGCAAAGGTTTGGGCCTTCATAGAGTTTATGGGATCTACAAAAAATAATGCACAAAATCAGCCAATTATATAGGATGTTAGGTGATTAAAAACTAGCATAAACAGTCAAAGTAGACTTGTGAAGGGGATAAGAAGTAAGTGAGGGCGGTGGAATGCTGCAATGTTAAAGAACGTGGTCAAGGTGGGCCTTGTTAGAGCAATATTTGACCAATGACTTAAAGCAGTTAAAGGAGTTATCCATACGGATGACTACCTGTGGGAAAGGCATCCTGAGAAGCTAGTGCAGCAGGGTTCCCGGTGTGTTTGTAGATTGAGGAAGTCAGTGTGGTTAGAAATGGAATAGGAAGGGGTGAGTAGTAGGTGAGGTCGAAGAGGTAAAGAAGGGGAAACTGAAAGTCGCTCAGTCATTTCTGATTTTGTGACTGTAGCCCTCCAGGCTCCTCTATCCATGAACTTCTCCAGGCAAGAATACTGGAGTGGGTGCCATTTCAAACAAGGTGCGGGGAATAGGGTTACAAAGTACCTTGTAGGCCACTAGGACGTTGGCTGTCATACCCATTGCTCTCAGGAGCCAATCCTCTTAATGTATCTTTGCAGGATACAAACAGCTCAACCTGCCTCATCCCCTCACCCACGGCGCTCCAGCCATGTTTGCCTGAAATAGTTGCTTCAATTCCCAAAGTGTCTGTCCACCTTGAGGCCTCACCCAGTTCACTTCCTTTGCTTGGACAGCTCTTGTCCTAACATTTATTCACTCTTCAGGTCTTGACTTAAATGTCCAAATCAGATCCCCCCCAGTCTTACCCTCTTCTGTACTTCTCCACTGTTGCTCTTATACCAATCATAATTTCATGTTTATTTGTGATTCTTTGATCAGTGTCTGCTTTCCCCACTCAACTGTAAAATTCTATGAAAGAAACTTGGGTGTCTTTTGTTGACTGTTGTGCACAGTGCCAGGCAAATTGCATTAAAAGTACCCCTTTTTTCCAGAATGGGAGAAATCCAAACAATTCAGAATGATAATGAAAAGATTCAGTAGAGAGAAAGGATGAACTGGAAACAGCAAATAATCAGAGATAGAAAAGGTTCAGAGTCCTTGGTGGAAACCAGAGCTCTTGGGAAAGTTCTGGTCTACGGTAGGGACAACTCTCAGTAGCAGAAATCAAATCCAAAACCCCTCAGGAACAACTATAACTCCTAATTGCTTACAAGCTGTCACTGCTGGAGCCTAATTCAAGTCCTTATTATCACGCGCGTCTATTGTTTCAAAAGTGTTCCTGCTAGCGGTCGCTTTCACCCTCCGCAGCCTCATCTCCTGTCCCCTTCCCCGCTCCTTTCACTTGCTGGAATGCAACGAGCTCTCCACCCTCCCTAGGAGCTTGCCTTTTCCCAAATCCTTTTTCCCCCCACACTCTCTAGTCTGCATAACTTCTACGGTTACTTTAAGCTTAGCTCAGGTATCATCTCATCCTCTACAGACATAAAAACCCCAACCCCCACCCCGGGGCAGAGTCGATGAAGACAGCGTAACACGAAAGCCTGCGTTCCCGCCAGGTCGCACGGGAAGAAGGAATTACCTCCCGCGCGATCTCCCGCGCGAAGCTCACCGACGAACTCCAGGGGGCGTGGCCCCGGCCAATATTGGCGGCAAGCCGATCCACGCCGGCCAATAGGATTCCAGCGCGCGCCAGGCTGCCTCTTGCGCGCCAGGCTGCCTCTTCCGCACCAGACCCAGGAGATCTTAAAGGAAGTCCGACCGTTCGGCGATTCTGGGCATGGGACCCCGCCCCATCCCCGACTGCAGGAACCGAGACAGGAGACGAAGCGGAAGTCCCCCGTGCCCAGTGACTGTACTAGCGAGGGACCCGCGGTGTCATGGCCGCCGACAGTGACGATGGCGCAGCCTCAGCTCCCACGGTCTCAGACGGTGAGTGGCTTTCCCAGGGGCCGTTTTCAAAGCCTGTGCGCTCCGAGGCAGCGGAGGGCCTCGGACTTACAGTTCTAAGAAACCTGCCTCAAGTTTCAGAGGACTAGCGCCTTCCTTTTGAATCAGCCACGAGGAGACTACATGTCCCGGTGTGCACCGCGGTCCCGCCTCCAAAAGCCTGGAGTGTTGGGAGGATAGTTAGGACCCGTGGGGGCATGTCGGGAGATGTAGTCTGGAGTTTATAGCGCTGTTAATTGGGGGAGGTTGGGAGTTGTGGTCCACAGGAAGTGGGACGGATTGGGGCGTTATCTGTTAGGCTCTGGCGCATACTGGCTACTGCCACTTGTGGCTCTGAGGCACCATGGGAATGGTTACAGAGCCTTGTGGGATATCAACGGGCCTGAAGTCCTCAAACCTTGCAAAATATTTCCTGCAGGATATGGGGAAAAGGAACCTCAACAGATTATCTAGTTCAGCCTTCCACTTTTACAGGTTTTGATGCTAAGGGGAAACATTTTCCCAGAATTTTACATCAGCCACTGGAAGGCCCAAGCTTTCTCTCCCCAAATTCAGGGCACTGTTCACTCCAGTCCTGTGTATAAAGCATATGCAATATAACTCTTGAGGGGGAAGCTGCCCCTGCCCCCAGCCATGGCCTAGCTTGGTGTCTGTTCCCTTGGGCTCTTCCCTGAGCGTTAATATCCATCACCCTTCTTATCTCCAGATGGTGTCAGCCAAAGCACAAAATCTGGGGAGGAGCTAGTAGTCCAGGTTCCCGTGGTGGATGTGCAAAGTGACAACTTCAAGGAGATGTGGCCATCCCTCCTCCTGGCCATAAAGACAGCTAACTTTGTGGCTGTGGACACGGTGAGAGCTAGGAACTGGGAGAGCAGGTGGTGGTTAAAGGGCTGGTACTGCAGAACCTAACAGCTCTCCCTTTACTGATCCATAGGAACTGAGTGGGCTTGGGGACAGGAAGTGTTTGCTGAACCAGTAAGTATAAGCCCTGATCTCTTTAGTCCTAGCCTTGCCAGGAAGGGCAGACCTCAACCCTAGAGTGGAGGTCACAGTCCTGGGTGGTTTGGGTCTTGCATGAGGCTAACTCCCAGCCACAGCCACCCCCAAACCCAACCCCAAGGTGCATCGAGGAACGTTACAAGGCCGTGTGTCATGCTGCCAGGACTCGTTCCATCCTCTCCCTGGGCCTCGCCTGCTTCAAGCAGCAGCCAGACAAGGTATGGGTTACTGTCACCCCCATCCCAGGTCTGTGGCAAGGGAAGGAGGGATTGAGATACTGAGGAACATCAGCTATAAGGTTTTTTTTCTCCTAAGGCTGGATGTAGTAGAATCTCTTTTTCTCCCAGGGTGAACACTCATACCTGGCCCAAGTGTTCAATCTGACCCTACTGTGCATGGAAGAGTATGTCATAGAACCAAAGTCTGTGCAGTTCCTGGTACAGCATGGCTTCAACTTCAACCGCCAGTACGCTCAAGGAATCCCCTACCACAAGGGCAATGACAAGGTAGATCTTCAGCCTTGAGACTGCCTCTTCTGTGAATTCATTTCTTACTACTCTAGGGTGGGTACACTGGGGAGGATCTGCTTCTTAGGAGTATGGGGACTCACCAGTGACAGAGCTGGAGAAACAAGATTGATAAACTGCTGAATAGCAATAAATTAGATGAAAGCAAGGGAGAACTTTCCAGGTGAGGCTACCTGGGACAGGTGTCCTGCAAGAGAGGTTCCCTAAGGCACTCTATCCTTCTTGATGACCCCTTTCTTTCCACCTAGGGTAATGAGAGTCAGAGACAGTCAGTGAGGACACTGTTCCTGGAGCTGATCCGGGCCCGCCGGCCCCTGGTACTACACAACGGCCTGATAGACTTGGTGTTCCTCTACCAGAACTTTTACGCACACCTGCCTGAGAACTTGGGAACCTTCACTGCTGACCTTTGTGAAATGTTCCCCGCTGGCATTTATGACACCAAGTATGCTGCCGAGTTTCATGCCCGCTTTCTGGCCTCCTACCTAGAATATGCCTTCCGGAAATGGTGAGGAACTGGTTGAGGAAACGGGGTGGGGCCTGGCATAAGCCTGATTATTTCATTCACTTAAGATATTCAGTGAGTGCCTACCATGGGGCAGGCACTGCTTTAGTGCCAAGGGTTCAGCAGTGAACAGAACAGACAAAAACCCCTACTGTCACGGAGCTTACATGCTAGTGGATCCATATCCTCTTGTGATGTTGCAGTGAGCGGGAAAATGGGAAGCAGCGGGCAGCTGGCAGCCCACACCTGACCCTGGAGTTCTGCAGCTATCCTTCTAGCATGAGGGCCCATATTGACTACCGTTGCTGTGCGCCGCCCCCCACCTACCGTACTCATTCCACCAGCATCTGTGACAACTTCTCGGTGAGCACACCTGCCCATTTCCTGGGGAAGGGACTTTGATGCCTGGAAACCCTCTCTAAGCTTCTTTCCTACCTCTAGGCCTATGGCTGGTGCCCCTTGGGACCACAGTGTCCTCGGTCCCATGATATTGACCTTATCATTGACACTGATGAAGCTGCGCTGGAGGACAAGAGGCGACGGAGACGACGCAAGGAAAAACGGCGGAGGGCTTTGTTGGGCCTGCCTGGGAAACAGCCTTCTAGGGAAGCTGAAGACAGTCCTCCCACCAAGCAGGTCTGTAAGGACAATTTCAAGCCTGAAGAAACTGAGCAGGAGGTGGCTGAGGATGAGACTGGGACTCAACCTGGCTCTGAGCAAGGTCACACAAATGACCTGGAGATGGAGCCTAAAGCAACAAGTGCTGAGACAACTGACACGGCCACCTCAGAAGCACCAGAGAGGCAAGTCACAACTGACATGGCCACCTCAGAAGCGCCAGAGAGGCAAGTCAGTCCTAACCCAGTGCCTGGGGATGGACTGCATCGGGCTGGTTTTGATGCCTTTATGACAGGTTACGTGATGGCCTATGTGGGAGTGAGCCAAGGATCCCATCCCTGTAGCTCTGAACCATGGCTACCTGAATGTCACAACAAGGTATACCTGAGTGGCAAAGCTGTCCCCCTCACAGTGGTTAAGAGCCAGTTCTCCCGTTCTTCCAAAGCCCACAACCAGAAGATGAAGCTGGCTTGGGATAGCAGCTGACCCAACTTCTACGCAGCACTCAGGGCCTAGGAAGAGAAGCTGAGAGTGGATCAGAGGGGTCTGGATCCCTCTAGCCTGTGAGTGACTTAATCCCAACTACTCGGGGATAGGATGGGGTCCTGGCAGAGATACTGTTGCACTGCTCTGGCATTTCTGCCTTTATCCCAGAGGCTGAAGAACAAGGGTACGAGTAAGAAGGCTGACCAGCACCTGTAACACCGACTTTATTCATTTTTAAATCTCAAAGTGTCCTGGGAAAGTTTTACCAAAAAAAAAAAAAAGAAAACCAGAAACAAGATATGAAAATATCTGACCAGCTTCATCTTTGGTTATTTCTTATTGTGGTTCTGTTAGGACAGACTGTTCCCATAGCTCTGGCCATAGCAGAAAGGGAAGAAATCAGTCCATGTATAAACCAGTTGGGTGTATCATGTGTCGACAAATTCACAGAGCAGGCCCTAGGGCCTACAAAATCAGCCCCACTCCCAACCACAAGGTTGAAAGTCTTTTAGGGCAGAACATTAAGACTCCTTCATAAATATGAAAATAGATTAATCAATTGGAAAAGATCTTTGAATAGGTTAGCTGAGAGCCACGACCACCACTCTGCCTTGCCTTGCATAGAAATGTAGTGACATGGTCTGGCCGTGCAGTAAGTGCAAACAGCAATTATTATTCAAGTGTCTTAGACATTCTGGCAAGAAGCACCCCAGTCTTCAGGTCTGAGAAATAACCATGCCCTTTATGATCTCCTGGTCAGCTCCAGGTTCCATCCATTAGCTTATATGCCCCAGGAAAGGGCAAGAAACAGACCCAGGGTAGGAGAAGAACCTGGGGTAATAGCTGCCTGCCAGCTCACACTAGAACTAGGAATCCTCTGGTCCTGTCGGGAAGTCTCGGGGATCTGGTGGGAGCCAGAGCTCCTTGCTGGATTTCAGAGGCTTTGTATCAGCCATTGGCCCTAACTAGGAAGGCTTCTCATGGCTGCCTCGCCTCACAGATGAGTCTGGCTTGGCTTAGCTTGTGTGCTCTGTGGGCCCCCAGGAAAAGATCTTTGAATAGGTTTTGCACCAAGGGGGCCCTGTGGCTTCAGCTGAAGGTCTGTCCCCAAGGTGAGGTGGGGATGAACTCTGCTCACCCATCCTGCTCTCCCTGGGTCCTCAGGCCCATGCCTGAGACAGAGAACGGGACTGGAGCCAAGTCTCTTGGCCTTTCTTCTTCCACTTCCATCTCCTCAGGGGTACCTGCAAGGCACGGACTGACCCCCTGGGGCCTAGGCCCAAAACCATTTTCTTCCTGGGGGTTGGAGCAGTCCATGGCCTCATGGGCTGGAGCAGCTGGCTGGGCAGATGCTCGGAATGGTGGGATCTCCCTTACTCTGTACTTGTGACTGCTGAGGCGTGGTGGGGGCCCATCAGATAGTGATTCTTCCCGGCCCACAAATGGGCAAGCCTCCTGATGCAAGAACTCAGGTGAACTAGGCAGAGAACGCCACCGGCGAGCAGGTGGGCCCAGGGGCTCCTGCCAGTCAGCCATGGGGATTGTTCCAGGCCCTGGTGCATCCAGGTCAAATACCAGGGAGATGACAGACTTGCTGGGCAGGTCAAAGAACTTGATCTTGCCACCTTTGAGGTCCTGGCGAGCACTGAAAGGGTTGATTTTGGGGGCTCGGGCAGCACCAACTCGTTGTGGCTGGTAGTAGGGATCCAAGACGTTCACTGTACGTGGGGGCTTATTGGAGAAAATGTCTGACTGGCTTCGAGACAGCCAGATGGTACGTCTTGGGCGTGGGGACTTGGGAGGTATCTTGTCATCCAGTAAGCTCAGTCGCTTCACCCCAGGTCCTTTCTCCAAGAGTCCTGAAGAATAGTGAGTCAAGTCAGGGTTTCTCTCTAGTCATAACAGATAAAAGCAATATCTCAGACACAATGTTTTACCACTTGAGAAAGCAAAGGTAGGTACTGTTGTCCCCATTCAACAATGAGAAAACAGACTCAGAAGGGAGGCGCTATGCTAGTGCAGAGCTCCAGGACTTTTCCCATCATCCCCTGCTTCTTTACCTTTCTTCTGTACATGGGATCCTGTGATCACAGCCCTAGAGGGGAAGCCCCTTCGCCCCCCACCATCCTAATATCCTCCCATGGGTTCAGGCTGGACATTCTAGTTTCATCTCTTACCCTTGGCTGTGGGCTGCAGCTTCCTGTCCCTCTCCAGCTCTTCCTCCTGTAGGCGGCTCAGAATTTCCTCCAAGGTCTTCCCAATCTCCACAAAGGATGGGCGTAGTTTGGGGTCCATCTGTAGTCATCCACACCAGCCATTAGCCCTGACTTCCTATCTTCCATCCCAAGGATGGCATTTGAGTCTGTTTCTGGCATCTTTTAAGAGTCAGATGTGTATCGAAGAGATCTTTTCTGAAGGTTCCAGACCATAAGACTGAGCCCCAGAGTGAAGGTCAGGGAAGATGCTATTGTCTAGTACCCTCCCCTACCTCAGCGGCCTTTCTATGTCTTGTCCCCTTGTTTGGCATAGAACCCTCCAAAAGGGGGTGTTCACATTGGTTGGTTCTATTCTTTGTTGAGTTCTGCAGCTAACATGTTTCTGGAAGCTACCTGGACCAGTCCCAGCTACCCCTTAGTCATAACTGGTACGTGCGGCCCCAGACCTAAAATGCTAACAAGAGCCTTTCTTATGGGCTTTGGACCAGTTGGATGCATGGTCCAACTAAAACCTGACCAAAGCTCCATCAATATCCAAGAAAACGGGTAGTAGGTTTACATTACAAGCTGAGGACTGGATAATACAAAGCAATTTTCCTTTCCTTGGTCCAAGCCTTTGGGCCAGAGTCCGACAGGCCCAGAGGAAGGAACATAGGCACTGCCACTCATCATTGAGACAGAGGTCCCTCATGAGGCTAATTAGCAGCCTCTCCCTGTGGTCCTAACCAGGTGAACAGGGTTCAGCCAGCCCCAACCAAAGCCCAGGAGAAAAAGATACTCACATTACAGCAGTTGAAGGTGAGCTGCAGAAAGTCTGGGGGACAGTCTCCCACCATGTGCTGGAAAGCATCATAGTCTAGCCCGAAATTCTGTGGATGGGTATGGTGGAGAAGGAGCAGGGACATGGGTAGACAGGTCATTAACCCCTCCACCCATCCTGGCCTGCTCAGGAGAGGTGGAGAACTGCCCCAGAGAAGAAGCCACAGACCAAGTTCCAGGAACTCCACCCCAAGAAAATAAAAAATTCTATGGCCTTTAAAGCAGCCATCCCAGTGGCACTGATCCCCATCCTGGAGCTCACCTCTGTTCGGGGAAGATAGTCTGGATCAGCCTGGATGCGGGCGATGATCTCACAGAGGATGATACCATAAGAGAACACGTCCGCCTGGTGGGTAGTGAAATCTCAGTTTCCCTCGATGGGGTAAGAGGTGGGGTTTCTGCCTCTCATGTTCACTAGCCCAGGCTTGGGCCCTACTGACCATATGCTCAGTTGCTCAGTCATGTCAACTCTGTGACTCTGGACTGTAGCCCGCCAGGCTCCTCTGTCTGTGGGATTTCCCAGGGAAGAATACTGGAGTGGGTTGATATTTCCTACTCTAGGAGATCTTCCTAACCCAGGGATCAAACCCACATCTCCTGCATTTGCAGGGGGATTCTTAACCACTGAGCCATCAGGAAGTGGAATGAAATACTGACCATATTTCATTCAGTTCATTCACCAGGCAGCTGACAGGTACCAGTGCTGATTTTGCAGGAAGGATATAGATCCTTACCCTATACGTGAAGGGTGATCCAAGGCACTTTATACTAAGAATGGATTCTACAGAGAATCAGGCCTTGGGGTCCCTAGACTCACCTTCCCCAGACTTACCTTTTCATTGTAGGGCTCATCTCGGAGAACCTCAGGTGCCATCCAGAAGGGTGAGCCCACCACAGCTAGCTTCTCACCTCCTGTGCTGTGGGGTAAGATTGTATGGAAAATGAGCTTGCCACTGGTGGGTGCAATGGGAGGTCTGACCATTGGGAATTTCTCCTCCCCAAGGATGGGCACACCAAAATTGACTGAATTTAGGGAGCTGAGATTGGGCTGTGACCAAGTCCTAGCCTCTGAAGAGGACACTGGAGTCTTCCCCTTTGCCTCAGTCCCTTCAGTGACCCCAGCACCCATTAGGGTTACCCACCTGATATCAGGGATCTTCTCAGCCAGGCCAAAGTCAGCTACCACTGCAGAGTAACCATTTTCATCCCTCTTTATCAGGCAGTTCTAGGGTTCCCAAAGAAGAAGACATGTGGATCAGAAGAGGGGACCAGCCAGCCATAGAGTTTCCCACCACCCCTCCCTACTACCACAGGGTACCTTGTCCTTTGCTTCTTGGTGAAATCATGCTCTTGGGCTGACCCCAGTGGGGCTCTGATAGCCATGTGACGTGAGTTAGGCCTAGATCTTGGGTGGCTGCCCTAGGATTCATACCATGCTCCAAACAAATATTTATCTTTGTTTTCCATGTGCTAGGCAAGGTTCTAAGTATCAAAGATATCACAGTAAACAGAAACCTTTGTTCTCTTGGAGCTTATAATCTAGTGGAAGAAGACAGGCTATCAGACCCTGGCCTCCATTCTTCCCTCAGAACGTAGAGACTCAAAGACCAGGCCTGACCTTGCCAAGTAATGTAAGCACAGGACAAGCCTATACCAACTTTCACTGCCCACAAGATCACAACCACCCTCTCCTCTGGCATTAAAATTCCATGATCTGGCTTTGTTCTGTGATCTGAGTCCCTGGTGCCCCTATGTACATATCTTCATCCAAACTTCTTACAGACAAGCCTGAACAGGCCCTTCAAACCTTTGTCTTTGCTTTTACTTTTTCTTTCCATTTGGAATATTCTCCCAATTCTTTTTTCCTCAGAAAATTTAGTGTGCTTTAAGGTAAGCTTACCTTTCCAGTCCTGACCTCTCCAGTTCTCACCTTCAGCTTTCTCAACTCCATTAACTCCTCTCTGCCACTTCCTCTTACAGCCCAGCAGAGAGGCCATCAGCCTCTCGGGCAAATTCGGGTTTGGGCCTTCCTTACACTATTCAATTTATGAGAGAGGTTCAAGACAAGCTTGTTGAACAAATGCTGCTGTCTCCAGAGAAAGGATGAACCCAAATGACTTTAAACATAAAGCAGCAACGAGCTCTCCTCAAATATTCAAAATGGACCTAACACCACTCTGGCTCAGGAGGCACCTCATTCCATTCCCCCCTTCCTCCAGGGGCAGCAGAGAGCAGGGATCCTTGGCTCACAGGGACATTTCTGGGACTGGCAAGACCCTCTAGCCCTCCCTCTTCCTCACCTTGGCACATAGTTGCCAAGGCATTGCCAAGTCACCTGGTTACTTCGCATCAGGTACAAATTAGTCCCTTACTCTGGCCTTGATGTGATCACACTATGCTCTCTTTTTCTGAGCTGGAAGCAGCCTGTGATTTCATTACATCTATTGCCCTCGTTTCCTGATAGACATAACTGTCTCTGGCTTCTAAGCAGGCCTCTCCTTGTGCTTGTCCTGGCTTCAGCCCTTCCATCAGTCCCCTGGCTCAGCAATCCACCCCCACCCCAACTCCCTGACTTTGCAATCTATGAGAAGATGGGTTCTAAGCCAGCCTGTCTATTAGACAGCCAAAGTCTAGGCTATTGGGCACTGGCTTGTGAGGCAGTGGCGGCTCAGATCTGTTGCTTGTTTTTCTCCCCTCCTCTTCTTTCATCAACAACTCAGGCTCCTGTCTCCAAGGATCAGTCTAAAGTCCTGTTTACTACTGGCTTTTCAGCCCTCAGAAACAATCCTGCGAAATTCAGCTTAGGCGCAGCAGTAAGGAACAGAGTATGGCTGGTACCCCTTATCAAAGCTGTTCAATTTCTGTCCCATCTTCCCAGTCATGAAGCCCTCTCATACACTCACTGTAGACCAACCATCCAGGAGGAAGTGACTTACAGTAGCTTCTCTGAGCCGCTAAAAGATGGCTACGGCAAGGTTGATCAGGGCCCCACAACATGGATGAGCCTGCCTAGCCCAGTCTGCCTCTGATCTGGAATGTGACCCCTGCCTCTCTTAAAGCTTCTCCATAGCCAGCAGCCAGGGACAAAGACAAAGATGGAATACTGAAAACCAAAAGAGCCAACTTTAGGAGTCTGTATCTGAGGTGATGAGGAAAATGGGGAGGAACCCTGACCAGGATTAGCTCCTATGGGGTTTTTCAATAAACTCCTGAGCCTGCCCTTAGTGGGGTCTAGACTAGTGAAGTCTGGCTGGCAACACTTGCTGTTTTTACTTCCTCATCTCCCACCCCTTCCTCACTGGCTTCTGCTGGAAGTGTTCTCCCGGAGGATCCCTCTGAGTTCCATGGCATTAAACTCAATAGACAAAATCAGTCCTTAGTATTACTTGATTTTGCTGCTGTTGACATTGCTGATTATTTCCTTCAGCATTTTTATATATGAGTCAGGAATCCTATCAATGCTGGGCATGTAGAGACTAAGCCATTGTGGCCCTGGAGCAAACAGACTAGCTATCAAAGGCTGCTGCTAAGTCGCTTCAGTCGTGTCTGACTCTGTGCGACCCCATAGACGGCAGCCCACCAGGCTCCCCCGTCCCTGGGATTCTCCAGGCAAGAACACTGGAGTGGGTTGCCATTTCCTTCTCCAGTGCAGGAAAGTGAAAAGTGAAAGTGAAGTCGCTCAGTTGTGTCCAACTCTTAGCGACCCCATGGACTGCAGCCTACCAGGCTCCTCCGTCCATGGGATTTTCCAGGCAAGAGTACTGGAGTGGGGTGCCATTGCCTTCTCCGATCAAAGGCTAATTACAAGCTATTTCTGTTGCTTTTGATTCTTCTCTCCTGGTTTCTGTGACACTATAGATTTCCTTCTCTACCTCTGGCTACTCTGAACACTCTAGGGCAGGCCTTTCCTCCCACCCCCCGAGGGTGATGGTCTCAGGGTTCTCCTAGGCCTATAGCTGTGGAGACTATTCCACATTTCTTTTCTAATTACCACTTCTGTACTGATGACTCCCAAATGTATATCCTCTGCACTGACCTTTATTTCTCAATCTTCAACTTTGCACATCTGGTCTATATCTGGACAACATCTGGATTATTCACACTGAACTCTATACATGCAAAGCTGAACTCATCTTTTCCCCCCAAAACTAAATCTCTAGCTGTATTTTTATGTCAGCTAGTATTGCCGTTTTCCACCCAGTTTGCTAAGCTAGAAACTTGGGATTCACCTAGACTTTCCACTCTTAATTCCAAATAATTTTAGCTTCTAAATGTTTTCAAATCGCCCCCTCCTTTTTCATCCCCATGACTGTTGCCTTAATTCAGGTCCTCCTCTGAAGACTCCAGTATTCCAAATGGTCTCTGCCTAGGCTAGGCTTGATCTCCATAATCCACCTTCCTCACTTCTGCCAGCATGATCTTTGTAAAATGCAAATCTGTTACTCACCTACTTAAAAGCTAGCAATAATATATTGTATGATTCTATTTCTATGAAATGTCCAGATTAAGCAAAGCTATAGAAACTGAAAAAAGATTAGTGGTTCCCAAAGGCTGAAGGGAGGGGAGAACAGGACCTGGGGTTTTCCTTTTGGAACGATGAAAAGATTTGAAAATTAGATAGTGGTGATAATTGAATATACTAAAAACCACTGAAATGTATACTTTGAAAGGATGAATTTTATTTTATGTGAGTAATATCTCAAAAAAGCTGTTATTTAAAAGAAGCCAACAATGGTTCTTCATTTCCTATCTAGAAGATAAAATCCAAGTTAGACAGTATATGATCAGACTCCTCTGCTTTCAATTCTTATCC
Organism: Bubalus kerabau; assembly: GCF_029407905.1. Lineage (NCBI taxonomy): Eukaryota > Metazoa > Chordata > Mammalia > Artiodactyla > Bovidae > Bubalus > Bubalus kerabau. The sequence continues at coordinate 101,381,964 of NC_073629.1, read as the reverse complement.
CCTACCACTTCAGCCTCACAGTCTGCATATCATACTGTTCATGTCTCTATGCCTTTGTTTATACTGTTCGACTGATCTGATCTGGAATATAACCCCACCACACACACAATGTGGGTTGCCATGCCCTCTTCCAGGGGATCTTCCCAACCCAGGGATCGAACCCAGGTCTCGCACACCAGGGCTTCCCTGGTGGCTCAGTCAGTAAAGAATCTGCCTGCAATGTGGGAGACATGGGTTTGATCCTTGCGTTGGGAAAATCCCCTGGAGGAGGGCATGGCAACATACTCCAGTACTTATGCCTGGAGAATCACCATGGACAGAGGAGCCTGGTAGGCTGCAGTCCATGGGATCACAAAGAGTCAGACATGACTAAGCAATTAAGCACACACACACAATACTTACTAAGTAGAATTCAATTTTCAAGATTCAGCTCAGGCATCACCTTCTCCAAGAAGTCTTCTCTGTACCCTCAGGTTAGGTTCAATATCCTTTTCCAAAGTATCCTTTGCACTCTCTTCTCTCTAACCTTAGCATTTGACCTAAGTGTCTGTTTCTATAGTCCCTTCCTATAGCTATAGGCTGTACACCATATACTAAAAGATTCAGCAAAGCAGCAATATCTTAAGAGCGAAGTGCCCTCGAGAATATTTCCTAGCCCCTTGTGCAAGGGAAAGACTGTCTACTTCTGCCTGTGTGGTACCTGACGAATTAATTATAAAACAGTATTCATAAACTAGTCCAAGTGATTCAAACAACCTTGTCAGGTGGGCAGATCTGAGATTTTTACATTTAAGATGAGAAAAGTGAAGCTTCCAACTATGAGTGGTAAAGCTGTGGGTCTCCTGATTCTAATAGGATCATCCCCTAATGATTCCGACCTTTCCAGAAAAACTGGTTGAAAAGCTTTCCACTAGAGACAGCAAGGCTATGGCAGGAGCAATGCAGTCTTAAGACAGAAGCAGAAGCCCAGGCCCATGGAGAAGGCAGCACTGTTTGTGCAGGCAATACAGTAAGACCCCTTCATCTGGGATGCTAGCCCCCACCTCCAAAGCTGATTAATCCAAGGGCGCCTACTGTAATGCTTGCCTTTCTCACCCAACTTGGACATGGCCGCAGTACAGACTGACTACAGACCACAAAATATGAACTCAGACCACTGTGGGGTTCTGGAGAACCCAGACTAATTTTCAGGCTGTGTGGGATACAAAGTCCATTAAATCAAGCTGAAGAATGCTTTATTCAAAAGTATGCCTGGAGTAAGCAACAGACATAAGAAAGGCCCAGTCAGACTTCCCTGAGGTGAGAGGTGACCTTTTCTGGTTCAAAGAGGAGCCCAGACACTGCTGCCACCTGGCTCCCATTCCTCTTTGTCCTTCCTCCTATTATAATACATCACACAGTAGCAGAGGCTTACAAGTCTGCCTCTTCAAAGGGCAGGGACTGATCCTATTATCTCTGTATCTCTAACCTAGCACAGACAGACATGCAGAAAGAACTCGGCCAAAGTTTGTCATGTGAAAGTCTGACGAATAAAGCTTCTTTTGAAAGCAAGTGAAAAGGCACACACTAATCATACATTCGACTCTCCATGGCGGGGACCAAGCTGACAAGAGATTCAAAAGGTGGCCATGAACGCATTTCTGTAAGCCAGCACAAACCCTGCAGGACTGCGCCAGAGGAGACACCTGAGAGCAGATCCTGAGGGCTCCTAGAAGAGCTGCACAGACTGTACTGGCACTGAATAAAACGACCCAAACAGAGAAATGCCACGTCCATTTGTAAGTGTTAGCTCTAAGTGAAGTGAAGTCGCTCAGCTGTGTCCGACTCTTTGCGACCCCATGGACTGTAGCCTACCAGGCTCCTCAGTCCATGGGATTTTCCAGGCAAGAATACTGGTGTGGGTTGCCATTTCCTTCTCCAGGGGATCTTCCCGACCCAGGGATCAAACCTGGGTTTCCTGCATTGTACGCAGACACTTTACCATCTGAGCTACCAGGGACCTCTCAAAAAGCTATTTCTATAACAACAACAAATGGCTTTCCATGTGCCAACACCTCTTTCCCCTTATCCCCAACAAATTCACTCCATAAATCCAGTTAGAAAGAAAGTACTGATTCTATGTCTCAAGAAAGGTTAAAAGTTTCTTTTCACAGCACAGCCAGATCAGAGATTGAACTGCCCTCCTAAATGTCCCAGAGACAACTAGAGTCCAACTTGGAGAAGATTATCTGGTTTGCTATAGTGTGTCCTGTCCCTTCCTCTCCACTCCACCATATGATCCTATACCTTCTCCATAGTTCTTGGGAAGTAATCTACTCACATATCTGAATCTCCAACTTGACTCAGAGCCCATGAATGGTACCGATTAGGTTCCAGCAATTTCTATCTCCTCTAACAGCACAGTATAAGTGGTTCCAAAAGGCTAATGATGGTTCTCATTATAAAAAATGACTACAGAGTGCCCTAACACACACTCTCTACATCCTCCAGCATTCAACTGTTTCTAATTCATGTTCTCTTCAGTCTCTGAAACCATTCTCTTGAGTTTGATGTGTGACACAGGGAACCCAAAGCCAGTGCTCTGTGAAAATCTAGATGAGTGTGATGGGGAGGGAGCTGGGAGGGGTGTTCAAGAGGGAGGGGACATATGTATACCTAATGCCAATGCATGTTGATGTATGGCAAAAACATCACAATATTGTAATTATCCTCTAATTTAAAAAAATATATATTTAAAAACAAAGAAGCCCTCCTTAGCTGCCCTTAAGAGCAAGGCTCACATACAATTGAATCAATTGCTTCTAGCCTGCATGCGGCTGTTGCCACTTCTTGATGGAGCTCAAGAACTGAATGTTTTTAAAGCCACACAACCTCCCATTTCCTTCTAAGTAATCAGCATTGCCACTGCACAAACCTAAATCAGCCTGTTTCTTAGAAGTAGTTACAAAATTAGACTGAACAGCTATATGTGACAGACTTTTCATTCTTGAAAACAGTGTTTCAGTAACCACTGATGTGTGAATTCTACAAAGGCAACACTACTTTCAGTAGGCACTCAAAACTAGGATCCTCTCTGCCACTACTCTAGGCCCAGGATCATTTGGAAAATGGCATATGCTTCTCTCTGTCCTGTTTTACCCACCTGAAACACACTGCCAGTATTCTAAATCCCTCTTATTAGCTCTGGTCTGAGAAGCCAGGGCTGATGTCAATAGCCCAAGAACACTGAACTCATTTAAAGAGGTGGAATAAAAGTGGATGTGGGACTCAAAATCTCAGTTCTCAAGCAGATGTTCTGGCCTCTGTGCCATCAAACACATTTTCTGCAAGAGGGCCAGGAAGCCTCTACTCTGATAGGCTGTATGTTAGGTGCTAGGAGAAAAAAGGTGAATAAGAGCAGCACTTGAGAAACTCATGTGTTGGTGGGAGACACAGACACAGTATACCATCAAATAACTGGAAGTGTACACACTAAAATATAAGTAAACCTTTTGTTGCATTTAAATTCAGATCCAAGGCTGACAATGAGGAGATAATTTGGAAATTTCAAAGCCCTGCTCTGTCCCTTTAGCCTTATTTTTCCCTTGGGATTCTCATTCTTAGAGTCACTGTTACCACCACACAGGTCTCCTGGGTGGGGCTGCTCTGGTCTAGGTGTGAACATACAACCTCTCCTTAATCTCTGCAACACTGTGAAGTTGAAACATTTGGATAAAAGGGCAATAAATAGAGTCTCTCAAATAGGATGGTCTGGCTTATAAAATTTGCTTGTTTTTCTTCAACTTGAGATTCCCTAAAGTGTAGTTCCCAGCCTGTCTTCCAGTTGCAAAGTCATTTGTTCTCACCACCACCTAAAGTTCAGACCCAAGAAAGTACACCCAATAATACCAGAGAATTATTTCTCCTAAATTCCCAGTTTCTCATCTGAAGCCAGCTGACATGGGAGCACCCACCATCAACTAGGAAAACCAAAGGACAGTGGTCTTACCCTAAAGATCCAAAAAGGTAGTCATTTTTACAATACATACAATATGACAAACTCAGAACCACACTAGCACAATGGGATAAAATATTTTGGGTACACAGAATGGAATACAATGAGTTCCTCCAGAAAACCTAGGTACCCTAGTCTATTGATTTTTTTTCGCTGAAAACCCATAGTCTATAGCTAAACACTAAATTATAAAATGCTATGAACTTTTCTTCAGTTATTTGCCAATAGACTATCTCTGGTCAGAACTTATCTTTCTCGAATATTCCTTCATGCATGGTGCCAGGCACAGAAGACACTCATGTGGGTGTGTAGGAAATATCTGTGTGATTGATAGATAACTGGTCATGACTTCCCTCTACGTTAGAAGACATGATGCTCTCTGAGTAGGAAGCAACAATTTGATTTTAGTTGCATGCCCAAGGTAAGGATATGCCATCAACTTAAGACAGTATCTAAGTTGATACAACCCAACCCATCTGCCAGGAACAGGTGCAATTTTCTAAGTCTTGACTTCCTAAAACATTCTAAGGAAGGAGAAGAGGCTGATGAAGGGATAAGATACCACCTTCCAGCTCCCAGCTGTCCAGCTCTTGCTTATACCATTGAAGATAAAGGACTTCTCACAACTAGGTCTCAACTGGTCACCAGATTCCACCAATCTTAGGGTTTCTTCAGTAACAGTGCAGCTGACTACAAATGGCACTGCCACACCTAGAGCCCTACGAGCACTACTTAAAGCTATTTTCTGTGTAGTAGTCACAAACCAATGGCCAGGGTCCCTTGGGGACAGTACTGCTGTTTAGAACACCAGGTCTATTGGCTCTGAGAGCACAGCCTGCTTTTGTTCCCTTTGCAAACTCTTTCCTATAACAGGTTTCCTTACCCCCTCATCCATGACAGAAGAGCTGCATGAATATGTTTATGCATGTGCATATGCATGTGTTGAGGGTGCAGAATGAAGTGACCACTGTTCTTGGATGGTCCATATACCTCCCCTGCGTGCATGTGTGTGCACTCAGTTGCTTAGTTGTGTCCGACTCTTCGTGACCCCATGGACTGTAGCCCACCAGGCTCCTCTGTCCATGGGATTTTCCAGGCAAGAATGTTGGAATGGGTTGCTATTTCCTCCTCTAGGGGATCTTCCCAACCCAGGGATCAAACCCATGTCTCCTGCATCTCGTACATTGGCCGTTGCATTCTTTACCACTGAGTCACCTAGGAAGCCTCATATACCTCCCTAGGAGAATTTTAAATCAGCTTCTGAACACAAGTTATATTAGATGATTTATAGTTCCCATATCAATGGTCAAACAGTACTATTTTAAAAAAAATTTTTATTGGCGTATATTTACAATGTTATGTTACTTTCTGCTGTACAGCAAACTGAATCAGTTTTATATATATGCATATCTCCACTCTTTTTTAGATTCTTTTCCCATATGGGTCATTATGGAGTATTGAGTAGAATCACTGTGCTATATAGTAGGTCCTTATTGGTTATCTATTTTTTATATATAGTAGTACAAACAGTACTATTTAAATAAGCCTTGTCATGTGGTATCCTGTGCTACTTGGCCCTGAGGTGTCTGCCTTGTAGTATAGCCAACTTCCTCTAAAAGCAACTCTTTTCTAACCTCGTCACACAGCAATTTGGACAGGAAGAGAATACTACAAAGACCAGCTGATGCCAAAGAGGAACTGGCAGGATGGCAGAAACTCAATCACACAGAAAGAAAATGGGTCAGTACATTATGGCCTCCAAAACCTGTACTCAAGTGACTAAAAATCAGAGAACCCCTGCTGGAGACCATGGGAGAGAATACAAAGAGGCAGGTTCCCACACAGCCTTGACTGCTATCACCCCTAAAGGGCAAGAATCTCTTACGTGTTCTCGTGCCATCTATTCCTGCAACATACATTCAGTAGTGAGTGAAACCAAGAATAAAAGTTCTCAAGATGTATGTGCTGATGAACTCAACAATGAAAGGAACCTGCTGTGAGCCAAGTTTGGCTTTCTAAGGACTAGCTATACACAGTAATAAGCTGTTATCTTCCATGATTAAATGTTGAATTTATAAGAGATCTCCAACATTCCAAAGCTCATTAATGACTGGTTTCTTAATGCAGTTTTCTTGGTAAATGGAAGATAGTGTCTCAAAGAGTTGTCCAAGTAAAGCCTTCATACCTTAGAGGTGAGGTCCCGATGGAAAATGCCTTTGAAGTGAAGGTAGCTGAGGCCCACTGCTATGTCATAAGCCAGTTTCACTCTCACAGTCCAGGGCAAATGTAGGTTACTGTCTAGCAACTGTTCCAGGTTTCCAGAGTTGATATACTGCAAAACAGAAGGAAAACCCAGCTACCATTTGTCAGCAACGTTTAGGGTGGGGGTAAAACTGCTGGAGGGTAAACACCTAGAAGACAGAGACTGTTGTTGTTTTTTTTTTAAGTTACTGAGCAGTTATTCTGCATCTGGGCACTATGGTAGATGCTGCACCTTCCTTTGAGATCACAATCTATTAAGGGATATAGACAAACAATATCATGTAGTAAATGCTAAAAAATAGCTTTGTACAGGTACGACAGCACAAAGGAAAAAGGTACAGACTCAATCTACGCATGTCAGAGAAAGCTGCACAAAGGAACTGAGGAGTTCAAAGGATGACTTGGGGGAGCAGGAAAGAAAGTCCACACAGAGGGAACAGCAGACATAAAGCTATTGGTTAAGAGCATGGTGTATTCAGAAAACTAATTTACTCAGTATGGCCAGAGTACATGAGAGGTGAGGCTGATATGCTTTGCTAAAGTATATGGACTTTATCCTATCTATAGGGAACAAAAGAAGCCTTTTAAGCCAAAAAGCAACATGTTCATATTTGTTTTTTTAAGGAAAAGATTATTTCAGCAATGGTAGGATGGATGGATTAGAGTGGAGAATATGGAGAAGGGAAAATAGGTTAGGAAATTATTGCAATAATCCTGGTGAAGGAAGAATGCCTGAGTTAAGGCAACAGTGGAGGCACTGGAACAGAGCAAGATTCAAGATTTTAGATGGCAAAGTCAAAAAAACTTGATGAATACCTTGATGAGGAGGATGAGAACAATGAAAAGCTCCTAGGTGGATTGCAGGCTATTGGCCCCTGTGTGCCATTATTAAATACCCAGAATATAGGGAGAGGAGGTTTTTAGAAGAGGCAATGTTAAAAAACAGGGAGTACAACTAAGACATGCTGGGCTTAAGGACATGTGGAGATACCCTATACCAAGTCAGTTTGAAGTTTAGGAGCAAAATCTGGGCTAGAGACTAACATTTAGGAGGCAATGACATTGAGCTGAAGTAGTCACTGAGGCTAAGGAATATATGGGATTGCCCAGGGGTTAACATATAAGGTGGGAAAGTAACAGAATCCCAAACAACTGGAACATATACAGAAGCAGGCAGAGGAAGAACCACCAAGCAAGAATGTCACCACAGAAGCCAAAGAAGGAGAACATTCCAAAAGAGAAAATGACCAAAAGTATCAAAATGCTACAGATCAAATAAGATGAGCCTGAAAAGTGTCTACTGAATTTGCCTCTAACAAGTCACCAGCAGGACTTCCCTGGTGGTCCAGTAGTTAAGAATCTGCCTTCCAATGCAAGGGATGAAGGTTTAATCCCTGGTCTGGGAGCTGAAAATCCCACACACTGTGCCTCAACTGCTGAGCCCACAATCTGGAGCCCATGGGATACAACCAGAGAGAAGCCCATGTGTCACAACAGAAGATGCTACATGCAGCAAGACCCAGTGCAGCCAGATAAATAAATAAGAAGTCACTGGCAACCATGGCCAGAGCAGTTTCAGTAAAGTGGTTAAGACCAGAATAAGATCAAAGTGAATTGAGGAGTGAGTAGGAGACAAGGCTAAGTGGAAACTACGTGAAGATATACTCGTTCCAGAAATTTGGCTGTCTGTCATTCCTACATACCCACAAAGAGCTGCTTTGTTTTGTTTTGTTTTTTTAAAAAGAGCAAATAAGTCTATTCATACCGAGATAATAATTATAACCACAATAGCAGTGGCAGCTGCTACTAGTTGGTGCTTACTTTGTGCCAGGCACTACTCTGAGGACTTACCGTTAATTACATCATTTAATCTTCACAAAACCCTAAGGTAAGTGTACTATTATTCTCATTTTACAAGAGGTATTTGGAGGTTTAGCAACTTGTTCAAGGTTACCCAGTTATTAAGCAGCAGAGCCAGGGTTCAAACTCAGGCAGTCTGGCTCCAGAGTTCACACTCTACCCCTATATTAAATTGGAGAGTTAGAGGCCATGGCACTTGGACTGGGGAGCCTCATGCAGAACAGGAGCTCAAAATTTTTTGCTAATTAAATTCATGAATTTACTCAAACCTCACGTGATGTATTATTTCCCTCCTCCTTCCAAGGAAGAAAACGGGCAAATTCCTCTAAGCCTAAAAATAAGCACTTCATACCTTTTCGGAGTGGGGGGTGATATTGGATTTACAAAAGACTAGGGAACCTGATGGGAGAGAAGACAAGAAACCTGAATTTTAGTCCAACTCTGCCTCTTAACAGCCATTTTACTTTGGACAAATAGACTAATGAGGCTTTCCTTCTGTTTTCCCATCTATACAATAGGTATTATAATCCATGATCCATACCTCATGATGTTATTATAAGAATTGAATACAAATACATGAAAGTGCTAAGAAAAAAATAATAGAAGTTTCATATAATCTTAGATTCTCTGATGTGGTAACATGAGTACCAAAAAGAACCAGTTGGGGGCAGCATGAGGCAGCATTTCAGATCTTGGATGAAGTAGATCAGGTTTGGCAAGGCAGAGAGAATGGCTAAAAATACACCAAATTTCTCAAAAGGGAAACCTGTTGATCTGCTTCATCTTGTTTGATAATCCATCTTTGGAAATCTCAAAACAAAGCATAATGACAGCATTAGCATAGCACCTTAGCCTCTTCACTCCAGTTGAATTTGTTCACGGTTCACATCTGAGGTGCCCATTTGCTAAAAGGAAAGTGAACTTGCAAATTCCAAGCTATAGAGGGGCAGTAAAGCTGACAGCTAATCACGTAGACAAATTTCTCTAGCTCTGAGAGTAGAAAAGGTATGACAAGGTTGTAGTCCACTTGTCTGGCACCATGACAGTGTGACATGGAAGGCTTGACTTCAGGAGCCACTCAGGTTACCCACTGAGGGCCAGGCAGAAAAGACGGGTAAAAAGCCTGTATGTGTATTCTGTGGGCCAGGGTAAGCCAGGACTCTTGGTTCAGACAAACACATGTTTACTCTGTCCCGCCATGTCTCTGAAAGTCTGAGAAATCCACAGACCAAGCCACAGGGTGGAGAGCAGAGGAGAGAGGTGAGACAAGGTGAGGAATCACACTGGCTATTTGGCTCTGACTATTCCAGACAAGATGGAAAAAAAGCACAAACCCAGGACCAGAGAGGGAAACCAAATGGAGTTTATTCACTTGCCTGCCTTCAGTGAACACTTTGGTGAGGCTGATAAGCCTCTGGGGCTCTCAGAAACCACAACTTCTCAATGTCTCAAGACCTTTGCATATATGAGGAAAGGAAGTTTGAGATCTGCCAACAAGGAAGATTTCTAAGTTGCTACACACTCTGTGTGCCCATTAGTCGGAATGTCCACTTCCCCATAAGCAACACCATGTGCAGACTCAGCTGGTGTGTGCTCTGAACAAACCCCTCTGTAGGAAGCAGAGGCAAGAACAACTGTCCCCGCACATTCAGCCTTCTGGGCTGGGGATAACAGCCACTTTGCTTTCATTTTCTTTCAGACCACTCCCTTGGGAGCTCTATGAAACAACCAAAGGCCTTGGCAACACATTTAAATACCTACCAGAGAGAAGATTTTATAATTTTTATTGTTGCTCTTTTTAACTTTCAAGTTCAGAAAACTATAATATCAGCCAATCAAATGTGTCAGAGGGACTTAATACCTCTAAGTGACTGTTCCCCAAGTTCACCTACACCAAAACCTGCTTCTCCTCCTCATGGTTTAATAAAATGTCAAGAGTTTCTGCCATTTCATTTGTGTGATATTCGATTTCATTAAAGACTTTTTTCTTAAAAGGCACCAAATGGACAAATATGTGTTGGTGACTGAACAATATTACTATGTATGTAAAAAATCATATGCCAACACTCTAGAAAATGATCAAAGGAACAGGTAAGCACACACTCAGTTCGCCACTCAGGAATATCAGCTTATTTCTCCAAATACTTATTAAGCACTCCTCCCCTTCCTACCACCCTCATATGAGAGTAAGAACTTGTCCATTTACATCAACATTATATCCCCCAGTGATTACAAGAGTCCCATCTACACAGTAAATGTGGGTATATAAATACTCAGTTTATACCATAAAGAAGTTCATGAAAGACACATTGGTAAACAAATAATACTAATAACCTTTTAGCAGAGGTAAATACTTGGGGTATAAAAGTAGATATTGAGAAAAAGTAATATCTGAGTTGGATCCTAAAAGGCTGAGAATGGCTCTTTCCATATATGCCCTATAGAGTCTGATGGTACCACTCAAACACAGATAGACACATAAACTTTTACATACAAAGAATATTCTGGAGCAGGACTAGGCAATACATACCTCTCCCTGAGGTAACATGCACTACACCCAGGACTCCTGTTCTCGATTCCTGCTGATTCTAATCATAACCTCACCCAATCATAACCAGTCAGAAGAACAAGAAAAAATGGTTACCCTTTCTTAACTCTGAATATCAAAGTAGTGATATCTATAATCAAACAAACTTATCTATGAATAGTAGTTCAAAGGCATATTCAGAGAGGTACTAAAGAAAATATCAACTCTAAGAATTATTATTCCTTTGTGAAAAATCTACCCAAATAGCCTAGAGCTAGGGCACTTACCTAAGGCAGATGAATGTGCTGCCATTCCACTAACAGACATCATTTGCTGCCACCTAACTAGCGGGGTTGTCCCGAGGGAGATCCACCCACCTCTATCCATACACCTACAGAAATACTGAAAACCTACTACATGAAAACATAAAACTAAGCAGGGCCAATCCCTGCCCTTAGTTCACAGTCTAGTAGAGATGACACAAAAATTAACGATTTTTTTCACCCAGGACAATGACCAGATGTGCTTTAGAAATATCATTCTAACAGTAATGTAAAAACTGTACAGAAAGGTCAGGAATTGAGGCTGGGAGAAGAGTTAGGAGGCTTCTGGAACCCAAGTGAGAAGCAACAAAGGCCTGAAAAAGACTGGGAGCGAGAATGGAAAAGAGGTTAATATCTGGAGACATCTCAGAGGCAGAACCAAAGTGATTTGGTGTTTAATCAAAGGCAGAGAAAAATAAAGAGAGATAAGATATACAAAGTATTAATGTGTCTAGCACATGCTTAGCTTAGCTCACAGTATACAACTCATTCTTTCCACTATTAATATCTTATCATCATTCCTCCCCTGGGTTACTCTACTAGCTTTCGAAGTAGTCTTCTTTTCTTTTCCTTACGTCTTGAATAGACTTAGCCCTCCTTCCAATCAATTTTCCTTAATATATCCAAGATTAACCTTCTAAATGCCAACCTTAAGTCATTCCCCTTTTAAAATTATTCACTGATGTCCTATTACTCTTAGGATAAAATCCACAATCTTTAGCATGTCATACATGTCTTTCACTCCTGTTTATAAGGGTCTGATCCCTGCTTACTTGCACATTTGTGCACATTGCTGGCCCCATTACCTGGAATACCTTTTCCCACTAGGCCTGGCTCATCACCCATTGAGGATTCAGTTCTATTTCCTGGAAGCCCATATGCAGGGTTGGGAGTAATAAAGACATTCTATACAAAAGGAACACCAAGTGCAGCGATTAGTAGTTATTCTTCTCTTTTTTCTTTCCCTGCATGAAGTATAAACAGGGGAGAAGAATGAAGTTAAAAAGTGAAGCCAGGCAGTGCAATATAGTGGTGAAGCCCACACAGTGCGGAGTTAGGCTGCCTCTGATTGAAACTCACCTCTGACTAGTTGTGTGACCTGGGTTGGTTACTCTTTAACATTCATCTATAAAATGGGAATAATAATAGAGCCTAACCCATAGAGTTATGAAGATTCAATGAATTGATTACCTGTGAATGTGACCTTATTTGAAAATAAGGTCTTTGGCAGATGTAATCAAGTAAAGATAAGGTCCTTCTGGAGTAGGATGGATCCTTAATCTAATATCTTAACAAAAAGAGGAGAGGAGACACAGACATACAAGGAGAATGTCAGGTAACAATGGAGGCAAAGATCCATTTTGATGTGTCTATAAGCTAAGGAACACCAAGAGAAACCATGAAGAGGCAAGGCTCTTCTTCCTTTAGGGCCTTCAGAGAGAGCAAGACCCTGCCGACACTTTGATTTCAGACTTCAAGCTTTCAGAACTATGAGAGAATAAACTTGTATCATCATAAGCCACTCACTTTGTGGTGCTTTGTTATGGCAATCCTAGGAAACTAATACATGACGGAAACTACATTTTAGAAAGCTCATGGTGTTAACAAAAGAGAGAAGGACCTAGAGGGAGGTTTAAAGGCTACTGCATCAGCCCAGATGAGAGATGACCAAATACCTGACTTACAGTGCTATTACAGGCATGAAAAAGTAGTCTAGAGTTAGAATAAACAGAAGTAGAATCTAAACGATTTAGCATCTGAGTAGTAGATATGAGAACTAAGGGAAAAGAGTCAAAGGCAACTTAGAGATTCCAAATAGAGGTTTTTGGAAACAATGGGAAGAAATCCTACAATGTTACACACCAAAAGTAAGTCAGAAAGCCCATCAGAAACCAGCATCAATACCAAACAGCCAAATCAGAGGCTTGTCCAACCTCTGTTCTTTGGATGGGCCCTCTGCAGAGGAGGGCCTGGGCCACGACCTACTTTTCACTGAAGCCCAACAATGCCATTGTACTGGTCACTGTGTTTGTTGGTTGGCTCCAAACACAAAGGCTAGCAGACATCCCATCCTGCTGGCTTGGTTTAAAGAAGAAAAGAAAGCTTTGTTACTGCCCTGGGTAATTCCGGGACAGGCATCCCAAGAGCGCCCTGTGGGAGGCTCATGCTCCAAAGGAGCCCCCTGTTCTCAGCTCGAGGTTCCACAGCCACCACACAAGTGCACATCCACACATCTGCCAAGGCCTGAGTTCACCACGGTTCAGCCTCCACTCCAGGAGGTCCACTGGGACCTGCGTGACTCAAGCAGGCAGCAGTAATGAACTGAGTCAAAGAGAAAGGGAACCCAAGATGTATTTCAGAATATTTAAATGTTAAACTCTCTCTGCCTTCATATATGCTTAAGTACTATGCAGAATACTCTTCTTCCCCTTCATAGCTTTGCTAATTCTTATTCATCCTTCTAAACCCAACTCAAGTCGCTTATTTTGGAAAGCATTTCCTGATACCCCATCCCATCTTTTGTGCCTCTTGGGCCCCCTGTATTTCTACCATTGCTTATCATATTGTACTATAACTTTGATGACAGCGACCAGATCTTTCTCAAGTTTGTAAGTCTAGTATCCAGTAAGGTAAATAATAAATCCCTGAGTTAATAAATGAATGATTAAGTACATTTAAATAATAGAGGCAGGTTTAAAGTTCCCTCTTTTATTAGAAGCCCTCCCATTTCTGTCATTACTGTAATTTAAGATAAAAAAGAGAGATGTACTTTTAGAGGAATTTTCTGATAAATATCATGCAAAACAAACATTTAATAATGCCTACTTGAAGGCTTCTCAGATGGCACTAGTGGTAAAGAACCCGCCTGCCATTGCAGGAGACATAAGAGATGTGGATTGGGAAGATCCCCTGGAGAAGGGCATAGCAACCTACTCCAGTATTCTTGTCTGGAGAATCCATGGACAGAAGAGCCTGGTGGGCTAAGGTCTGTGGGGTCGCAAAGAGTTGACACAACTGAAGCGACTTAGCATGCATGCACTATATGGCAGATACTATGGTAGCAATAAATACAAAGCAAAATACAAAACAGCCTGTCTGGCCACTCAGTGGAAGGAAATTCTGAGGATCTTTTGACCACTCTATCTGCAGACTCCTTAAAGTGATCAGAATCACATGGACTTAAAAATATATCTAAGATCTCTTTTTGAAAATTAGAGAGGGCATTTCTTTTATCAGTAGCTGAAAAAACCAGGTTAGAAGAGGCCATGAAGATACCACTCACTTTTTCCTCATACTTCCTGCAGACGCTAAGTATAACCCGCTCACCACTTTAAGAACATGTTTGTTTAATGCACCTGAAGTAGTACGAGTGTTTTTCTATGCACATAAACTACTATAAACATCAAAATGACTGTTTGCCCACAAGATTCAAAAAAGTATGACTAAGCTTCTCCCACAGATCTTTAATTCTTACTGTAAACATCTCATAATCAAAATCAAATTTGTTTAAATAAAGTAAACATTAAAAGATAAATCTGTAAAACTAATCTTCTCAAAGAAATGAACTAAGATAACACTAAGACTCTTTTATTTGCCCCATAAAGCTCTACTAGCAATCAATGGTCTCAGACATGATTTAAGATCAGCCTAGGTCTGCTGACTACTCTATCCAGTCTGCTTTCCTATCCCCACCTCCACGATATCTTCATCAGTGACATAGTTATTAAGGTCATGTTTGAAAGCTTTCTTCTATACTTCAATAAAAAAATTTTTTAATTCAAATCCAACTTGCTACCCCATATCTACGACAACCTCACATTTTCCAGATTCAGACAAGAACCTCTGACATTCACCTTGTGATTGAACTCACACTGAACAAAGCAATCTGTTAAGGAAGACAACAGACCCTGCTTCCCCTTTCCCCAGATCTCAGGAGTAAGGGCTTGACAATCGACAAAATGAAAATGGAAACCAAAAGAGGTTTAAGTTTCTAATTAAGATGATTTATATCAAAGGAAACTACAACATGGAAACTTATATTGCTATACGTAAAATAGATAGCCAATGGGAATTTGCTGTATGGCTCAGGGAACTCAAACAGGGGCTCTGTGACAATCTAGAAGGGTGGGATGGGAGGGAGATGGGAGGGAGGTTTGGGAGGGAGGGGACATAGGTGTCCCTATGGCTGATTCTTGTTAATGTTTGACAGAAAACCACAAAATTCTGTAAAGCAATTATCCTCCAATTTAAAAAAAGGTGGGGGGAGACTCTATCATCAAATGAGCCAATCATTTCTTCCACCTCTTCTGTCCATATCAACACACAACTTGGCCTATGGATAAAGAAAAAGTCAAGCAAAATTTAGAGGCAAACTATAAGCCCAGATGGTATCTTCTAGTGGCAAACGGTAGATAGAAGGACAAAAAGGGAGGAAAGGTTTCTAATTTGCTATGTGGAAAACAGCTTTCCAACTCAATAGTCACTCCAAGTGCAGGGAGAAATCTCCTCTAAAGGCTAAGGGTTAAATAGGTAACTAATTACCTGCAAGATCACAAAAATTCACAAAGACTAGCTGGAGTTATCAAAAGAAGGGGCGGGCAAAGAGGAGTCAGCCAGTTTTGGTTCAACTGCAGAGAAAACAGATTTGAGGTCTGGTGTATACATAAGTGAGCTTCCCAGGTGGCTCAGTGGTAAAGAATCCACCTGCTAATACAGGAGACACAGGTTTGATCCTTGGGTCAGGAAGATTCCCTGGAGGAGGAAATGGCAACCCACTCTAGTATTCTTGCCTGAATAACCCCATGGACAGAGGAGCCTGGTGGGCTATAGTCCATGGGGTCACAAAGAGTCAGACATGACAGCGACTGAGCATGCATGTATACCTAAGTATCTACAACTGTAAAGAAAGAGAGAAAGCCATTTCTTTGGTTTCAGACCATCTCAAATGTTGGAATTATGTGCCCTCTGTAATGACAGAGTAGAGAATTCCTGGGTGGTCCAGTGGTTAGGATGCCATGCTTCCACTGCAGGGGCACAGGTTCAAGCCCTGGTTGGGGAACTAAGATCCTGCAAGCTACACAGGAAAAATGAGAAAGTAAATGAGAAAAATGAGATGATTAAACTTGAGTGAAGTTAAGTCTAGAGTTTTTCTATCAACATGTTCCAAATTATCTTTTCTCTATCAGTCACTGGACTCTCTGAGAAGCAGCTAACGCTGGTCTAAGGCCAACTTGCAATTCAAACAAAGCAGCAGATCTGGATATGATATCACTCAAAGGGGTTTTGGGGATACTAAATTCTAAGAAATTTTTCTAAATAGCTAAAAGCAGAGAATGACCAAGGTGCTGAATTCTGAATACTTTTCCAAATAAATTCAGAAGGTTCTAATGTACAATTAACTTCACTTCTTGAGTTCACTGAGATTCAATGCCATTGCTAGATCAGTGTAAGCCTCAATAAAAGGTAACGGAATTAATGAACAAATTAAGTGTCTCCAACCATTTATCTACATATAGAGATCCCTTCTACACTCTCCATGAATCTACTCTCATCAGCTACCTCAGTCTTTAGGGCTTAGACCAAAAAGGTCTTGTCCATGGAAGGGCTTTAAGATGCAGTGATGTGTTATCCTTAAAAAGCTCAAAGACTGAATCTGGTCTTTCACAGCAAACAGACTATTCTGATTAAGTGTTATGTTAAAAAAAAAAAATCTCAGGTAATACATACATGGCCGAGTAGGCATTCCATCAGCATTCTGGAAATTTTCCAAATCTCAGTAAATGAAACAACCACTCACCTAGAAAATGGGCCTTATTTGATTCCTTACTCTTTTTCTTATCGAAGTCATAAGACCTTGTGTTTCTATTTCTAAAAGAGACCTTTAAAAATCTTCACAGATACCACTCCAGTTCAAGCTACCCACATTCTCTCATATAATCTGTATGTTTCTCCCCACTGGTCTCCTTGTCCTCACTTTTGTCACTCTACAATCTGTTCTCCACAGCAGCCAAAGTGCTATTTTTTAATACAAATTGCATCCTACTGTTCTCCTATCTAAAATCTTTCAATTGCTTCCTGCTGTATTTAAAATAAAATTCAAAATCTTCACCATGGTCTATAAGGCCCTGTATCATCCAGCCTCTATCTCTCAAATTTTTAATATTCTTTTCTCTAATCTTCATAATGTCTCCTTATCTTTTATGTATTCCCAGAAAAGTATTTCTATGAACTTATGTACAGGATAAGTTAGTCAGTATCAACATAGGTACATTTTCCTTCCTGATTTCATGCATGGATCAACAATTTTTTCAAAGATACTCATGAAAAAAACAATGCCCAAGGGTATAGAATAACAATATAATATGGTGGGATAGACCTGAAAGGCAGTCCATGCTAAACTCCACATTATACAATTGAAGTCCTTCTATAACATCCTTGCCTAGGGGCCGAAGTAACCCATATTAGCTTTGTAAAGAGCGTAAGTTAGGGAAGAGAATAATCACACTAAACACAACGGTCCTCCTTAACTGTGGAGCCCTCTAACTAACACTCCAACTTTCCAGCATCTAAGAATGTGATCTTTAGCTTCCTGAGCTTAATATAAAGGCAGTAATTGAGGAGGTCCACTACTTCCTCTACCAACCCCATGCTCTTCAATGACCTGCTACTTACTTGTTGCTGGTGGTAAACAAACAGAACATGGTCCCAATCCTACTGGAATTGATATATAGGAGAGGGACAATAAACAAACATCAAATAAATAAAGAATTATATGTTATGATATGTGCTACAATGAAAAAGGGAAGAATACTATCAAAGAGAATAATAATCTAAGTAATGATCTAGATGCGGGGGGAACCATTAGGAAAAGCCAATATAATGAAGTGAAAATTTAAACTAAGACTTGAAAATTGGGCTAAGTAGATAAAATGAAAGAAGAGCTTTTCAGGTACTATTTAATCTAATTCTCAGCTTCTTTTTACATAAGATAGCAACAATAATGACTACATCTCACAGGGTTGTCAAGTTGTCACAGGGTGAAAAAAGAAAATGCATGCCAAACTTTACATTCTAGAAATATTAGCTATTTCTTTAATGAGCATGTGTGATTTCATAATCAGAAAAAAAGTTATTTTTTAAAAAGCATCTGACACCGCCAAGTACAACAAATTATTGGTTAAAAATTAAAATATTTCCTCATCCTAACACTTTAGTTGACTTAAAGACTTATTGGGGAAGTCATATGTCTATTATTTTATTTCTAAGTCCAGTATTCAGTTCTGTTCCTTCTGAGCATATCAGAAACACATTTGACTAACTAGCTAGTCTGGGTAGAAAAGAAATTGCCAAGTGAATTAATTACAGAAGGAAAGGATAACTATGCAAGAGGTCTTACAATTGAACAATTTAAGAAGCCATTTAGAAATTATTCCATTCTTGAGGCAAGAATTCTACACATTCGTACAGGTACTAAAAATCACTGGAAGATTTTTCTCAATTTCACTTTTTTGATAACATAACATGTTTACTGTTTGCTTCCTTTCCTCCCTATTCAATCATTCAGCCAATACCTATAAAAGTGTCTTCTAAATATGAGGTACTTTGGGGAGATTAGGAGTATACATCTGAGTAAGACACCATGTTTGCCATTATATAATAACCAGCAAGTGATTTTACAAAGCACTTTCACAGTTACCTCATTTGAACTTTGCAAGATCTTGAAACATTCTTGTCATTGTTTTCTACTGAATGAAGAAACCAAGCCCAGAGAATTTAACTAACTTGCCTTTGGCTATTCAATGGATCTGAGATAGGGATCTGAACCCAAGTCTTCGGACCCTGAAGTCTGGGTTCCTCCTTTACTCTAGGAGCTTACACTGCTGCAAGGAAACTAAAGCAAAAATAACTTTAATACATGGTGAAATGTGTAATAAGAGAGGTACCAAAAAAAAAAAAAAACAACTGTAAAAGAAGATCAATGGAGGGAAACATTTTGACTACCTAAGGGAGAGATAGGGAGGTGTAGCAATGGTAAGGAAACAATCAGGAAAGGTTTTATGCAGAAATAAGTGGTCTTTGAGCCAAGTCTTGAAGAGGGGGAAGATTTCCATAGGATAAAGGGAAAGAGTATTCTGGGTTGAAGAAATAATACAAATAAGGAAGCAGGAAAACACACACTGCATTTAGTAAACACATAAAGCCTACTTTGCCTGAATTATAGAGTACTTGTTAAAGAGGAAGAGAACTAGAAGAAAACAGGCAGGATGATGCTAGAGCAGAGAGGACTAGATACCAGGCTAAGAGTTTATTTTGAGTTCCATGGTTTTTTTTTTTTGTTTTTTTTTTTTTTTGTTTGTTTTTTTTAATTTTTATTTTATTTTTAAACTTTACATAACTGTATTAGATTTGCCAAATATCAAAATGAATCCGCCACAGGTATACATGTGTTCCCCATCCTGAACCCTCCTCCCTCCTCCCTCCCCATTCCATCCCTCTGGGTCGTCCCAGTGCACCAGCCCCAAGCATCCAGTATCGTGCATCGAACCTGGACTGGCAACTCATTTCATACATGATATTTACATGTTTCAATGCCATTCTCCCAAATCTTCCCACCCTCTCCCTCTCCCTAGCTGTGCACTAGATAACCTATGGTGCCCTATTAATTTATTTTCAAATACAGATGCCTCGGTCTCACCCAAGACTTTAACTCAATAGGCCTTGTGTGAGGTCCCAGCATCTGTACTTTGTAAAAAACTCCTAAGCAATTCTAATAAGCCACTAAGGTTACAAAACTACACTGTAATCAATGAGGAAATCACAGAATACTTTTGAGCCAGAAAATGCCACTGATTTTTTATTCATTCAATTAACAAATACGATAAGCAGTTATCATTGTCAGGCACTATGAAGGAACCAATGGAGGCCAATGCAAACAAAACAGACCCTGACCTCAAGGAATTTATAATCTACTTACAAAGTCAGTTCAGTTCAGTCACACAGTCATGTCTGATTCTTTGCAACCCCAGGACTGCAGCACGCCAGACTTCCCTGTCTATCACCGACTCCCAGAGCTTGCTCAAACTCATGTCCATCAAGTCAGTGATGCCATCCAACCATCTCATCTTCTGTCGCACCCTTCTCCTTCTGCCCTCAATCTTTCCCAGCATCAGAGTCTTTTCTAAGTTCTTTTCAGTTCTTCACATTCGGTGGCCAAAGTACTGGAGTTTCAGCTTCAGCATTGTCTTTCCAATGACTATTCAGGACTCATTTCCTCTAGGATTGACCAGTTTGAACCTGCAGTCCAAGGGACTCGGAAGAGTCTTCTCCAACACCACAGTTCAAAAGCATTAATTCTTCAGTGCTCAGCTTCCTTTGGGCTTCCCTGATAGCTCAGTTGGTAAAGAATCTGCCTGCAATGTGGGAGACCTGGGTTCAACCCCTGGGTTGGGAAGATCCCCTGGAGAAGGGAAAGGCTACCAATTCCAGTATTCTGGCCTGGAGAATTCCATGGACTGTATATAGTCCATGGGGTCACAAAGAGTTGAACATGACTGAGTGACTTTCACTCACAGATTTCTTTACAGTCCAACTCTCACATCCATACATGACTACTGGAAAAACCATAGCTTTGACTAGATCGACTTTTGTTGGCAAAGTAATATCTCTGTTTTTCAATATGCTATCTAGGTTGTTCATAGCTTTTTTTCCAAGGAGTAAGAGTCTTTTAATTTCATGGCTGCAGTCACCATCTGCAGTGATTTTGGAACCCAAAAAAATAAACTCTGTCACTGTTTCCATTGTTTCCCCATCTATTTGCCATGAAGTGATGAGACCCGATGCCATGATCTTCGTTTTTTGAATGTTGAATTTTAAGTCAGCTTTTTCACTCTCCTCTTTCACTTTAATCAAGAGGCTCTTTACTTCCTCTTCATTTTCTCCATAAGGGTGGTGTCATCTGTGTATCTGAGGTTATTGATATTTCTCCTGGCAATCTTGATTCCAGCTTGTGCTTCATCCAGCCAAGCATTTCACATGACATACTCTGCATAGAAGTTAAAAAAGCAGGGTGACAATATACAGCGTTACCTACTCCTTTCCCAATTTGGAACCAGTCTGTTGTTCCATGTCCAGTTCTAACTGCTGCTTCTTGACCTGCATACAGATTTCTCAGGAGGCAGGTAAGGTGGTCTGGTATTTCCATCTCTTTAAGAATTTTCCATAATTTGCTATGACCCACACAGTCAAAGGCTGTGGGATAGTCAATGAAGCAGAAGTAGATGCTTTTCTGGAATTCTCTTGCTTTTTCTATGATCCAATGGATGTTGGCAATTTGATCTCTGGTTCCTCTGCCTTTTCTAAATACAGCTTGAACATCTGGAAGTTCATGGTTCACATACCATTGAAGCCTAGCTTGGAGAATTTTGAGCATTACTTTGCTACATACACAAGCAAAGAGTAAATTAAAGTCAATGATAAATACTATGGTATTATGGAAGCATATAGGAGGGATGTCTAACTAATCTTGGGAGATTAGAAAAGACTTCCTAGAGAAAGTTATATCTAAGCTGAGTCCTAAAGGTTAAATAGGATTTGGCCAGGCCAATGAGAGACAGAAAGTTTGTGTTCTAGGCAGAGGGAGAGCTGAGGCAGAGACCCAAAGGTGGAAAGGGTCACATCTCATTTGTGGAACTGAAGGAGAAAGAGGCTCAGTACAGCTGCAGTATACAACTGAGACCTGAACCAACAGATCAGAGAAGAACAAGCAGTGAGGATACAGAGATGGTGAGGGCCAGGGTTAGATATTTTGACTTTACTCTGAGGGCAATGAGGATCCATAAAAGGGTTTATGAAAGGAAAAACAAAATTAGCTTTGCATTAAACATTGTGGTGTTGGCATAAAGACAGACATATAGACTAATGGAATAGAATAGAAAGCCCAGAAATAAACCCTCACATATATCAAAGGGAAAAGGACAGTCTCTGCAACAAATGAGAAATGGAGAAATGCAAGTCAAAACCACAGTGAGTTATCACCTCACACCCATTAGAATGCAACTATTCAAAAAAAGAAAGAAAGAAAACAGTAAGCATCGACAAGGATGTAGAGAAATTAGAACCCTTGCACTATTTGTAGGATTGTAAAATGGTACAATAACTGTGGAAAACAATATGCTGGTTCCTAAAAAAGTTAAAAATAGAACTATTATATCATTTAGCAACTCTGCTTCTTAGTATACATCAAAAAAAATTGAAAATGGGGTCTCTAAGAGACATAGGCACACCTTTATTCAAAGCAGTACTGTTCACAATAGCCAACAGATGGAAGCAACCCAAATTTCCACAGATGGATGAATAGGTAAGTAAAATATAGTATGTATAAACTTGTGATGGAATATTATTCACACTTAAAAAGGATGGAAATCCTGTCACATGTTACAACATAGGTGAACCTTTAGGACATTAAGCTAAGAAAATGAGCCAGTCACACAGAAAGACAACTACTGAGTGATTCTACTTTTTTGAGGTACTTAAGTAATCAAAATCATTGAAACAAAAAATAGAACAGTGGTTACCAGGGACTGGAGGAAGAGGGAAATAGGGAGTTGTTTAATAGTACAGAATTTCAATTCTGCAAGAGGAAAAAGATCCAAAAACCTGTTACACAACAATATAAACATATTTAACTCCAATACTTTGGCCACCTCATGCGAAGAATTGACTCATTGGAAAAGACTCTGATGCTGGGAGGGATTGGGGGCAGGAGGAGAAGGGGACAACAGAGGATGAGATGGCTGGATGGTATCACCGACTCGATGGACATGAGTTTGAGTAAACTCCGGGAGTTGGTGATGGACAGGGAGGCCTGGCGTGTTGCAATTCATGGGGTCACAAAGAGTCGGACATGACTGAGCAACTGAACTGAACTGAACTGAATACTAACTATTGAATTGTACATTTAAAAATTGCTCAGATTGTTAAAAAATAGATTTGTATTTTAACAGGAACTCTGGCTGGCAATACGGACAATATGGATGCAAGGCAAGGAACAAGACTGATAGGGAGACTAGTTTAGAAGGTTGTGGCAAAAGATGATGATAGCAGAAGGAACTCACCTGAGGTGAATGGATTCAAGATAGAAAGGAGGCAAAATGGTCAGGACATGATGATTGATAAGATGTAAAAAATGCGAGAGGTCAAGGAGGAAGGGAACGAGAACTCTAGTTTTAGAAAAGTTAAGCATTATACTAATACTTTTATAAGTTATTAATTAATTTAATAAACATTTATTAAGGAGCTACTTGTGCCAAGTACTTCAGAAGGCTTTAGACAATTGTTCTGCCACCTTCACAGAGCAGCTTCTCCTCTTGGAAGTTCATCTAAACTAGCCCTTGACACAGTGTCTCCTTATTTGTTGAAAAGGATATAGACACGAGCCATTACTATGAGAAGGTCAAGTGTGCTAAAATGAGCATGTTGAAGAAAGAAAAGCTTATGATTCATTTTGGAAATCATTGACCTAAGAACCTACTATATAAGCAGGCAATGGTGACTGTGATAACAAGACCAACATAAACAGCAAGGAAACTCAGAGTAGAGTGATTAGGTATCAAGTGTAGGAATGCTGAAATGCCCTGAAGTAGTAAGAATGTGTGAAAGGTACATCCTCCCACCATCGTCCTATTTGCTACAGAATCCAAAGTAGGAGAAGCTCTCGAGTCAACACAGATCCAACTCTGATGAATGATACCACCTATCAAATTAAGAAAAACATTTTTCAAAATTTCTGTTAGAAACAGGTTTAGTCTAAACTCACAAGGGGCTCTATGAATTCAAATGCCACACTAGTTTCACAGTCATGG
Source organism: Bubalus kerabau (assembly GCF_029407905.1). Lineage (NCBI taxonomy): Eukaryota > Metazoa > Chordata > Mammalia > Artiodactyla > Bovidae > Bubalus > Bubalus kerabau. The sequence continues at coordinate 101,358,138 of NC_073629.1, read as the reverse complement.
AGAGGATTAAAAGAAAGATTAGCTAGAAGTCTCCTGAAGCATTTTGTAAATCCTTTGTCCTATCACTATCAACCACTGAAAAGATTCATCAGTTGCCCAAAACAACCCTGAAAGAGGCAGATGTCTGTGGCTAACAGCTTAATGGCTGGAAGTTCAAGTGTTGGGAAGCAGTGTCCACTCATTCATCTATTTATCCATTCACCCAACAAATATTTATTGCATGCCAGTTACGTGAGATTCAACAGTGAACAAAATAGCCAAGATCAAGGAGCTTAAAGTTGAGTAAATGGGATTATAGTCAGGTAGAACTTGACTCAATCCCAGCTCCACTACTTAGCTAAGAAAGTGAAAGTAAAGTTGCTCAGTCGTATCTGACTCTTTGCGAGCCCATGGACTGTAGCCTACCAGGCTCTTCCGTCTATGGGATTTTCCAGGCAAGAACACTGTGGAGTGGGTTGCCATTTCCTTTTCCAGGAGATCTTCCCAACCCAGGGACTGAACCTGGGTCTCCCGCATTGTAGGCAGATGCTTTACAATCTGAGCCACTAGGGAAGATCACTTAGCTAGGAGACCTCAGGTAAATTAACTTCTTTTTGAGCCTCAGATTTCTCACCTGTAAAATAGGAAAATACCACATATTCCATGGGATTGTATGCTAATGTATCCCCCCCACCCCAAAGGAGAGGCTTAGTAGGTCATGGCACACTTATAAGAAGAACAGCTTAATGTTCTTCTTATAAGAAGAATAACAGAAATAATAATAGAAAATAAATTATTTTTCTTATAATAAGAAAAACAGCTTAATGATTTTCATTATTATCACTCAGAAAGTGATACAAGCAGTTGAAAAATGCCTCCTTCTAAATCAATAAAATGTTTTCTAGTGAAAAAGCTGATAAATAGGATCTGCACAAGGAAGGTATCATTCAGAGCACTCCTTGAAATCCTGATGCTTTATGAAGTTATCTCCACTTCGATGTTCAGTAAATATCTCAAACTCAATCTATTCAAAACTGGCCTCTTGATTATCTTCCATCTTGTACCTCCTGAAGTCTTCCCATCTCCATTAACAGAAACTCTATCTTTCAGATGTTCAGGCCCAAAACTTCAGTTATCCTTGAATTATTTCATCTTCTCACTTCCCTCACCCACTGCATCAGGAAAGTTTGTTATCTCTACTTTCAAAATAGATCTAAAATCACGAGGTTCACTGCTACCACTCTGGTCCAAGTCACCATTGCCTCTCACCTTTTTTGCATAGTCTCTATTTATTTCATGGACTCTGTTGAAATAGTCTCTCTTAACTAATCTTTCTGCTTTCACCTTTGCCTCCTTTTCAGTCTATTCACCACACAGTTGCCAGGGTGATCCTGTTAAAAGGTAAGTCATATCATGTTGTAATTCTACTCAAAAACCTCCAAAGACTTCTCAATTCATCCTTAGTAAAAGAGGAAACTCTTACAATGGTCTGTAAGGCACCTTGCGGGCTCTGGCCCATGTTTCTTCTCTGACTTCCGTCTACTACTATTCTTTTTATTCCTTCTGCTGCAGCCACATCACCGTCTTCGGAGTTCTTTGACCACACCCAGCACCAGGCATTTCTCCCTCCATATCTTTACACTTGCTGTTTCCACTGCCTAGAACACTTTTCCCTCAGATATTCACATAACTAGTTCCACTACCTCCTTAATTTTTATCTCTTCTGTGATATCTTCTCTATCTACACATTCAAAACCCCAGAGAACATAACATCATATATACAATTTGTTTCTTGTTTAGTCTAACTCCTCTCCCACCCCTGATGATTACAATGTAATTTTCATGAGGGCAGAGATCATCATTTGTTCATTATTATATTCTACAGACTTCCCTGCAGCTTAAATGGTAAAGAATCTGCCTGCAATGCAGGAGACCTGGGTTTGATCCCTGGGTCAGAAAGATCCCCTGGAGAAGGAAATGGCAACCCACTCCAGTATTCTTGCCTCGGAAATCCCGTGCACAGAGGAGCCTGGCAGGATATAGTCCATGGGGTCTCAAAGAGCTGGACACGACTGAGCAACTAACACTACACTATATTTCGAGTACCTGGAATACTGCAAGACACAAGGTGGGAGCCAGTAAATTTTTTTCCTTAATAAGTAAATGAGCTAGAGGCATGCTAGCAAATCAGGGGGAAACTTCTTTAAGAAAAAAGTAAATTAAATGAACTCTTCTATTATTTGTAGGTTAGGCTGCCAACCTCAAATTCTTGTTTCTCAAATGTCTTAGGGAGTTACTAAAAATAAGGGCAGAAAACATGTACCACAATTTATTTAGAGATTTTTAAAATTACTAAATGACCAAACCAAAAGTTAAATAAAAGCTACATTTTTTCAGAAGTAAAGAAGACACCAACATGTATTCATAGGACTGCTTTAGCTATTTTTACATGTATAAATGGAATGAATTTCTAATTGTGCAAGGACTTGGATGTAGCATTTCACACTATTTTTGACTGCTGGCTCTTTCCACTGGAGTTAATGAAGCTTCTACATGTACTATGGACCCAATCACACGGGTATCATTATACAGACCCTATTTAAGAGACTGACCCTAACTAGAGAACTCGGAATTTGACATAACTTGGAAAGTGGAAGGGAGAAGAGAGACAAGGGCATCCCAGGTCCTGGAAGGCATATCTAAGGCTAGCACGTGTAGAAGATAGCAAAAAGACCCACCTAACAAAAGGGAGCAATTTGAATTCTGAAATCCGATTAGAGAAAGTCTAGAATACCAAACAGAAGTTTTTAAACAGAAGCATCACATTATCAAAGTATGCCTAAGGAAGATTACTTATGTAGTAACATATCAAACTGAAACAAAGGCAGACCAGGGACAAGAAAAGCAGCCACATGCTTGAAAGATAGAGGGCATGGCTATGCTGCCAAAGTTAACTCAAGGCAGGCACCAGACAACTTTGCATTTGGCTCAAGGTAAGATAGACCAGGAGAATAGTCTGTACTGGGTCACACAAAAATAAGAAAAGCAGTAGGCAAAACCAATGGCAATATCACAGCACACCAAGAAACTGGAATCGGGGTCTGGCTGCTCATTTGTATAAATAATGCATGAGTTTGGTTACTGAACCCACAGAGTCTCCTTTCATTGTAAGCTCTCTGATTATATAAAGGCTTCTTAGAGGTCTGACAGAAACCGACTCAGAAACAACACATATCAACCCACATAAACAAGGAATTTCCAAAGTAACTCTTCTTTAATAAAGAAAGTGGGGAAAGGGGTAGAAATGGTGAGTGAGAAGAGGATGAGGGCTTTGTGAATTAAAAATTCTCTTCAGCCACTTGCAGGGCTAAACATCCCCTCATGAGTGAAGAGCATTTCTGTCAGTACCAAGTATCTGACTGGCTGAGGTGACTTTGCTAAAGAGGCCAAGCAATTGCTCTGTTTATAGCTGCCATGCCATGTTCAGTTGCTTCCGTCGTGTCGACTCTTTGCGACACCATAGACTGTATCCTGCCAGGCTCCTCTGTCCAGGGGACTCTCCAGGCAAGAATACTGAAATGGGCTGCCATTCCAGAGGATCTTCCCAACCCAGGGATTCAATCTACGTCTCCTGCATTGCAGGCAGATTCTTTATCACTGAGCCACCAGGGAAGCCCCCTTTTTATAGCTAAATGGCTCTTATAGCCATAGTGGAAAAAAGAATAGTTTTTCCATGGCAGAAATGGCAAGAAAGACCCCAAAACATCCTATCAATTCTTTTGCTGACTCCCTTGACCAGAGTATTGTCACTTGAGGCCCATACCCTACAACCTTATACCCCGCTCATCCACCAAATTCCAAATCTTCTAGGCACTAAGAGGTTCTGTACAAAGAGGTCCCTCCCAAAAAAGAAGTTCCCCAAACTGTTTGATATGAGGATATTTCCCTCCTTGTGCTTTTCTTAACAAAGTAAAAAACAAAAAATATCCCCAAACAAAAACAAACCATAAAAACCATTATGAGATGACATGTAATCTATCTGTAAGCATCTCTCTCTCCTCTCCTTTGACATCCCTCCTACCTGAATATGGAATAGAAAATAGCATGTAAGTTGGTAGCAGCTACTTTTTGATTATGAATGAGAGCCAACCTTAGGACGAAGCTGACAATGTAAGCATAGAACAAAGAAATGGGAAGAGGTGGGAGGTCTCTGGATAACATCTATTTAGCTGCTGAATTAAACCAAGCTCTAACCTAATAAGCTGCTAGAATTTCAGTTTATATGAGTCCTTTAGTTGTTTAAGGCCATTTAACTATTTTCTGTTACTTGCACCCAAATACATTATAATATATCCAATAACCAGAAAACAGCTTTCCCAAATAACACAAAATATACAAAGTTAGTCAGAAATGAATTCTACAAATACTATATGTGTTACACATACAAGAACCTGTGCTCAGGACTATGGGGAATACATAAGTGAATTAAGGACAGCATGTTACAATGAAAAGAGTACAGACTTTGAGGTCCGATGAACCTAAATCCACATCCTACTTTGAGGAAGTCACTTAATTTCTCTAAGCCTTAGTTGTCTCATCTATAAAACAGAAGAAACAGAACTACAGAATTGTGAGAACTATAGCTAATATATAAAGCACCAAGCATAGCACTCAGCCCACAGTGGGTGCTTAATAACTAGTAGTTATGATTTTTAAAATGAGAGCAAGTTTTACCCTCAAGTAGAGTAGAAAAGACAAATAATTATAATGTGCTAACTGGGATGTTTATAGGGTATGAGATATTGCAACAAAGGTTCCAATTCTTCACCCCTTACTGAATCAATGTTCTTTGACACAAAGAACTTTGCAGTATGCTCCCAGTGTGGATTCAGGCATGTGACTTGCTTTGTCCAATCAGATATTAGCCAACCAAACTGGAACATAAGCAGAGTCATGAAAAGCACTTGTACAAATGTGCTGGCACACTCTTGCTATTCTGGTATCATCTTAAGAAGGACAAGTCCAAGCTGGCCCACTGGTCCCAGAAGACAATGAGAAACAGCTGAAGCAAAGTGCCCACACAAAGCTCACCCTACAGCAGACCACCAGCAGACCTGCAGATAGATGACTGAGCGAGAGAGAGAGCAGCAAAACTGCCCAACTGGGCCACTGGGCCCAGTTCAGCTTAGCAGAGCCTCCAGAGGTATGAGAAATAGATGTTTATTGTTGCATGGTTTTGTGGTTGAATATTACATAGCAATAGCTAACTGACCATAGGGTTATATTTCTGTCTTTAAAAACCAAAGATTTCCACTTCCTTGATACTCATGACTAAATGAAAGGCAAAATAAATAAATAAATAAATAAATGAAAGGAAAGGTTAGGTCGTCTGAGTCAAAGACATACTTTGGGATTCTTAATTCAACTCATTAAACTCGAAAGTACCTGATCTTTCATTAAACTGCTTTCTCTTTAACAAATACTAATTTGTTAAAAAATTAGAAGTCTATGCTTACTATAAGTAGTTTTGAAAAACACTCGTAAATGTCTGACTGTTCCAAGTTCAACTAATGTCTACAATTACAATGAACACTTGTAGAAATGGCTGAGGCACAGAAAAGTCTGTATCACCATTGTATGTGAGAAATATTCTTCTTAATAATATCAATACTTTATAGGCATCAATAAGAGCTGTGCTTCTCTACTGTAATTATTGACAAACTATTTTGAGAGAAATAAGGAATGGTGCTCACATTACTGTGGAGGACAGGCATTCCACCAATCAAGAAATATTTACTAAATATCATCCAAGTTCTAAGCAGTGCACTTGATGTTATTAGTAATTTATCTTTATGATCCTTAGTGAAACCAACAGCTGTGCTGTCACGTCAAATTATTAGGCCATTAAACCAGAAATCTATGCCATGATGGCCTTTATTGAAAACAAGCAAGAACATTTGGATATTTGGGATTCATGACCTTTGGCCTATTAATACCATAAAGATTATTAATATGATAAGTTGTATCAATATCTCATTAATTATACAGAAATACACTCACAAAGCACTTACTGTATCTTGCATATGACTATAAACAAGCTACAAAGCAACAGAAAATATTATTTAAGTGCAACATGGCCAAAAGAATGTTGCACTACAATCATCCATTTCTGCCCTTTCTACTACATCCACTTTCAAATTTGAGGCATGATCACAGATTTTAAAGCATATTCTTATTTGTCAGTAAAACCAACACACAAGCTCTTCCAATGAACTCCCATTTCAGAAAACAATGATATAAACAGGGAGTGCAACAAATACTTTTATAAGTGTTTATGATTAGTGTCAGCGCTCTGGTGGATAAAAGGCTTGAGAGGAGAGAGTTTTGTCTTTGAGGAATATATATACTCACTTCTGAGAAAAGAAATACACAGAAAATATTTCTTGATCCAGGATGCTGGTTATGGGTGTGTTCATTTGTGAAAACCTAGTGAGATACACATTTTCCATATGTGTGCTTTTATTTATACTTTGTAAAAGGTTTTAAAAATTTAATGACATAAACAGAAGTACAGAATTAAGTACTAAATGAAAACTACTGACAATTCGCGGAGTTCAGGAGGGACTGGTCACTGTTAATGCTATAATAGTTAAAATGTATTAAGCAATTACTGTATGCCAGTTACTGTATTAAATAAGCATTTTATATCCACGCAGTATCACTGTGGTCATAATCTTACCAACAGCATTCGCCACAACTACGTAATTATTTCTTCCTCCTTGAAACCCCTTCCTTTCCATTCCAGGGCAACACACTCCTGGTGTTCTTCTTATTTCCCTAGCTACTCCTTAATCTGCCTTTCCCACGAGACTTTAAAAATTCAAGTACTTTAACACTCAGCTATAGTCCTCTTCTCTATCTGGACTCCTTGGGATAGGTACTACTGTTATTATTCCTGTCTTACAAATGAAAACATTGCAGCACAGGGAGATTCAATTATTAGATTCAGTTAGTTATTCGGGAATCCAAGAATATTAAGAGATATGGCAATCAACACTACAGAGCCCATGCTCTTCACTACCTCACTAACCCACTTTCTTTGGCCTTCCATACAAGAGGCAGGACATAGCTATACACGTTCCACATTCTGGTGTTCTCAGTAATTGAGAAAAAAGACATTGAGTGAGGCACATGGGACCCTCCTTGACAATATATTAAGGATTAATACCAGGTACCAAGCCAGTAGGAAACCAGTGTTCTTGCAAATTCTGTTGAACAATTTTCCTTCTTAAATTCTTCACTTTTTATTCTGGTGCTTCTCAAGGAGAAATGTGAAATCATTCTAGAAGATAGAATCTAAAGAGTTTTCAAGAATACCTAGGAGCCTTATGAACACCTACTAAACCTAGAGTATTCTAGGAATCCAAATTTCTAAGAAGCGACCCAAGCAAATTATAAAGCTGGTAACCTAGTACCTGAATTTGGGAAGCATTTGTTTGAGAGGGGATTCCCTGGTCCTCAGAAGCTAAGTAGTGACCACTACATATTTACCTGCCTAGAAGAGACTGAAAATGAAATAAGAATAGAGATGTAAACTCTACAAGGAGTACTTTCCTCCAGTCAGGAAACTAGAGCAGCAACAGTGGAATTTTAGATCAGGACCCCACACATTTCTTAATAGTCCGGGAATTTGTTGTCATGATACAGCACGCAGCCAAGTGACATCATCCCTTCGTTTAGGAGGGAGTCATCCAGGCAGCAACAACCAATATAATATTTGAGCACTCATTCCCAGTTCAGTTCAGTTCAGTCTCTCAGTGCGTCCCACTCTGCGATCCCATGAACCGCAGCACCCCAGGCCTCCTTGACTCATTCGCAGAGTACTCACCAAGTGCTATCAGGGAATCCAAGAGTATTAAGAGATATGGCAAACTGTCCCAAGGCTACAGAAGAAAGCTTTGTTAACAATGCCCTTTTTACATAAACATAAATGAATACATATTTTGCATACGTATGCGAGTAACAATTAGAGTGGAACCATAAATGCTGAAACTAAGGCAAAGAAGTCACTTCAACACGCTTATTGAAGTCTTACCTCTGTGAGTGCATGCAACTGTCCTTGATGTACACACACACCCATGAACCTACAAAACAAAACAGATTTTTTTTAAACAAATGAAAAGGACATGAACATAACTAGTGTAGTTGTGCATGCATTAGAGACAGTCCAACACCTGTAAAGTCTACTGTCCTGAATAACACTGTAGCTTCTCAAACTTTAATACCACTCTTGTAAATTCTAAGTTTATCATGAAATATCTGGCTGTGGAAAGACCTGGTAGTAAAAAGCATTGGTGGAAGAGGGAGATGAGCAAGCCTTTAAAAACAGCATGGTATAATGAAACAAGCACCAAGCTGGAACCAAGGAAACCTGATACTGGTTTAGCTTGGCCATTATCTGTTTACATGCTCACACACACAAAAAGGTCACTAACCCTATGGTTTCCTCAGTTTCCTCAACTAGGAAGTAAGTAGGTTGAACTACCCAATATGAAGGTCTGTAATTTACAATCAGTGAACTGGGGGTTGGGAATACCCACATTTACTAGAGGACAGAGAGCTAACTTCCTTAACATAAAAAGAACTCTGCTAAATATGTAACTTTAAAAAGACCCAATAGAAAAATAAGCAAAAAGCACGTACATAAAAAATAAATAAATAAAAATCCACAGAAAACTAAGAATAAAGGGCTAATCATATAAAAATGTGCTCTCCCTCATAATTAGAGAAATGTATACTAAAACAAGGAGCTATTACTTTTTAAATCTATCAATGAATGAAGATTAAGAATGATAATGATTGGGAGAATTCCTTGAGATGGATCCAGTGGTTAGGACTCTGCTCTCACTGCAGAGGGTGCAGGTTCAATCCTTGGTTAGGGAACTAGGATGCTGCTTAGGAACGCAAGCCCAACAGGGCAGCACCCCCCAACCCCAGAAAAGAGTGATAATGCTAAGTGTTGTCCAGAAGGGAAGGAAACAAGAACAGGAAATACTGCTGAGTTCTCAGTACAACTTTTTCAAAGGGTAATTAATTGATCATCTAGCAAAAATTTTCATTACTCCAACAATCCACTTCTAGAAATTTATCTTACAAGTATACTCAATTTGGGTGAGCAAAAATTCACATAAAAGGACATCTACTTCACCAGTGTATGTGAATCTAAATACCCATCAAATAAAAGACTTGTTAAATATTTACAGTATAATTCATAGATTAGAATACTATACAGGCATTAAAAAGAATGAAGTAATCCTTACGCACTGACATGACAATATACAGAAAATATACTGCTAAATGAAAATGTCAAGCTTTAAAATACCATTTGTGTAAAAAAATTTTATATATTAATAGAAAGTATCTAGAAGCATTAATAATAAATGGTACTGAGGGGGTAAAGGGTGATTTTTATTTTTCAGTGCACAACTTATGTTATATTTGAAGTTTCTTCAAACATCAGCTTACATTTCTAGGTAAAAATAATTTTTAAACAAAAATCACAAATCAATTATTATGACTGATGATAATCATTAAGTGACAGAAGATAAATGACATAAAGCCAGTGACACTCAGGCCTTAGGTTGTCAAGAAAAGTCTCATTAACAATACCCACAAGGCCCAAGTAAGCTCTAGTTTAGAAGAGAAAAGAAAAGGGAAGAGATTGACTAAAGTGATAGTGAAGGCACAGCAGAGACTCTGCTCGAAAGGACCATAAAGTTCTATGGAGGCAGAGTCCAGGTCATAGCACCTAACAGGGCCTAGCAAATAGTTTGCTTACTCAGTGAATAATTGCTGGGTGAAAAGGAACTGAGTGAGGGAGAAAGCCTGGTCAGCTGTAACATCACAGCCGTTTTAAAGACATGCTGCTCTAACCAAAATTACCAGTGTGAAAATTTCACAGTTTCTCCAAGAGGTGTTATCTAGACCACTGGTTTTCTCTAAGGGCATCCAGAGACACGATGGGGACTTGAGAAAGGAAAAAAAAAACAAGGAAATATCTAGGTAGTACTGAAAATAAGATGCAGGTTTCAATGACAGGCTAAAACTTACCTCTTGGGAATAAACAGGCTTAGGAATACAAAGGAAGTGAAATAATAGAGTAGTTAAAAGAGGCCAGGAAAAAAAAAAAGAAAAGAGGTCCTGGATTTCCCTGGTGGTACAGTGGATAAGAATCCACCTGCCAGTGCAGGGGACATGAGCTGGATCCCTGATCCAGGAAGATTCCACTTGCCATGTGCCACAACTACTGAAGCCCACACGTTTTAATACCCACGAGCCCCAGCTACTGAGCCCTCATGCTGCAACTACTGAAGCCCGGCACACCTAGAACTCATACTCTGCAACAAGAGAAGCCACCACAATGAGAAGCTTGCACACCACAACCAAGAGTAGCCCCTGTTCGCTGCAACTAGAGAAAGTCCACACACAGCAATGAAGCCCCAGCACAGCCAAAAATAATTACTTAAAACAATTAAAAGTACAGAAAGAAGATAACTGACAATCTAGATATCAATTTTAAAAAGAGCTCTGAAGTTAGAGGGTGTAGGTTCAAATCCCATCTCCACTTGTTAATAGGCAAGCATTAGTTTCCCTTTTATGGATAATAAATAGTTTCCCTTTTATAGGATAATAGTGTCCACATCGTAAGGTTGTTGGAAAGACTAAATGAAACAACTTTTGGTCACCGGTCAGTTTCTTTACTGTGAAACTCACTACCTAATATGGAAGAGAATGAGGTGAGGAATGTAGGACAGGTAAAAGTCTAAAGAATTAACATAAGTAACACAGAGTGCTAGAAGACTGAATCTGGAATGCTGAATGTTTCTGGGTGGCATGGAATAGTGTTTTTGCAGATACAGCATCTGACAGCTTCAGTTTAACATCAGAAACCAGTTGGGTAAAAGAGGAAGCTGTACTAGAACAAAGGAAATCCGGGCAAGATAAATGAGAAAACAATCAATCTGGGGGAGCTGAAGTTTTAGAGGTATCTTTTTTTTTCCTTATTAAAGACATTTCTTTTTTTTTTTTTTTTGGTAATAATGTTTTTATTGAAGGACAGTTGATTTACAATATTACATTCACTTCAGGTATACAGCAAAGTGATTCAGTTATATATATATATTCTTTTTCAGATTCTTTTCCCTTATAGGTTATTACAATATATTGAGTATAGTTCCATGGCTATATAGTAGGTCCTTCTTGGTTATCTATTTGATATATAGTAGCATGTATATTCAGAGAAGGCAATGGCAACCCACTCCAGTACTCTTGCCTGGAAAATCCCATGGGCGGAGGAGCCTGGTAGGCTGCAGTCCATGGGGTCGCCAAGAGTCAGATACAACTAAACGACTTTACTTTCACTTTTCACTTTCATGCATTGGAGAAGGAAATGGCATCCCACTCCAGTATTCTTGCCTGGAGAATCCCAGGGACGGGGGAGCCTGGTGGGCTGCTGTCTATGGGGTCGCACAGAGTCGGACACGACTGAAGCAACTTAGCAGCAGCAGCAGCAGCAGCAGCAGCAGCAGCAGCAGCAGCAGCAGCAGCAGCAGCAGCAGCATGTATATTAAGGATTCATGGTGGCTCAGAGGTTAAAGCGTCTGCCTGCAATACAGGAGACCTGGGTTCGATCCCTGGATCGGGAAGATCCCCTGGAGAAGGAAATGGCAACCCACTCCAGTATTCTTGCCTGGAGAATCCCATGGACAGAGGAGCCTGGTGGGCTACAGTCCACAGGGTCGCAAAGAGTCGGACATGACTGAGCAACTTCACTTTCAGCATGTATGTTAAACCCAAAATCCTAATTAATCCCTCTCCCCTTTTCTCTTTTGGTAACAATAAGATTGTTTTCTATGTCTGAGGGTCTATTTCTATTCAGTGTCATATATGTATACATATATATGTATGTATATATATATCCTTTTTCAGATTCTCTTCCATTATAGGTTATGACAAGATACTGAACATAGTTCCCGGTACTATACAGTGGCTCCTGGTGATTACCTATTTTGTGTATAGCAGTGTGTATCTGTTAATTCCAAACTCCTAATTTATCTCCCACTTTCCCTTTTGGTAACCGTAAGTTGGTTTTCTATGTCTGTGAGTCCATTTCTATTTTATAGATAAGTTAATTTTGTATTTTTTAAGAGTCCACATATAAGTGATATCATATGATATTTGCCTTTGTCTGACTTACTTCACTTAGTATGATAATATCTAGGTCCATTCATGTTACTGAAAATGGAATTATTTCATTCCTTTTATGGCTGAGTAATATTTCATTGTGTGTATATTTCTTCTTTACTGTAGAGGTATCTTTTAAAAAGGTCAGTGTTCTTTAAGTGTTTGTACAGTTCCTCAGTCACCAGAATTATGAGAGTCAGTATTTTATTCATTTATTTAACAACTATTTGTTGAGTGGTCACTATGTATAAGACATTAGGGACAGAACAGTGAATAAAACAAAGTCCCTGCTCTCAAAGCAGTTTCATTCCAGGGGTCATTCTATTGGAAAGCAATTATAATAAAAAGTTAAATGGATGTTTTGCAGAACATAATTAAATTGTTGTGCATAGACAGCTGTATGTAGTGAACCTCTTACAGGAAGGATGCTTCCCTGAGATTACATGGTATTTCTGCCTAAGGATGATTCTATTCTCATTATCCCACCATAGCAAAAAGAGGTAAATAATACACAATATTCTTTTATTACAATATACAATAAGCATTTATTACAAAAAATTTTTTATAATATTACAATAAGTAATATACAAAAGCTTCACTACAGCTTTCTAAACTATAAAGGGCACTAGCAGGGGTTAATAACTAAGGCCTACTACTTGTTTTTATAAAATTTTATTGGAACATAAGCAGCAGCAGCAGCAACATGGTATTTTCTGGGGCTGCTTTTGTGCTACAACAGCATATTTAAATAGTTGTGACAGAGACTGTGTGGCTTGTGAATACTGAAACATTTACTATCTCATCCTTTACCAAAAGAGTTTGCTCATACTACCTTAAAAGACTGTTAGGAGGATAAAATGGGATATTTCAGGTACAATATCTAGCCTATGATCAAATAAAGGTTAAATGTTTTTTATTTTATTAACGATTCTAAATTGTACCATCTCTTATATGACTATTAGAGTTACCTTTTCAAAAAATGAACTATGTAATTTCCTTCTTTATAAACCTTCAATGGCTCCCTTCTGCCTATAGAATAAAGTCAAAATTCCTTACCACAGCATTTGAAACTTTCCACGATATGTTCCAGCTTATCTTTGGAAGCTCACACTTTCCCATGAGCCTTATTCTTCACCCATTTCTCCCTTTCCTCTGCTTCTATCCTACAAATATATTTAAATTTACTAATCTTAAAAAATGCTTCCCTTGCCCCCTCTCTAGTGGTTCAACAGTAAAGAATCTGCCTGCAATGCAGGAGATGTGGAGATGTGGGTTCGATCCTTGGGTCAGGAAGATCTCCTGGAGGAGGAAATAAATTTCTAATGGCACTCCAGTATTCTTGCCCAGAAAATCTCACAGACAGAGGAGCCTGGTGGGCTACAGTCCATGGGGTTGCAAAAGAGTCGGACAGGACTGAGCGGCCAAAACAACAACAAAAACAAAGCCCCTCCCTAAAATATGATCCTAAGTCATTCTTGGCATTTGTACCCAACCTTTAAGAGTAGGTTACATACACTATAGGGTTTCCCTAGTGGTTAAGACAGTAAAGAATCCGCCTGCAATGCAGGAGACAGGGGTTCAATCCCTGGGTTGGGAAGATCCCCTGGAGGAGAAAATGGCAACCCACTCCAGTATTCTTGCCTGGAGAATTCCATGGACAGAGAAGCCTGGCGGGTGACAGTCCACGTGGTCACAAAGAGTCAAGTCGGACACAACTGGGTGACTTAACAGTTTCACTTTACATACATATTTTTACAGTATCTGGCTTCCCTGGCAGCTCAGCTGGTAAAGAATTTGCCTGCAACGCAAGAGACCCTGGTTTGATTCCTGGGTCAGGAAGACCCGCTGGAGAAGGGATAGGCTATCCACTCCTATATTCTTGGGCTTCCCTGGTGGCTCAGCTGGTAAAGAATCTGCCTGCAATGCAGGAGACCTGGGTTCAATCCCTGCGTTGGGAAGCTCCCCTGGAGATCTTCATGGCTACAGTCCATGCGGACACGACTGAGTGACTAACACTTTCACTTTACATACATCTACCTATCTTTAACCTTCCTTTGTTTCTAAACTCATTATAACCTGCCTTCTGCCCACATAACTCTTTTTGTAACTTTCCTTACTGGGGAAGATTCAGAGTTTTATTTGTCTCTGCATTTCTAGTACCTAGTATAGTATCTTACACACAGTAAGCAAGATCTCAGTAAAGATTTGTTGAAGGGCATGAATGATTTTTATGACCTGAAACTTAACTTCAAGCTCCTCCCTGAGCTGGAAGACTTCATTTACTTACTGAAAATTATCCTTCTAGGATCAGCTAAAATTTTATTTTCTCTGCAATGATCTTTAGGATGCCTTCAGTTAACATTAGTACTCTTTCTCTTTCTTCCTGGCTCCCAGCAGTGCTAACATTGGGAGACTGCTCATTAGTATAAGTCAAGAGGTCCAAGGTCTGGAGTCTGACTGCTTGGATTTGAATCCTGGCTCTGCTTACTGACAACCTCTCCGTATTTCAGGTTTTTTCCACATGCAAAATGGAAATGTTGGTATTATCCAATCTATATGGTTATTGTGATGATTAAAATAACTTGAGCTCTTAGAACATAATATGCACTAGAGAATGTTAGCTATTCTTTTTAACCTTTCTGACTTCTCCAGATTGGAATATAAGGAAGGCTTTTAAGAGTACAGAACTCATCTAATTTATTTCTATATACACACAATGCTTTGCACATAAGATGCTAAACAAGTATTTCTTGAATGAAAAGGCAATAATCACCAAATTAGTTTCACAACGTAAACTCATTTTATAAGACAGAACATTTAAAGGCAGGTACAAGGGTAGAAAACCAAGAGGTATTTATTTTATTTCATCAAATATTTGTATAGAAGGGAGGCAATAGGATTCTATTAGCAAAACAATGGCTACATTCTAAAGTTAAAAGGGTCGTCTAGAAACTGAAAGTACTTGGTTTGAGTGTGATTTACCCTTGCTTCCCATGCCCTCAGACCCACCATCACTGTTACCGCACCACCCACAGAGATGTCACGGAGGACACGTTCAGGCAGGCACTGGCTTCATGTGACAGCTTTCCCCACCCCCTACTCACATCACCACATTGTAGTGGTGTTGCACAATTCTACTTCTTCGTGAAACTTTTCTGCTAGACCTTCTCAACCTCATTTCCTTTCCACCACCACCACCACCGCATCGAAAATGGTGTTAAAGAGCTGGCAAGCTGAGACAGGAATTAGCTTTCTATTGGAAGAGCTTGAGCAGAGCTAATCATTCGAGTTGCTATAAAAAGCATATACTTTTAAAAGGGAAATATTACTCATCCTTAATAGGGAAGTGATTTACGCCTAAAAAGGCATTTAATATATCAACAGTAAGTTTTCACTGAAATTTTTATTGCTACTTTAATCAAAATCTAAAGTGTGGCCGAAGCTGAAAATCTTTCTTGGTAAGAGACAGGATCTTAAAAAAAAATTACATTATGAATGATTCTTATTCTCCACTACCACCACCCAAAATCATGCAAGCTTAAATTATTTAGCTCAGAAAGGGGGCATTTTCTTAATGGATATGCTTGAGAGTGAGTGAGAGATTACTCAAATTTGTTATTTTTAATTTCATATTACACACACATTTGCATTGTCTTTTAGACCAACGCTTCCTAAATTTTAATATGGAAACAGATCATCCAAAAGCTATGTAAACTGCAGACTTTGATTCTATAAGTCAGGGGGGAACTGAAATTTTGAATTTCTAAAAAGCTCCCAGGTGATCCTAATGCTGCCTGGTCTATGGAGCATATATTGAGTAGCAAGGTTCTGTCTAGACCAAAGACAGCTAGCTGATCACTACTCTAAAGTTACTGAAGGTGTTTGGCCTCGGGAACGGCGTCACGATGTGGTTTGAGGCTCTTCCCGGGATCGCCATTATGGGCGTGTGCTTGTTCATCCCGGGAATGGCCACCGCGCGAACCCACAGGTTCAGTAACAGGGGCAAGGAAAAAAGGGTTACCCATTATCCATATCAGTGGTATTTGATGGAAAGAGATAGGCGTGTCTCTGGAGTAAACCGTTCCTATGTGTCAAAGGGCTTGGAGAACATTGATTAAGGAAACGTTTTCCTGGTTGATGAAGAACAACTCAGTCATGCTCTTCTATCCCTGCTAGTAGATTATGCAGCATATTGTGTAGCATGCATTGTATTTTGTAGTGTGTAATAAAAATAAAAAATAAAATAAAATAAAGTTACTGAAACTATAACAGGAAACTCCCAACTCTGATGCTACTGGTAAACTAGAGTTTGACCAGAGACTTAACTTTCCTGTCTTTCCTGTAGAATGATTTACCATTCCCCATAAAGTATCATAACCACACTTTTCCATAACTTAACTTTTTTCCTCAGACTGTTTCCAATGTTTAGAATGCCCCACCCTTCATTTCCACAGAGTTATATTCTGCCCCATAGCTCATTTCCTTTCCCCAAAACAAATCTGGCTCTAAGTAGAAGTATTTCTGAATTAGCATGCTTCTGAATTACCAAGGCACTCCATCTACACCACACTGCTACATCATCATAATTTTCTACCTTTAACTGTTTTATAATATGCCTTATATTTCCCTTAGGAGACCATAAGCTTCTTAAAGCATTCTCTTGAGTGGCATACAATAGTATATAAACACTTGCTGGATAATTTAAAACACAACTCTGAACACTCAAATAGTACTGAGTGCCAGCTATGTGCCAGGCACCAGTAATGATCATAACAATTATAAGAACTAACTCAAAGAGTGCTTACCATTGTTCTAAGCACTTTATGTTATATTCATTTAATCCTCATAATAACCCAAAGAAGTAATACTTTTATTAACCTGAACACACTGATGAAGAATCTGAGGCTCAGAGAAATTAAGTAACTTGTCCAAAGTCACACAGCTAACAAGTGGCAGAGTCAGGAGTCAAATCTAAACAGTGGGTTCCAAAGTCTGTGTTTGTTTTTTTTGGCCGGGGCGGGGGTGGGGGTCGGGGTGGGGATGGGGGAGTGGTGCGTGCTGTGTGGCTTGGGGGATCTTAGTTCCCCCTACCAGGGATCGAATCCAGGGCCCTGAAGTGCAAGCATAGAGTCCTAACCCCTGGACCACCAGGGAATTCCCAAAGTCTGTGCTCTTAACCATGATGTTATAATACCTCTCCGCATAGTTATAAAGAAGCTATAAAAATGAGTAAGACACAACCTGTTCACTTAAGAAGCTATTGGCTACTCAAAAAAAATTGTTGTGGCAGCTCAGAGCTCCTGATATAAGTCCAAACTCCTTAGCATGTTATTCAACAGTCTTAATGATCTGACCCAAACCTCTCTTTATTACATCCATCTGCATTCTCGATGTTTTACTGTAGTTACATAACCAGCTTCTCCTAAATATGTCCTGAATTCTCCCACTTCCACTTCCATTTTGTTGCTGGAATAAGTCCATCTTTCTCATCAAAATTAATCTTTCTCTTCCCTATACACTCAAATTACTCCATTTAAACTTCTACCGTAACACTAACCAGGCTTGCTTTCTACATGTTTTAGCTATGTCCACCTTTTCACTCAATTAGAGGACTCTTGAGGGCAGAGATGGAAGAGTATGGAAGAGATGATTACTTGTTAACTTCCCTTTTCCTCTTGAAGTAGGCTACATTTCCCAACTGGTTAAGATCATAACACTGAGTTCTGGCCAGTGGTACAGGGATAGAACTGATTATATCATTTTCAGGCCTGTCCCATTAAAAACCTCAACATCATCCTCCATATTTTCTTCCTTCATCTGCCAGCAGATGTACAGGATCCAATAGAGGAATCTGAGGCCCTGTCCTAGGTTAAAAGGAGCCCCCCTTCAAGCTCCACTCAACATGCATTGGGTTAGAATATGAGTTAAGAAACAGCTTTTAAGCCAATAAGATTTTAAGTTAGCCTACCTGGACTAAATACATCTTATAGTTTTGTTTCTCTATATATACCCAAAACACTGCCTTATTCATAATTCAGTTCAGTTCAGTCGCTCAGTCATGTCCGACTCTTTGCGACCCCATGAACTGCAGCACGCCAGGCCTCCCTGTCCATCACCAACTCCCAGAGTTCACCCAAACCCATGTCCATCAAGTCGGTGATGCCATCCAGCCATCTCATCCTCTGTCATCCCCTTCTCCTCCTGCCCCCAATCCCTCCCACCATCAGGGTCTTTTCCAATAAGTCAACTCTTCGCATGAGGTGGCCAAAGTACTGGAGTTTCAGCTTCAGCATCATTTCTTCCAAGGAAAACCCAGGACTGATCTCCTTTAGAATGGACTTGTTGGATCTCCTTGCAGTCCAAGGGACTCTCAAGAGTCTTCTCCAACACCACAGTTCAAAAGCATCAATTCTTCGGCGCTCAGCTTTCTTCACAGTCCAACTCTCATATCCATACATGACTACTGGAAAAACCATAGCCTTGACTAGATGGACCTTTGTTGGCAAAGTAATGTCTCCGCTTTTTAATATGCTGTCTTGGTTGGTCATAACTTCCCTTCCAAGGAGTAAGCGTCTTCTAATTTCATGGCTGCAGTCATAATCTGCAGTGATTTCGGAGCCCAGAAAAATAAAGTCTAACAGTGTCTCCACTGTTTCCCCATCTATTCCCATGAAGTGATGGGACTAGATGCCATGATTTTAGTTTTCTGAATGTTGAGCTTTAAGCCAACTTTTTCTCTCTCCACTTTCACTTTCATCAAGAGGCTCTTTAGTTCTTCACTTTCTGCCATAAGGGTGGTGTCATCTGCATATCTGAGGTTATTGATATTTCTCCCAGCAATCCTGATTCCAGCTTGTGCTTCTTCCAGCCCAGCATTTCTCATGATGTACTCTGCATATAAGTTAAATAAACAGGGTGACAATATACAGCCTTGACGTACTCCTTTTCCTATCTGGAACCAGTCTGTTGTTCCATGTCCAGTTCTAACTATTGCTTCCTGACCTGCATACAGGTTTCTCAAGAGGCAGGTCAGGTGGTCTTGTATTCCCATCTCTTTCAGAATTTTCCACAGTTTATTGTGATCCACACAATCAAAGGCTTTGGCATAGTCAATAAAGCATAAATAGATGTTTTTCTGGAATAATTAGTGTTCAGTAAATATTTAGAGTCCAATTAACTTAAAATTCTTATTGCAAAGCAGAACCTTTCAAGACTCTATTAAAACTGGGGTATGAAAGAGATTATTCATGGAAGTATGGGAAGAAAATTGAAAATTTTACTTTTTTCTATACAAAAAAGAGAAATGTTTACTAATATTTAATATGGGTTGATAGTAGCACCTGGGATGGGCTCAAAAATGTTTTCCTAATGGGATTCTATGGGAGACAGAAGATATCCAAAGATGTGCATGTCCTAATCCCTAGAACCTGTGACTATGTTAGATGGCAAGTAGAATAAATTTTAAAAACTGCAGATGGAATTCAGGCTGCTAATCAGCTGACTTTAAATTAGGGAGATTATCCTGGATTAGCAAAGTGGGTGCACTGTAACCACAAAAGGTCTTCAAAGGTGGAAAGAGGGAGGCATAAGAGTCAATATCAGAGGGCTACAATATGAAAAAGACTCAACGGGTCACTGCAGGTTTTGACATGGAAGGGGACTACAAGCCAAGGAATGCAAAACAGTCGCTAGAATTTGAAAAAATAAGAAAATAGATTCTCCCCTAGAGCCTTCAGAAAGGAATACAACCCTCCTTGAATTTAGCCCAGTAAGATCTGTAAGATAATAATTTTCTGTTATTTTAAGCCATTAGGTTTGTGGCAATTTACTACAGCGGTCCTAGAAAACTAACAATCAAAAAAATCTAAGGGTCACTATTTTATGTTATAATGTTCACACATCTAAGATAGATTTTGGGCTTTGACTCTTTGTAAAGAAGCATAAGGAAAATAATAACATTATTTTCTTTGGTGGCATTTACATCTAGTAGGTCAAATATTTATTGAACTCATAGTCATGTATAAAGCTCAGAGTTAAACACTAAAGTTTAAATGTTATCCCTTCTCAAAAGTTTATTACCTAAATAGAAGAATAAGGGAGAGGTATGGTAACAGTCTAAAACACATCTATCCTCCTTCTAAAAAACAAAACAAAACACTGACACTACTATTTTGAGTGGGACCTCTTCAATTCCGCATAACAGGACCTAGGAAGAGAAATGCAGCCACTGCATCAAAGCTGTCAAAAAAATTACTCTGTACTGCTCACCTGCAATATACCTGGAAACTGTGCTAGGTGTTTTATAGATACTACCTGATATGAAATTACCCCTATTTTATCATCTAGGAAAATAAGATTCAGAGTATTTAAGTGACTTGACAAAGACTAGAGAAGGTACTGAAAAATGGATCCATTTGGCTCAAAAGCCTATGTTTTGTTCTGTGATAATCGGTATGTATGAAAAAGGCCAGTAGATCAAGAATAATTTTATTTTTGATTCATAAAAAAGAACTATCTATCTGCAAACCAGTGAAAATCTGACTAGTTTGCTTTACAAGCCCTTCTACTGCCAACTTTGAGCAGTAAAAACAGAACTCTTATTATAAAAGTTTTTCTGACCTGTACTGGTCTTTCCGGAAAAATGTCTGACTCCAAAGTTTGGTAAAAACAATTAAGAGGCCTGAAATAAACCTATAGCAAAATGTTAGAATGTGGGCATGATTTTTATAATAATATGCTTTCTAAAAGGTCTGCATTTGAAACTTACTTAGATTGGTTTACTTTTCTTAAAAAAAAAAAAAGTTTTTCCAGAAGTTTGAATATATTTTTATCTTATTTCCTCACATAATTTTGGAAGGCAAGGCCCTGGAACATACTCCACCAGATTCCACTAAGCTGTAATGTGTGGCACTAAAAGGAACTGCTTTGCATTTTACTCCCAAATAAAGCAAAGATACCAACACTCTCTCTTGGACTACAAAAAATTACCAATAACCAAAAAGGAGAAGAGACGGAAACGGCTCAAATCTTAAGTCCCAAAAGAGCTATGAATCCAGACCCATAAGAAAAGGAGTAATATCCTTGGGTAATTAAGGTTTGCTGGAGTTCAAACGTGTTTTAGAGGTATTACATCACGGAAAACTGGTTGCACTGGGTCCTAGATATGAAAACTCATAAGGAAAACTCAGCTGAACTGACATTAACCACCAGAGCTCACATCAGGTGACAATGAGCAGAGCTGGTTCAGTCTGGTTTTCTCTTTTCTGCCCATGGCTTTTATAGTCCAATTTTAAGATTGCTAAAGGTAGAATAAACATGCCTCAGCCATCACTAGGTTATATCAATAGCACTACATATAATAACATAAGGATGAATTAAGTTCATGTTCAAATTTTACTCTTTATTAGTAAAACAATACAAATATCTAAAAAGTTAAAATGAGATCTGCTTGCTTATAAATATTATACCAGTTTAATAAATATAAAAACATCCTAGATTCTGAGAGAAAAATATCCTCTATCTTGAATAACAACTGAAAAATAAAATGAGACTAAGAATAAATTCATTCTGTACTTTATTTCAGAGAAAATTTTAAACCACATTGCTCAAAACAGTCATACAAGCAGCAAAATACCAAGTCTCCCAACAAAGGCAGAGCTATTAATAAATATATGGGCAGTGACTTCAAAATGTCCCCAACGTGCTTTTTGTTTGTAAACCCAGGAAGTTCAGAAGAGAACTAAAATCCACAAACCCAAGTATATAGATTGTCTCCCCAAGCACTGAAAAAGCTTCTTCCTCCTTCCCAAATTTATCCTTTAGCCTACAATTACTCATAAACTCATGCCAAAATAGCAAAATATAAACACAAACTTCAATTTATGTGAACATACTTTTGAAACAACACTCTCCCAATGATTTATTTCTTCCCCAATTCAACCCAAGAAATACTATGTGCA
This sequence comes from Bubalus kerabau, assembly GCF_029407905.1. NCBI lineage: Eukaryota > Metazoa > Chordata > Mammalia > Artiodactyla > Bovidae > Bubalus > Bubalus kerabau. Next base: position 101,335,957 of record NC_073629.1, on the reverse strand, counting down.
AATACTTGTACTCTCCATGAATAAACAGAACACTTAATTTTTTTTCACTGCCTGTCACATATATATAAGCACAGTGCAATAAGGATCAAGTAAGGTCCATCTAGTGAAAGCTATGGTTTTTCCGATGGTCAGGTATGGATGTTAGAGTTGGACTGTGAAGAAAGCTGAGCGCCGAAGAATTGATGCTTTTGAACTGTGGTGTTCCCTTGGACTGCAAGGAGATACAACCAGTCCATCCTAAAGGAGATCAGTCCTGGGTGATCATTGGAAGGACTGATGCTAAAGCTGAAACTCCAGTACTTTGGCCACCTCACGTGAAGAGCTGACTCATTGGAAAAGACCCTGATGCTGAGAGGGATTGGGGGCAGGAGGAGAAGGGGATGACAGAGGATGAGATGGCTGGATGGCATTACTGACTCGATGGACATGAGTTTGAGTGAACTCCGAGAGTTGGTGATGGACAGGGAGGGCTGGTGTGCTGCAATTCATGGGGTCGCAAAGAGTTGGACACGACTGAGCAACTGAACTGAACTGAGGGGCCACAGAAATAAATATAAATAAATCCTTCTTTAAGGAGCTCACGGACAAATAATGATAATAGTAGATAACATTTACTCAACACTGATGTGTCAGACACTGTTCTAAATACTTTACAGGATTTACCTCATTTAATCTTTATGAAGATATTATGTAGTAGGTACTATTACTCTCTCCATTTTACAGACATGAAGACCAATAAAGTGGCAGTCAGAAGTAGATCCTTAACTCTTTTTTTTTTTTTTTTTTTTTGCTTAACAAGTTATCTATTTATTGTTGTTTGAATCCTTAACTCTAAAGGTTATGCTATAGAGCCTCAATATATAATGCTTCAGATGATTACAACAGCAACAATAATAAAAAATAATAGTTAAGATTTAGTGCCTTGCATTGTGATAAGTTGTTTGTGGACATTATTTCATTTAATCATCTCCATAAAAGCAAGCAGGACCCTGGGCACACAAGCCTTTCAAACAGTTGCTAATCTGGGAAGGGCGGGGATGCTGAGACAAGGGAGGAGCAGTCAGGAAACAAAGGATAGTGTTGCTACCAATCCTTCTGGGGCTGCAGCTCTTCCAGCTGCCCCAACAGCCCCCGCCCCCCAACAACAATAACAACTGTGTGGAAGGTGAACAGTCTCTGCCTCTGCCAGCCAGCCTCAACAGTTCCTGGGCACAGCGCCCCAGGAATAGCAGCAATGGCGATGATTATAACAATGGGGAAAACAGGGGGCTAGAACAGGTACCCTCCTCATCCTCTATCCACAACAGAGACATGGAAAAGATTCTTCTGGATGCACAACATGAATTCAGAGTAGTTCAAGAGACAGTTCTCACTGCAACAGCCCTTTCCCACCAGAAGAGGGGGAGATCATGTTTGATAGGAAACAGCAGCAGAGACCATAGCTCTCAGTCAGAAGAAATTGCCGAAGAGAAAGATGTGGGTGCACTGAAGAAAATTGCAGACGGTGTCCAGCTGGTCTAGAGACCTGAAAACATTTCACCTGAGGAGTCCCACTCAGGCACCCTAAATATTCCATTTCCTTAAGCATGAGGAAAAGTGAAGCCATGAAAAAAGGGGAGATTTTTTCTCCGCACAATTTCTTAAGGTATTCATTCCATCTCTCTTCCTTTGCCATGTTCTGGCTTTGGAGCTAGGCACCTACATTGGAAAACGACTAATCACGATTACTGCCAGTACCTACTGAAGGAAAAGAGCCCCTGGGAAAGCGGGTGACTTGTATTGTCAGTAGTTTATTTGAACTTGAGACCATTGTGAGCATGACCCAACCTATACCCTGTTTTTATATATCCAAGTAGTTCTAGTAATTCTCAAATCCATTATTTTACTCAAACTCAAGGCATAGAGTTTTACTAATCTCATTCTCTTTTTGACCTAAAAAACACTTAGGAATTTCTTAACAAAGTTTACTGTTGTTTAGAAATTTGCAAGGGCTTTTTTTCTGCAAATGCTACTAGCAAATTATGATTTTGTCAACAATGCTGTTGTTTCCTTTTAGTTCCACTAGACTTAGACTTGTATCATTTGTGATACAAATTTTACTCTTGCAAGATAATTTCCATCTTTCTTTTTAAATGAGACCAGGTTAGCAAGTGATATAAAAGCTTTGTTGTTTTTCAACACAAAGGCAAGTTTGAATTTATAGGTATTAAAAAAGAAAATAAACAAAAGAAGACACAATAAAAAAATATCCTGGGCAATAAAAAATTATTTTAAACCAGAAAAGAGAGAGAAACAAAGAGTAGTTTTGCGGCAGGGTCCTGATTCCACCTCAAGAGATAAAACATAGTATCTTTGAGCCCTTCTACAGAATTAAAATCTCCAATAAGTGGAAGATATTAGCATCCTTCATTCCAGAGGAGAACATAGTTTGATTAACCTCAAGAAGACCAAGAGAAGACCACCTGAGGCCAGATAAAAGAAGTACAAGCCCTGCACACACCTTGATCCTTATCAGCAACCCTGCCCTTGAACTGTTGCTATAAAACTCACCAAATCTCCCTGGACTGGGACACACAGTTTTTTCCAGAGCATGAGCCTCCTGTGTCCCTCTTTGCCTGGCAAAGAAATAAAGCTATTCCTCTTCCCAAAACTGTCTCCAAGATTTATTCAGCACCACTGCATAGAGGCTGAATTTTAAGCAGCACCACCAACCTGGTACAGTAGTACTATTATTCTTTTCTACTTCACAGATGAGAAAACTGAGGTTATAGAGGTTATATAACTTATCTAAGGTCCCCTAACTATTAAGTGATAATCATCCTGAACCTCTCCTCTAAATTCCAGACTTGTTTACCCAACTTGTTCCGAGAGGAGCAACCCCACGTCCATGGGCCAGAGGCTGCGCAGGCACAGGAGGACCGAGAGGAGCTACTCCATGTTCAAGCTCAGGAGGGGTGGCCGTGAGGAGATACCCCTCGTCCAAGGTAAGGAGCAGCGGCTGCGCTTTGCTGGAGCAGCCGTGGAGAGATACCCCACGTCCAAGGTAAGAGAAACCCAAGTAAGACAGTAGGTGTTGAGAGAGGGCATCAGAGGGCAGACACACTGAAACCTTAATCACAGAAAACTAGCCAATCCGATCACATGGACCACCGCCTTGTCCAACTCAATTAAACTAAGCCATGCCATGTGGGGCCACCAAAGACGGACAGGTCATGGTGGAGAGGTCTGACACAATGTGGTCCACTGGAGAAGGGAATGGCAAACTACTTCAGTATTCTTGCCTTGAGAACCCCATGGACAGTATGAAAAGGCAAAATGATAGGATACTAAAAGAGGAACTCCCCAGGTCAGTAGGTGCCCAATATGCTACAGGAGATCAGTGGAGAAATAACTCCAGAAAGAATGAAGGGATGGAGCCAAAGCAAAAACAATACCCAGCTGTGTATGTGACTGGTGATAGAAGCAAGGTTCGATGCTGTAAAGAGCAATGTTGCATAGGATCCAGGAATGTCAGGTCCATGAATCAAGGCAAATTGGAAGTGGTCAAACAGGAGATGACAAGAGTGAACGTTGATATTCTAGGAATCAGCGAACTAAAATGGACTGCAATGGGTGAATTTAACTCAGATAACCATTATATCTACTACTGTGGGCAGGAATCCCTTAAGAAGAAATGGAGTAGCCATCATGGTCAACAAAAGAGTCTGAAATGCAGTACTTGGATGCAATCTCAAAAACGACAGAATGATCTCTGTTCGTTTCCAAGGCAAACCATTCAATATCATGGTAATCCAAGCCTATGCCCCAACCAGTAACACTGAAGAAGCTGAAGTTGAATGGTTCTATGAAGACCTACAAGACCTTTTAGAACTAACACCCAGAAAAGATGTCCTTTTCATTCTAGGGGCCTGGAATGCAAACGTAGGAAGTCAAGAAAAACCTCGAGTAACAGGCAAATTTGGCCTTGGAGTACGGAATGAAGCAGGGCAAAGGCTAATAGAGTTTTGCCAAGAGAACACACTGGTCATACCAAACACCCTCTTCCAACAACACAAGAGAAGACTCTACACATGGACATCACCAGATGGTCAACACTGAAATCAGACTGATTGTATTCTTTGCAGCCAAAGATGGAGAAGCTCTATACAGTCGGCAAAAACAAGACCGGGAGCTGACTGTGCCTCAGATCATGAACTCCTTATTGCCAATTCAGACTTAAATTGAAGAAAGTGGGGAAAACAACTAGACCATTCAGGTATGACCTAAATCAAATCCCTTATGATTATACAGTGGAAGTGAGAAAGAGATTTAAGGGAGTAGATCTGATAGATAGAGTGCCTGATGAACTATGGATAGAGGTTCGTGACATTGTACAGGAGACAGGGATCAAGACCAGCCCCATGGAAAAGAAATGCAAAAAAGCAAAATGGCTGTCAGTGGAGGTCTTACAAATAGCTGTGAAAAGAAGACAAGCGAAAAGCAAAGGAGAAAAGGAAAGATATAAGCATCTGAATGCAGAGTTCCAAAGAATAGCAAGAAGAGATAAAGCCTTCCTCAGCGATCAATGCAAAGAAATAGAGGAAAACAACAGAATGGGAAAGACTAGAGATCTCTTTAAGAAAATTAGAGATACCAAGGGAACATATCATGCAAAGATGGGCTCGATAAAGGACAGAAATGGTATGGACCTAACAGAAGCAGAAGATATTAAGAAGAGGTGGCAAGAATACACAGAAGAACTGTACAAAAAAGAGCTTCACAACCAAGATAATAACGATGGTGTGATCACTCACCTAGAGCCAGACATCCTGGAATGTGAAGTCAACTGGGCCTTAGGAAGCATCACTATGAACAAAGCTAGTGGAGGTGATGGAATTCCAGTTGAGCTATTTCAGATCTAGAAAGATGATGCTGTGAAGGTGCTGGACTCAATATGCCAGCAAATTTGGAAAACTCAGCAGTGGCCACAGGACTGGAAAAGGTCAGTTTTCATTAAAATCCCAAAGAAAGGCAATGCCAAAGAATGCTCAAACTACCGCACAACTGAACTCATCTCATACACTCGTAAAGTAATGCTCAAAATTCTCCAAGCCAGGCTTCAGCAGTACATGAACCGCAAACTTCCAGATGTTCAAGCTGGTTTTAGAAAATGCAGAGAAACCAGAGATCAAATTGCCAACATCTGCTGGATCATCGAAAAAGCAAGAGAATTCCATAAAAACATCTATTTCTGCTTTATTGACTATCCCAAAGCCTTTGACTGTGTGGATCACAATAAACTGGAAAATTCTGAAACAGATGGGAATACCAGACCACCTGACCTGCCTCCTGAGAAACCTATATGCAGGTCAGGAAGCAAGTTAGAACTGGACATGGAACAACAAACTGGTTCCTAATAGGAAAAGGAGTATGTCAAGGCTGTATATTGTCACCCTGCTTATTTAACTTCTATGCAGAGTACATCATGAGAAATGCTGGGCTGGAAGAAGCACAAGCTGGAATCAAGATTGCTGGGAGAAATACAATAACCTCAGATATACAGATGACACCACCCTTATGGCAGAAAGTGAAGAACTAAAGAGCCTCTTGATGAAAGTGAAAGAGGAGAGTGAAAAGGTTGGCTTACAGCTCAACATTCAGAAAACTAAGATCATGGCATCCAGTCCCATCACTTCATGGCAAATAGATGGGGAAACAGTGGAAACAGTGGCTGACTTTATTTTTTTGGGTTCCAAAATCACTGCAGATGGTGACTGCAGCCATGAAATTAAAAGATGCTTACTCCTTGAAAGGAAAGTTATGACCAACCTAGATAGCATATTAAAAAGCACAGACAAAAATAAAAATAAATAAATAAATAAAAAGCACAGACATTACTTTGTCGACAAAGGTCCGTCTAGTCAAGGCTATTGTTTTTCCAGTGGTCAGGTATGCATGTGAGAGTTGGACTGTGAAGAAAGCTGAGCGCTGAAGAATTGATGCTTTTGAACTGTGGTGTTGGAGAAGACTCTTGAAAGTCCCATGGACTGCAAGGAGATCCAACCAGTCCATCCTAAAGGAGATCAGTCCTAGGTGTTCACTGGAAGGACTGATGTTGAAGCTGAAACTCTAATACTTTGGCTACCTGATGTGAAGAGCTGACTCATTTGAAAAGACCCTGATGCTGGGAGGGATTGGGGGCAAGAGGAGAAGGGGACAACAGAGGATGTGATGGTTGGATGGCATCACCGACTCAATGGGCATGGGTTTGGGAAGATTCTGGGAGTTGGTGATGGACAGGGAGGCCTGGCATGCTGTGATTCATTGGGTCGCAAAGTGTCGGACATGACTGAGCGACTGAACTGACTGGACTGAATTGTTCCCCAAAGCCTCCAATAGAACTGCAAAGTTTTTCTGAACACGAATGTCCATCCTGTCAAACACATCTGGGAATCTATAAATTATTTCCTCAGACTCCACTGCCCAATATCTCTCCTGAAGTTCTTGATCCTCCCACTCCAGTTTAGACTACTTATTATCTAGACTATTGCCCAGCAGTCACCCTGGACTTGCTATCATCCTTCTTTCCAGATCTTATGCCTTTTCATTTTTATCTGTTGTTTTGTTTGCCCCCTTACTTTTGATGGGACACATAGTCCAGCAGCTTCATAAGAAACAGCTCATGAGAAGTAACATTTTCAAAACCATGCATGTCTGAAAATGTCTTTACTCTCATGACTGACCGGTAGTTTGACTGGATAAAGAATTCTAAGTAAGAAATAATTTTCTCTCAGAAAGTATTGTTCTACTGGTAGAGCTTCCAGAGCTGGGTTTTGGTATTTTTTTTAAGATTTATTTATTTACTTTTTGGCTGTGAGTCTTCATTGCTGCACGTGGACTTTCTCTAGTTTCCACAAGTGAGGGCTACTCTTCATTGCAGCGTGCAGGCTGCTCATCGTGGTGGCTTCTCTTGTTGAGGAGCACAGGCTCTAGGCGCAAGGGCTTCAGCAGTTGCAGTGTATGGGCTCAGTAGTTGTGGCCCATGGGCTTAGTTGCTCCGAAGCATGTGGGATCTTCCCAGACTGGGGAATCAAACCTGTGTCCCTTGCATTGCAAGGAGCATTCTTAACCACTGGACCACAAGGGAAGCCCCCAGAGCTGGTTCTGAGAAGTCTGATACCATTTGAATTTTCAGTCCTATATATGGCCTCTGGTTCTCTCCTCCCCTACGCTGTAGAAGTATTTAGAATCTTATTTTTATTACCCATATTCTAAAATTTCACAACTATATGCTCTGAGATGGGTCTTTTTTTCATTCATTGTGCTGGGCACTTAGGAGGCCCTTTCACTTTGGAAGTTCATGCCCCTTGGTTGTAGAAAATGTTCTTGTATTAGTCAAAAACAGACTTCCTAGATTGATCCTTTACTTTTTAATTCTTTTCTCTCTTATTTTCCATCTTTGATTTTTCACCATTAATGGATGATTTCCTCTTTATCTCCTTGGCAGGCCAATCAAATACTTTAAATAAAGCCATAAATAAATAATCATATGAAACTATATATAAACATATAATCATATTTTAAAGTTTTCAAGAATCTTTATGGCTCTCTAATTGCTCCTATTTTATAGTATACTATTCTTATTTCATAGATGGATCTCCTTCTCAAACCTCTCCTAGAAGAAGCATATTTAGAAGATAATAATTAGTTTTTTTGCTGGTTACACTTCAAAGTTTTCTTCTTTTACTTGGGGCTCTTCAATTTCTCCAAATCCACCAGTTTCCTGGCAGATGTGGGTGGGATGGGGATGATTCCTACCTGCTTAAGAGTCAAAGGATAGAAGAGGACTCGAAGTCTCAAGAGCCTCACCATTCAGTACACAGACAGTCCCTTCATTTCCCTCTTCTTAGGATAACATTCCTTCTCCATCAGCTGTCATACTAGATGCTTACCTAGTATGAAGCATGTATGGTTCAATTGTTTTCCAAAAATAAAAATTCACCTCTTGTTGAGGTAAGTGAGACTTAACTGATTAATTGCAATGAATGGAGATGGTGACTTTTAGGCCCAGTTACCCCTGAAAAGACTTTCAATAGTCCTCCTGTTTTCAGGCCAAGCCTGACATCCACCTTCAGTTCCAGAGCTGAACTGTAGGTTTTGTAGGTTTCTGTGATGCTAACTGGCTTGCTTCTATCTAGCATCTGCCTCTATAGACAGTACTTTCAAGGAACTCACCCTATCTGAAGGCTACAAATAAAAAGTAAACAAATAAATAAGATATTTTCAAAGACGATAAGAATGATGTAGACAAAGCATAATATGAGGGGGTAAAGAGTGATACTGGATGGCTATTTTAGACAGGCTAGTCAACAAAAGTCTCTTTGAGGATGGGATATCTCAGAAGAAGCATGCTAAATGATTCTGGAACAAAGACATTATAGGAAAAGGGAAAAGAAAGTACAAAGACCCTGAAGTATGAAAGAGGTTGGTGTATCTGAGAAACAAAAAGGCCAGTAAGGGTGGTTAGGATGGTGTAAGCTAGGAAAGAGTGATCAGAAATAAGCTCAGGGACTTCCCTAGCGGTCCAGTGGTTAAGACTTTGCCTTCCAATGCAAGGGGTGCAGGTTCAACCCCTGGTCGGGGAGCTAAGATCCCACATGCCTTGTAGCCAAAAAACATAACCTCATAGCCAAAAAGCATAAAACAGAAGCAATATTGTAACAAATTCAATAAAGACCTTAAAAATGGTCTACATTAAAAAAAAAGAAGAAAATAAGGTCAGAGAAGCAGATAGGTCAACTCATTTAAGGTCTTGTATGCATACATCTCAACATCAAAGCCCAGGGTTTAGACTTCATTTGAAGAGTGACAAAAAGTCATAGAAGGAAATTCAACAGAGGTGGATGGTATGATCTGATTTACCTTTTTCAAGTTCAAACTGGCTACCATGGAACAAGAGAGGAATCTGGGAGATCAACTAAGAGTGTTGAAGTAGGATGGTGGCTATGGAGCTAATAAGTGGTAGTCAGACTCAGGGCATATTTTAAAAATAATGTTAAACTACTTGAAGGTTTGAAGTAGGGTATAAAGGAAAAATATTAAAGATGACACCTAAGGTTTTGGCATAAGTAACAGATGAATGGTAATTCCATTTGCTGAGAATGGGAGACATCTAGAAAGTAAAACATGTGGGTGGGATAGGAATATGATCAACAGTGGCCCATAACAGGTGCTCAGTAATTGGTACCCTTTGTTTATACTAACAATCATCTTACATTGTATGTCAATTATATCTCAATAAATTTCTTAAAAATCACGTTCTTTCTGGGGTTATACTACATCACTATCCACAGACAATAACATAAATAGTACTGAAGCTGATTCCACCTTTATTTTAAACAAAAACTTTCTGGTTATATGACATTAGAACTCAGACTCAATTCATAAGTCATCAGACTTTCTAGCATAGTACAGAGAAGAGAAAACAATATTAAGATCCCCTTACCAACGTGCAAGTGTTATAAAATTTGCTTTGACGGCTATATTGACACTCTTTCATTTAGTTACTCACTAGTATTACAATGATAAAATCAAAAAGGTGAACTTTAATCCATCATTTTTAAATGCTTCCCATTTATTCTGAACAACACGTGCACACACACAATGCAAACACACCCTGAGATAATATATTTTTCAAACCTGATTATTTAAAAACTATTCAACATTAATTCCGTATGATTTCTAAGCTGATCCATTCTCCTCATTTAACAAAAGGGGAAACCAAAGCCCAGAGGTCAAATAACTTGTCCAAGAGAACACAATTAGGAAATCACAGAGTGCATAAGAATGTGCATAAGAATAGCTGAAGATAAGGCTAGAAAAATAGAGCAGACGTTAGCTGTCTGTCTAAAGAATTTCTGATTCAATTCTGAAATAAATGGGAGCCACAAAAAGTTTTTAAGAAATGTTCAGTCGCTAAGTTGTGTCCAACTTTTTGTAACCCCATGAATTGCAGCACACCAGGCTTCCCTGTTCTTCACTATCTCCTGGAGTTTGCTCAAATTCATGTCCATTGAGTCAATGATTCTATCTAATGCACTCATCCTCTGCTGCTCTCTTCTCCTTTTGCCTTCCCTTCTCTTCTTTTGCTTTCCCAGAATCAGGATCTTTCCCAGTGAGCCAGCTCTTTGTATAAGCTATACGATTAGAGCTATGTATCAGGAAAAGTGAAAAGGAGGGCAAAAAGAATAATTCATTCAAGGCAAAAGTGAAGAGGATTGAACTGACAAATGCATAGGGGAAGAAGAAGATGCAAAAGTCTTTGAAGGTTTAAAATCAAGAGCTTAGTTTCTGATTAGAAGCAAGGAATAAAAGGAATAACTAGAGATGAATTTGGGATTTTCATAATGGGTAACTGGAAAGACTGCTATCTTAATAATGAGGTTGGGAAAATACTCTGACACATCCTCATAGCATTAGCAGATATTAGTCTGTTTCCTAGGTATACAGCTTGCTTCCTATGGAGACCATCTGGGAGGTAACAGTCCCCTACTTCTCATCTATTCACCATGGTATTACCTAGCATGGGGTTGGACTGAGTAGTTCTAAATAAATATTTGGTGATTTGAAAGCATATTCTTCATTTTAACAAAATGGCAATCATATTGTTGCATATGGATTCTGAAGAGGAGTTAATTCTGAATAAAAATAGGTAGATAGGAAAATAAATTCAGAATGTGGCCTAAAAAGAAGTAAACATGAGATTGTCAACAAGGAGTCTAAAAGAAATATTAAATTTCTCATGGCATGAAGAATAACAAAGAGGTATGAGAACAAATCTTGGTACAAGTCTTCAAAAAGGCCATTGGGGAGTGGAAGTGAGCAGGGCACAGAATTGGATTACAGATCTTTGAGCATAAGACTTCCTGGCATAAACAACCTTATTCACAAGAGGTCCAAACTATCAACAAAGGTCCCTCCCTCAACAAAGCACTTTATTGTTCTTTTTCTCAACTGATAAGTTAGAGCCACTGATGATAAAACAATCTTAACTGTATCCATGTATTAAAAAAATATAGACACACAAACAAAATACACACATCTACTTGCCTCTGTGTCTCACCAGGGCCACTCTCTTCCTTCCAACTAGAAATCTTAGGAGGGAGAAAGATAAAAAGAAAAGAGGAAGTAGGGAGGCTGGGGTCAAGAAAAAGAGAGAAATAAAACTGCAAAAGTTCAGCTCATTCACTCATGCTGGGCACAAAATAGCTGTGCCAGCAGAGGACCAATTCATGCCCAGAGGATCAGATGCCCACCATCTGGCAGCACATGCAGATAGCCTTTTTTCCCAAGTACACCTTCAAAATCACTAATGTAGCAAATTTCAACTTTTTCTTTGTTTTTAAGTGGGAGATCTTTTCTGTAAAACTCTTAGATGGAAGTTCAATATAAAACAGCTTCTCTGGCTGGATGAAGCAGAGATGGAAACCGAAAGGCTCATCTGCTCAGCCACCTCCCTCCTGAGGTTAAGCCCCTGAGGACACAAGTCGGTGAAAATCCTAGGGTTCCAAGAGATGGATTCTTCCCAATTTAAATCTCATAATGAAGGAAAATTTTGGTGCATATTTCTGTCTCAGCTTTTGTACCTCTAGAAACAAACTAACCTGTACTAACAGCTTGAAAATAGGCTAAGAGCCATACTAACGAATGGGAACAAAAAATTTGAATCACAAAAAATATAAACTATGAACAGTAAATTTCTAAGACGATTAGAAAAGCATTCATGGAGAAGAAAATGGCAGCCCACTCCAGTACCCTTGCCTGGAAAACCCCATGGACAGAGAAGCCTGGTAGGCTACAGTCCATGGGGTCGCAAAGAGTAGGACACGACTGAGCGACATCACTTTCACTTTCACTTTCCTCACCTCCTACTCTACTCTGTCTATAAAAGAAACTGGCATTCAGACCCATATAAGATCATACGCTGGGGCACTAGCCTGCCATCTTCTAGGACGCCTAACTTTCCAAATAAAGTTGTATTCCTTGCTTCAGCAAAAAAAAAAAAAGAAAAGCATTCAGTTCAGTCGCTCAGTCGTGTCCGACTCTTTGCGACCCCATGAACCACAGCATGCCAGGCCTCCCTATCCATCACCAACTGCCGGAGTCCACCCAAACCCATGTCCATTGAGTCGGTGATACCATTCAACCATCTCATCTTCTGTCGTCCCCTTCTCCTCCTGCCCTCAATCTTTTCCAACATCAGGGTCTTTTCAAATGGGTCAGCTCTTCGCATCAGGTGGCCAAAGTATTGGAGCTGCAGCTTCAAAATCAGTCCTACCAATGAACACCCAAGTCTGATCTCCTTTAGGATGGACTGGTTGGATCTCCTTGCAGTCCGAAGGACTCTCAAGAGTCTTCTCCAACACCACAGTTCAAAAGCATCAATTCTTCAGCACACAGCTTTCTTTATAGTCCAACTCTAACATCCATACATGACCACTGGAAAAACCTTGACTAGATGGACCTTTATTGACAACATAATGTCTCTGTTTTTTAATATGCTGTCTAGGTTGGTCATAACTTCCCTTCCAAGGAGTAAGCATCTTTTAATTTCATGACTGCAATCACCATCTGCAGTGATTTTGGAGCCCAGAAAAATAAAGTCAGCCACGGTTTCCACTGTTCCCCCATCTATTTGCCATGAAGTGATGGGACCAGATGCCATGATCTTAGTTTTCTGAATGTTGAGCTTTAAGCCAACTTTTTCCCTCTCCTCTTTCACTTTCATCAAGAGGCTCTTTAGTTCTTCTTCACTTTCTGCCATAAGGGTGGTGTCACCTGCATATCTGAGGTTATTGTATTTCTCCCGGCAATCTTGATTCTAGCTTGTGCTTCCTCCAGCCCAGCGTTTCTCATGATGTACTCTGTGTATAAGTTAAATAAGCAGGGTGACAATATACAGCCTTGACGTACTCCTTTTCCTATTTGGAACCATTCTGTTGTTCCATGTCCAGTTCTGACTGTTGCTTCCTGACCTACATACAGGTTTCTCAAGAAGCAGGTCAGGTGGTCTGGTATTCCCATCTCTTTCAGAATTTTCTGCAGTTTATTGTGATCCACACAGAAAACCATTAAGGAAATAAAAATTCTAAGAATTTGAGACTGGGACACAGTTGTGCATCCTCAGTTCAGTTCAGTTCAGTTGCTCAGTCGCGTCCGACTCTTTGAGACACCATGGAGTGCAGCACGCCAGGCCTCCCTGTCCATCACCAACTCCCGGAGTTTACTCAAACTCTTGTCCATTGAGTCCGTGATGCCATCCAACCATCTCATCCTCTGTCATCCCCTTCTCCTCCTGCCTTCAATCTTTCCCAGCATCAGGGTCTTTTCAAATGAGTCAGCTCTTTACATCAAGTGGCCAGAGTACTGGAGTTTCAGCTTCAACATCAGTCCTAGGGAAGTATAATAAATGCTTCTACTACTATAGGAATCCTCTGGCTAACAAAAGCCAAGAGGACTTTGCTTGCTCTAGGCCCCCTTGATTGGATAATTTCCTTCTGTTGTATTCAAAATATACAATGAAAGTAAAGGCATGAAAACATGAAAGATATAAACAACTAGAACTTCTTTTAAAAAGTAATACACTTCCAGGCTTTTAACTGCACTATATTTGAGACAGATGGCTTATGCAGGACAAAAAATGTCACCATCAAAATGAAAACCCACCATGGTTAATAATCAGTATAGTAATTTTCATGTATTATATGCTTACTGTGGATTATAACAGATCTATAGATTTTATATATATTATCTCATTTGTTGGCTTATTGTGAAGATCAAGATAGAATTAACATTACATTTTATATGTTAGAAAACTTAGCTCACAGCAAAGAATATGGTTTTTTGTAAGTTAAAAGGGAAGGGCGTGTCATTCCTGAACAACGAGGTGAAAAAAAGATAGGCTGAGAAAGTAGACCAAGGAGACTTGGTCTAGGAATAGTATAGACTTGGAATAGGAATGGTATTCAACAAGAGCAAAGATGTGCATAGACTGAAAGCCCAGGATTATCCAATATAGTAGCTGCTAAGCTTCCTGTGGCAATTTAAATAAAATCAAACAAAAAATTTAGTTCCTTCTTTGTACTAGCCACATTTCAATGCTCATTAGCCACATGAAGCTATTGAACAGCACAGATAAAGAACATTTCCATCATTTTAGAAAGTTCTATTCTATTCAACAGCATCACTCTAGCAGAAAACTCTTGAATGTACTAGAAACAGCAGTAGACCCTCAACAAATGTTTGGTGAGTGAATGAATGATAAAAGACAGATGGGATGCAGTGAGCCATTTAAAGAACTAGCCAGAGGAAAAGAAACTAATAATAATAGCTAACATTTACTGGACACTTAACAAAACCAAGTACTATTCCAGGGTGCTTTATATGGATTAAATTAATCCTCAATAACAACTCTACGAGGGATTTACGGTCATTATTCTCATTATACATGGGAAAACTAAGGATCTCAGAGGTTAAATAACTTTCCCAAGATCCAGGATTTGAATTCAGGCAGCTTAATCTGGAATCCAGAGCCTCCATTTTTAATCAGTACACTGTATAGTATTCTACTTCTTTATATAACAACTACATATTTAAACTTTGCTGTCAGGAAATAAAATTTGTTTAAAGTCAATCTTCCCATGCAATTACCAGTCAAGTTCATAGTGAAGAGAACAAAAAAAGAAGTGATGAAGAAAGAAGATTGGCAGAAAATATATCAAATGTTAATACTAGCTTGATGCCTAGATGCTGAGATTAAGGACCATTTTTTATTTTCCTGTTTTTGCGAATACTATTTTCTCAATGAATCATCCACAGTGATGATGTATCATTTCTACAATAATAATAAAACACTACTTTTTAAACAAGACGAAAATATAATCAGCTTAAAAATTCCTAAGCAGAACATCAAATCAAAACTCAACCATCTCGAGGAAATGGCAACCCACTCCAGTATTCTTGCCTGGGAAATTCCATGGACAGAGGAGCCTGATGGGCTACAATCCATGGGGCTGCAAAGAGTTGAACACAATTTAGCAACTAAACAACATATACTATATGGTATACTATACATTAAATAGTAAAAAAAAAAAAAAAAAAAGACTCAACCATCTGAAACACTGATATCCCCTAACTGATCTCTTGGCCACCAGTCTCCCCATCATTAAACCATTCTGAATTTGCCATTAGTTACCCTCTGTCATCTAATCCCTGCTCAGAATTCAACACATAAAACATAAAATATAATCTTCTTGGCTTTGGGCAAAACATTTCTGCATAGAATGGCCCAGTTCTACCTTTCCACATTTATCTACCAATGCTATCCCGTCAAATCCTTTAGGAGAGACATGAAAGAAAAAGTTCTTCTAGGAGAAACATGGTAGAAAGAGTCCTACCTCAAAGTTACAGACCTCAGACAACACATCTCTTGGCCTCAGTTTCTCCAATGGAGAAAAACTGTGAAAATTAAATCTTTAAACAGCCAAAACAGCCAGCATACAAGGAAGACTTCAATAAGTGGTTTTCTCATTGCTGTTATTATTATCAAAATTTTTTTCAGTCCAATAAATTACTCTATTTATTCCCTGACCAGATCACAAAAATAATCATAGTAGATATCTTAGTTCATCCTTTGAACAAGCTGTTGATCTAGCCTTCCCTGTGGCCAGCATCTCTACCTTCTACAAAATGGGTGGTCTTTTCCTTCATTCCACCTCATGGAGAAGAGAATTTGAATGGCCACAAGAAGTTGTTTCCTTCTTTGAAGAATTTTCCAACAGTATAGGTCTTATCAATCAGATCCTCCATGTAGATAATGTTATATTTACCAAGACATCAGGCAATCCATGTGTTATCTGTCAGGGAAATTTGCTTCTTGTTGATTCTGTCATAACCACATCTGTAGATCAATTCATCTACTGACTGTAGGTTCGGTTACCACCACGCAATATATGGTTCCACAGTTCATGGCATGTTAAATGGAGCATAGTCAATCTTAACGAAGGTGCCATTGAAGACTTGACAAAGGTGAAGAAGTTGCAACGTCTTTCAGATCTGTGAACTCACAACACTGATGCCTCTGATCCTAATGACAAATGCCAGTTTGGACTCTGCATGTGCATAGAAGCTGCCAGCTTTTCTTGCCATCCTAGCCATCAGAATCTCAGTTCTGTACATCTGCCTATACTCTTTGTGAGAGCACTTAGCTCCTTTACAGACAAGCTTCATTCCTTACCTTTTGAAGGATCTTTTGGGCAAATTTCTTTCATAGGCACTTGATCTTGAGCTCTGCAAAATTCCTTCCCATTTCAAAAAATATATTTGTTTTCTAATTTTATTTATTTTGCTGTGCCAGTCATAATGGCAGCACACACAATCTTCCATCTTTGTTGCGGCATGTGGGATCTTTTACTTGCAGAATACGGAATCTTTAGTTGTGGCATGCAGGATCTAATTCCCTAACTAGAGATCAAACCCAGGCCCCCTGCATAGGGAGCATGGAGTCTTAGCCACTGTCCACCAGTGAAGTCCTCAAAATTCCTTCATTTTTTCCTAAGGGTTTCAGTAGGAGCCTTAGTTTTCTCCTCTTCTGCATACTCCATAGCCAAATGGGCTTTTAATTCACTGACTCCTTAAAAAGCTTTGGACTTTTACCTTTATGCTTTATTTGTTATTATTTTGTTCCTTTCTGAGTTTCTAGAAGACTCCTGAGAGTCCCTTGGACAGCCAGGAACTCAAACCAGTGACTTAAAGGAAATCAACCCTGAATATTCATTGGAAGGACTCATGCTGAAGCTGAAGCTCCAATACTCTGGGCCACCTGATGTGAAGAGCCAACTCACTGGAAAAGACCCTGATGCTGGGAAAGATTGAAGGCAGAAGGAGAAGGGGAAGACAGAGGATGAGATGATTGGATGGCATCACCAACTCACTGGACATGAGTTTGAGCAAACTCCAGGAGATAGTGAAGGACAGGGAAGCCTGGTGTGCTGCAGTCCACAGGGTCACAAAGAGTCAGACACAATTTAGCGACTAAACAACAACAAGTTTGTTACTTTCTGAGTTCTTTCCCTAGCTTCTAAAATCCTATTAAACTTCACGTTCCAATTTGAGTTAACCTCCTCCAAGAAAGCTTTATGGCTCTGCCAAGGGAATTCCCAAAAGTTGCCTTATTAAATGCAGTTAATTACCAGAAAATTAAGTCTCAATAGGTAAAAAAAGACCTACAGCACAGCTAAATTCCAGCAAGACAGATTCAGCATGAAACCTGGAATCCTTCTTTTCAGCTATTAATACTATTCTAACAAGTCTCCAATAATGTTTCAGCTTTCTCACTGATCTCTGGAAGGAAGGAAAAGCCATTACCTAAGGATGTTGGGATGGGAGAGTCTATTCATGAGCTGCACTTCTTTCAGCATGTTTGCCCGGTTACTGCTCAACGTGTTCATCTTAAGAGCCATCACCTGGCCGGAAGCTCGGTGGCGCACCTAGAAAATAAAATAAAACAAGAGACTCAAGGACGGCAGCCGTATATGAGGTCAAAGTCTCCACATGTAGAGCATGCTGAGATGTTTTACTGCCAATTCAGATAAAACAGACATGGTAAGACATGTCATCATTCTATAAACTCTGATTACATAAGGGTTTCACAACCGTTAACAAAGATGGATTTATTCCTTTGAAGACCAAAACTGTTTCATATTAAGCTGGCTAGAAAATACATGATTATACCTCAAGAAATAATGACTTCTTACTTTGCTGTCCACCTAAAACTATCACAACATTGTTAACTGGCTATACTCCAATACAAAATAAAAAGTTTACTTTAAAAAAAAAGAAAAAAAATCACGATGTCTTAAAAAAAATACCTTAGAGAAAAATGGGGAAAATGTATTAGGCTGGTTCCTCATGGCCAATGCTTCTGAGCCTTAGGACACTAACCGGAAAGTCTCTTTCGTGGAGTTTTAATTGTGCACAGAAAAGATTCATTCACAAGGCTTATATAACACTTAATGAACTATAAAACTGTCTTTATAGGACACTAAACCCACAGCTTCAAAATCTCTCCCAAGCACCATAAAATGTATATCTATACAGAAAAAATTATTGCATGTTAAATATAGAAAGAAGGCAGTGAATCTTCTGGACCTAATATTGAGTAAGCCAACCCAAAGTTCCTTATAATCATTTACACACAATCAAGTCAGATACAAAAAACCTGAGCCACACCACTTACACCATTACCCATATACACAGAGCAAAGTCTACTTCTAAAACATTCATCCTCTGTAGAACTCAATCTATTTTACATGTAAAAATATTATTTTATAATTTCAATGCACACTCCACAGGTTTAAAAAACTCAACACTTTACCTGCAAGAAAATTAACTATGTTTTCAGTCTCCAAAAGTAGTCTCAGTCGTATCAAAATGAGAGAGAATCAAAATGAGAGACTAACAAAATAAGAGAAAATATTTTGTCTTAACCAAAAGAAGCTCAATTATTCACTTAGATATGTGTTTCCTACTGGGCAATTATGAATGAGGCTGTAGAAGAGTTACAAAGTACCAAAGACCTCATTGCTGCTGCTGCTGCTAAGTCGCTTCAGTCGTGTCCAACTCTGTGCGACCCCAGAGACGTCCGCCCACCAGGCTCCCCCGTCCCTGGGATTCTCCAGGCAAGAACACTGGAGTGGGTTGCCATTGCCTTCTCCAAAAGACCTCATTACTTACTGGTTAAAAAAAAATTCATTTCAGATCATGTACAACAGGGACATGCCATGCACAACTATCATCATTCTATGGACTTTCAGAGTATCATTTCAGGATATTATTTCTACTTCACCAAGTGGAAATTCCAATAGAAAACACAAATATCTACTTAACTCTTCAATCTCCAGAAATTCTTTGACAGGACAACAGCCTCAGAAGTTTAGTATAGCTATTAATATAGGACAGACAACACAGCTTATCTTAAAACTCAAAGGTACAATGTTTCAGAGTGTGTAGACAGAAGAAGGGGAGGAAGAATTAAAACACTCAGAGCCACAGGAACCCTAATCAGAAGAACTGAGCACAACACTGGCTGTCTCTCCCCTCTTCTAGATCCCTGAGTGAGATTTGGAGCCCAACTCTCTTCTGAGTGCATCAGTGATTCTGTTGTCATGTACCTCGTGACTGATGAAAGAGAAGTGGCTTTCCTTTTCAGATCCTGCATGGATAAGTTAAAAGAGACATTTATATACAAAGAACACACTGACAGTATTTTTCCAGCTTTATTTACAGAAGACATCTGTTTTTTAAAAGGGCTCTCCATTCTGAAAGTCACTCCTCTTTTTTTTTTTTTTTTCTATCATTTGAAAACTATCACTCTTGAGGTCTTTTTTTTTTTTAAATGTCTGCTTTTAAGAAACTTTGATAAAACAATGTGTGAAATTTAGGGATAAAAAAACTTGTTTCAAATTAATCACAAAAAACCCTACTTCCTTAAACAAGTGGACAAGGAGATGAACATGTTCATAACACTGTATATCTTTCATGTGCATAAAATATTTTCCTCTTTCTTCTAGCCCCTCAAATTCTACCTATCTTTGAAGGCCACACTCAAATATACCCTTCCTCTCTGATGTCTTCCTTGTCTGTCTCTAGGAACTGTTTGTGGTTTCCTTCTTTATACTGCCTCAGAACAACAGTATACCACTGAAGTCACAGTTCTGTGCATAAATATATCCTCACTAGGCTACAAACCATTTTGAGGCCAGGATCTATATTGTATTAATTTTTATTTTGCAGTACCTAAAAGGCCTGGCACATCATAAGAAAGCAATAAAAACAACAGCAAGAACGGTTAGTTAAATGATACTTCTAACGTACTTTTTAAGGGCCAGTGCATCATTCATTTATCCAGGTAATTTCTTTCGGGGTAGTGCTTTTCTTTCTTTTTCTCTTTTTGGTGGCAGAGGTACAGGGGGAGGATATAAACAGAAGAGCAGTACAAGATTTGGCTTAAATTTTCTGGAATTAGCCATCTAGAAAAGGACAAACAATAAGCAATTTGACCAATCAGTAAAGAAAGAGAATAAAGACTCAAATACATCACAAGAGGTATTTATATGAATGTTGATGCACTTAGGGGAAAACTTCATGGGACTTCAGTGAAATCTCCAAGAATTAATAGATTTGGACAGATTTTTGAAGCACAAAACTGACTACAGGCGATAAAGAAAAAGGTATCATCCAATATATAGGTCCACAGGATTTCCCTGGCAGTCCAGTGGTTAAGACTCCACATTTCCAATTCAGAGGACGTGGGTTCAGTCCCTGGTCAGTGAACTAAGATCCCACATGCCTCCGAGCAAGGTAAAAAAAACCAAAAAACATAGAGATCCACTAAACATAGGGAACCTGTCTAAATCCAGGAGGATCTTCATTCCAAGTTGTCAAAACCACAAAAATTTGTTAGCCCTCAAACCTACTTAGATTTTCAAAATAAAGGGAAGGTCAGTTTCTGCTTAAGTTTGTTCTCTACACATAGATCATTGCTACTACTACTAAGAGGATTTCCAAGAGACTGATATCTTTAAATACCTTTTCAAAAAAAAAATTAAAAACACAACTGCCATATGATCCAGCAATTCTACTTCTAGGTACAAACCCAAAAGGACTGAAAAAGGGTCTCAAAAAAATATTTGTACACTCATGTTCAAAACAGCATTATTTATAATAACCAAAGGGCAGAAGCAACCCAAGAGTCCATCAACAGATAAACAGATAAACAAAATGTGGCACATGAGGAAATATTATTCAGCCTTAAAAAGGAAGGAAATTTTGACATATGCTATTACATGGATGAACCTTGAAGATATTACGCTAAGTGAAGTAAGCCAGTCAGGAAAAGGCAAATACTTATGATTCCACTTATATGAGGTTCCTTGGATAGTTTAATTCAAACAGAAAGAATGTAGAATGGTGGTTGCTAGGGGTTGCAGGGAGGGGAGGAATTCAGAATTGTTTAATGGGTACAGAGTTTTAGCCTTGCAAGATGAAAAGAGTTCTGGAGAATGGTGACACAAAAATAGGAACTGAATTATACACTTAAAAATGGTTAAGATGGTAAATTTTATATATACTTTACCACAAGTATAAATAAAGAAAGGAAGAAAAGAAAGAAGAGATAGAGAGGGAAGAGAAGAGAATCACCAAGGTAAGAAAATTACTATCCCTTTTTGATTTTTTTTTTTTTTTTTCCCTTTTTGATTTTTAAACTTAGCTGATGCTACCACAGGATCTTCAAATCCACTTTCTAAAGAAGAACATAGCAGAGTGGTGAAGTACTCAAGCTGTCAAGATTAGCAGATCAAATCCAAGTTTTAATGCTTAGAGTGACTTCTTTTTGAAGTTTTCTGTTGTAAAATAAAGAGAATGATAGTCTCTATCTCATTTGGAGGATAAACTGATGTTGTTGTGTTAAAGAAACAAAAAAATGTGTATAAAGTACTTAACATAGTGCTTGGCACACAGTATTCAGATAAATAGGTATTGTTTTTAATAAAGATAAGAAACTATATGTTCATAATAGTTTAGCATATCAGGTGATTTTGAGATGATATAAAAAATGTATACTAATTTTAAGTGAAAAGAGCAATATTCAAATCTGTATTGGCCTCCAAGATGATTTATTTATCACAAAGGGGAAAAGATAACCTTTACAATGGAGAGGTCTGACAGCTAGCACCTTAATCAAGGGGTTATAAATTCAGTTATTAGCAAAAGTGAGACATGCAACATTATCAACCTTCTGAAGCAATGAAATATACTTGCCAAATGTTTAACTCAAATCTAATCATAAGAAACTGACTCATCAGAAAAGACCCTGATGCTGAGAAAGACTGAAGGCAGGGGGAGAAGGGGATGACAGAGGATGAGATGGTTGGATGGCATCACCGACTCAACATCATGGACATGAGTTTGAGTAAACTCCGGGAGTTGGTGATGGACAGGGAGGTCTGGCGTGCTGCAGTCCATGGGGTCGCAAAGAGTTGGACATGACTGAGTGACTGAAGTGAACTGAATCATAAGAAAAAAATTAGACATATTCAGAATATCTAAAAGACAACTGTACAGTACTCTTCAAACAAACAAAATGTGGGGGAACATTCTAGATGAAAAAAAATTTGGCCATACCTCATGGCATGGGGGATATTAGTTCCCTGACCAAGGATCGAACACATACCCCCTGCAGTGGAAGCTCAGAGTCTTAAGCACTGGACTGCCAGGGAAGTCCTGGAATATTCTAGATTAAAAGAGATTAACAGTCATAACCACTGAAATGAAACAGATGAAATCTTAACTGAATTCAGGATCCAAAAGTTATAAGACTTTTTGGAGGCAAACAGAGAAAATTTATTAATAGAGACTGTACATTAAATTATTTTACTGAATTAAGGTTAATTGTCTAATGTATAAATAATGATATGCTTTGTAAAAGAATGTATTCTTAGAAGATACATACTAAAGTATTTAAGTGTTATGATGTCTGCAATTTGCTTTCAAGTGGTCTGTCCAAAAAAATACAGATAGATAAAGCAATGTAGCAAAATATTAACAACTGATGAATCTAGATGAAGGGACTTAAACAGGAGTTTATTGCATTATTCTTTCAATTTTCTATAGATTGAAAAAGTTTTCAAAAGTTGGAATAAACAAGTAAAAACTGAATTTTATTTCCTTACATGAATTTAGGAAATTAGGAAATAAAGATTAGCTTTTAATTGTAGGGAAAAAAATTCTGCATATGGCATATGCCTAAGTTTATGTCAAAACAAAAAGAAGTAGAAGTAAGTTTATAAAATATTAATGATGCTTGTCATTGACAGATGAATGATTATTTTCTTGCTTTTATGTTTCTTCATTTTCTACTTTCTTCCATAATATACTTGCCTTAATTTTCTAATAGAAAACATTGAATTTATATTCATTTTTAACTAAATAAGTAATACATGCATATATTTTCTTTGTAACACATTAAAACAATATACATACGTAAAGTCCCTTTTGACTATCAGATTCATTAATCCCAATCTTCTGTGCTCATCCCCAGAAGCTGTTATTATTTCAAGCTTGACTAGTACCTTTCTGGGCCTTTTACAAAACACACTGACCAAAACAACAACAAATCACTGGTGTGTATAATGTACACACGATCTAGATGAGGGATATATTATGTATATCAGAAGATGAAAGCTCTACAAAACAGAGGCTTCTTTCAACATGCTCAGAAGTCCAAGTACCCTATATGTCTGTCCTAAGTCCTAAGAATGTTTCAGTAGTAAGCTGAAACAAAAAAACAAAAAAGCCATAGATACCATCACCACAGTGAGAAACCTGAGAACCACAACAAAGAGTAGCCCCTGCTCACTGCAACTAGTGAAAAGCCTGAGCAGCACTGAAGACCTAGCAGAGTCAAAAATAATTGATTGATTTTTTAAAATAATAATGATTAAAAAAAATTTTTTTTTTAAATCAACAAAAACTACAAACTAAGCCAAGAACTAAGAGTTGGCCAAGTTTGTGCATGCAGCTTGAAAGTAACTGATAATATTTCATTAGTCTTTTCAGTCACATTCAAATAGCAAATACTATCAGTCCAGTTCAGTCACTCAGTCGTGTCCAATTCTTTGAGACCCCATGGACTGCAGCACACCAGGCCTCCCTGTCTCTCACCAACTCCCGGAGTTTACTCAAAATCATGTCCATTGAGTCGGTGATGCCATCTAACCACCTCATCCTCTGTCATCCCCTTCTCCTCCCACCTTCAATCTTTCCCAGGATTGGGTCTTTTCAAATGAGTCAGTTCTTCGCATCAGATGGCTAAACTATTGGAGTTTCAGCTTCAACAACAGTCCTTCCAATGACTATTCAGGACTGATTTCCTTGAGTATGGACTGGTTGGATCTCCTCGCAGTCCAGGGGACTCTCAAGAGTCTTCTCCAATACCACACTTCAAAAGCATCAATTCTTCGGCACTCAGCTTTCTTCACAGTCCAACTCTCACATCCATATATGACTACTGGAAAAACCATAGCTTTGACTAGATGAACTAGAGGATATCTCCGCTTTTTAACATGACGTCTAGGTTGGTCATAACTTTTTTTCCAAGGAGTAAGCGTCTTTTAATTTCATGGCTGCGATCACCATCTGCAGTGATTTTGGAGCCCAGAAAAATAAAGTCAGCCACTGTTTCCCCATCTATTTGCCATGAAGTGATGGGACCAGATGCCATGATCTTAGTTTTCTGAATGTTGAGCTTTAAGCCAACTTTTTCCCTCTCCTCTTTCACTTTCATCAAGAGGCTCTTTAGTTCTTCTTCACTTTCTGCCATAAGGGTGGTGTCATCTGCATATCTGAGGTTATTGATATTTCTCCCAGCAATCTTGATTCCAGCTTGTGCTTCCTCCAGCCCAGCGTTTCTCATGATGTCCTCTGCATATAAGTTAAATAAACAGGGTGACAATATACAGCCTTGACATACTCCTTTTCCTATTTGGAACCAGTCTGTTGTTCCATGTGCAGTTCTAACTGTTGCTTCTTGACTTGCATACAGATTTCTCAAAAGGCAGGTCAGGTGGTCTGGTATTCCCATCTCTTTCAGAATTTTCCACAGTTTGTGGTGATCCACACAGTCAAAGGCTTTGGGATAGTCAATAAAGCAGAAATAGATGTTTTCCTGGAACTCTTGCTTTTTCTGTGATCCAACGGATGTTGGCAATTTGATCTCTGGTTCCTCTGCCTTTTCTAAAACCATCTGGAAGTTCACTGTTCACATACTGTTGAGGCCTGGCCTGGAGAATTTTGAGCATTACTTTACTAGCATATGGAGAAGGCAATGGCACCCCACTCCAGTACTTTTGCCTGGAAAATCCCATGGACGGAGGAGCCTGTTAGGCTGCAGTCCATGGGGTCGCTAGAGTCGGACACAACTGAGCGACTCCACTTTCACTTTTCACTTTCATGCATTGGAGAAGGAAATGGCAACCCACTCCAGTGTTCTTGCCTGGAGAATCCCAGGGACGGGGAAGCCTGGTGGGCTGCCATCTCTGGGGTCACACAGAGTTGGACACGACTGAAGTGACTTAGCAGCAGCAGCAGCAGCAGTTACTAGCATATGAGATGAGTGCAATTGTGCAGTAGTTTGAGCATTCTTTGTCATTGCCTTTCTTTGGGATTAGAATGAAAACTGACCTTTTCCAGTCCTGTGGCCACTGCTGAGTTTTCCAAATTTGCTGGCATATTCAGTGCAGCACTTTCACAGCATTATCTTTTAGGATTTGAATTAGCTCAACTGGCATTCCATCACCTCCACTAGCTTTGTTCACAGTGATGCTTTCTAAGGCCCACTTGACTTCACACTCCTGGATGTCTGGCTCTAGGTGAGTGATCATACCATTGTGATTATGAGTCATGAAGATCTTTTTTGTATAGTTCTTCTGTGTATTCTTGCCACCTCTTCTTAATATCGTCTGCTTCTGTTAGGTCCATACCATTTCTGTCCTTTATTGAGCCCATCTTTGCATGAAATGTTCCTTTGGTATCTCTAATTTTCTTGAAGAGATCTCTAGTCTTTCCCACTCTGTTGTTTTCCTCTATTTCTTTGCACTGATTGCTGAGGAAGGCTTTCTTATCTCTCCTTGCTATTCTTTGGAACTCTGCATTCAAATGGGTGTATCTTTACTTTTCTTCTTTACTTTTCACTTCTCTTCTTTTTACAGCTATTTGTAAGGCCTCCTCAGACAGCCATTTCGCTTTTTTGCATTTCTTTTTCTTGGGGATGGTCTTGAATTCCTGTCTCCTGTACAATGTCACGAACCTCAGTCCATAGTTCATCAGGCACTCTATCTATCAGATCTACTCCCTTGAATCTATTTCTCACTTTCATTGTATAGTCACAAGGGATTTGATTTTGGTCATACCTGAATGGTCTAATGGTTTTCCCTACTTTCTTCAATTTAAGTCTGAATCTGGCAATAAGGAATTCATGATCTGAGCCACAGTCAGCTCCCAGTCTTGTTTTTGCTGACTATACAGAGCTTCTCCATTTTTGGGCTGCAAAGAATATAATCAATCTGCTTCCTGTATTGACCATCTGGTGATGTCCATGTGTAGAGCATTCTCTTGTGTTGTTGGAAGAGGATGTTTGCTATGACCAGTGCATTCTCTTGGCAGAACTCTATTAGCCTTTGCCCTGCTTCATTCTGTACTCCAAGGCCAAACTTGCCTGTTACTCCAGATGTTTCTTGGCTACCTACTTTTGCATTCCAGTCCCCTATGATGAAAAAGACATCTTTTTGGGGTGTTAGTTCTAGAAGGTCTTGTAGGTCTTCATAGAACTGTTCAACTTCAGCTTCTTCAGCATTACTGGTCGGGGCATAGACTTGGATTACTATGATACTGAATGGTTTGCCTTGCAAACGAACAGAGATCATTCTGTCATTTTTGAGATTGCATCCAAGTACTGCATTTGGACTCTTTTGTTGACCATGATGGCTACTCCATAACTTCTAACAGATTCTTGCCCACAGTAGTAGATATGATGGTCATCTGAGTTAAATTCACCCATTCCAGTCCATTTCAGTTCACTGATTCCTAAAATGTTGATGTTCACTCTTGCCATCTCCTGTTTGACCACTTCCAGTTTGCCTTGATTCATGGACCTAACATTCCAGGTTCCTATGCAATATTGCTCTTTATAGCATCAGACTTTGCTTCTATCACCAGTCACATCCACAACTGGGTGTTGTTTTTCCTTTGGCTCCATCTCTTCATTCTTTCTGGAGTTATTTCTCCACTGATCGATCTCCAGTAGCATACTGGGCACCTACCGACCTGGGGAGTTCATCTTTCAGTGTCCTATCTTTTTGGCTTTTCATACTGTTCATGGGGTTCTCAAGGCAAGAATACTGAAGTGGTTTGCCATTCCCTTCTCCAGTGGACCGCATTTTGTCATACTATCATCCTCCATATATAAATCACTATGCTAGATGCTGAGAAGGCTGTTACATATCAACATGAGACAGCAGTTTGTCAGATCTCCCAGCAATTTTTGTTCCCCAATTGCAAAGTTATCTTGTTGCTCTCCAGCTTAAAATTCTTCAGTGGCTCACCATTACCTGGGGAATAAAGTCCAAACTCCTTTTAGCAAAACTAAATCCATCGACTTCTCCCTGTATATTCCCACCATCCTCTCCCCTTCAGTGCTCAGTGTGTGCTCAATTATGTCTGATTCTTTGTGACCCCATGGGCTGCAGCCCACCAAGTTCTTCTGTCCATGGAATTTTCCCAGCAAGAATACTGGAATGGGTTGCCATTTCCTCCCCTAGGGGATCCTCCTGACCCAGGGATCAAACCCAAGTCTCCTGCATGGTAGGCGTATTCTTAACCACTGTGCTACCTAGGAAGCCCTTTTCTCCCCTTACCTTTAGTTATTATATAGTAATACTTGTAATTATTTCTAAATGCATCACCCTCTCCACTTTTCCTTTCCTTGACACATTCTATTCTCCTTGCCCTGATGTAATCCTCAACCCCCTAAGCCCTATCCTAATTTCCCTTCCAAATTCCTTTCAATTATTCAAGTTATAAGAAACATCATTTTTCCCGAGAAAAATCTCAGTTCATTTCAAGAAAAGTTAGATGGCTCCACTCTGTTTTCTTAATACTCTGTTCTTATTTATCTCTGTTACAGCACTTGCATATTTTTTCAAAACGTTTATTTGGCTGCGCCAGTCTTAATTGCGGCACTCAGGAGATTCGTTTTCATTGTAGCACACAAGATCTTTAGTTGCAGCATATTGGATCTAATTCCCTTACCAGGGATCAAACCTGGACCCCCTGCATTGGAAGAGCAGAGTCTTAGTCACTGGACCACCAGGGAAGTCTCAGCACTTGCATATTGTATGCTCTTAGTCTGTCCACTTATCTCCAATATATCTAAGGGCAGTTCTGATTCAAGGTGGCAACTAGGAAGATCCTGAACTTAGCTCCTCCCAAAGACACAGAATGCATATGCAACAACTTCCTATATGCTTAAGGGCCAAAACTGCCTTATTCATTATTCATTTCTTTATTCCGAGAATAGCTATTCAGCTCCTCCCACCATCCACCCGCAATACACACCTTCTGAGAAGCAAGACTTCTTTTCATATGGACAAATCTAGATTTTCATCAAAAATCATTAAAAGCTAATCAGAAAAGAAAAGCATGGCAATTATTATATAACTATCAACAGACACTAGTAGATTGCAAACTGTAGACTCAAAAGGCAGATTACAGGTTATACACAATCTTATGGCCACTAGTTATTACTCTAACCATTTTTATCCCATTCAAGTAAGCATATTAACATGCAAGTGACAATGACAGTAAACATAGTTGCTGCTGTTTAGTCACTCAGTTGTGTCTGACTGTGACCCCATGGACTGTAGCCCACCAGACTCGTCTGTCTATGGGATTCTTCAGGCAAGAATACTGGAGTGGGTTGCCATTTCCTTCTCCAGGCAACCTTTCCAACCCAGGGTTCAAACCCATGTCTCCTGCATTGGCAGGTGGATTCGTTACCCACTGAGCTACCAGGGAAACCTCAATTGGGGTGGCTTTGTGTGTGTGTGTGTGTGTGTGTGTGCTTAGTCGCTCAGTCATGTCCAACCCTTATGACCCCATAGACTGTAGCCTGCCAGGCTCCTCTGTCCATGGGATTCTCCAGGCAAGACTACTGGAGTGGGTTGCCATTTCTTCTCCAGGGGTGCCTCTAATTCAGCTCTTAATTTATATTTTTCAAATTAAATTATTTGCATATGCTGGTACTTCAGTCATTTAAAACAACAAACTACATGCAATAACTTCAGCTTTAGCAATGTGGTATGAAACCAAATTGAGAAATTCTTCTCTGGCACAGTGCCTAGCATCTAGTAGCTGACTGCTCAAAAAATGTTTGTTGAATTTAAATGGTTAACTTGAGTCAGGACACTTATTTTCTAGAGGGGAAGAAAAGCATAAGCCTCTGACCAGCTCACAGAAATACTAAAGGGAGAATTAAGTAATAAAAACGACAACAATGCAAGAACTGTAACAAAGTAATTAATCATGAAGTTAACTATTAGACGGACGAGTAGCTTAGGACTTCCAACCAAGAAGTCACAGTGAGCCTATAGTAAATATACAGTAAGCTGGTATAGCAACATTAATATTAGGCAAATAAAGTTTAAACAGTACTCTTCAAAGGAAGCTATAACACCTCACTTCAGAAGTGTTTTTGAAGTTTTCGGGTGAAATGTTTTGGTTCTAACAATGACTCGGGGCAGGGAGCACTCCAGGCCTGAGATGCTAAGACATCCTGCAGCTACAGGACTGTCATGTACAAGGAAGCATTGTTCCATGTGCTGTAGAAAATGCAAATGTCTTACCAGATATTCATGTAAATAAAGAACATATTTATTATTATCTAAGCTTGGGTTCTAACTCCATTTTACATTAAAAATAAAGTCACCTTGGATGGTATTAGTATAGACTGAACTTCCTAGGAATGCAACTAACTACCTGTAAATTAAGGAAAACTGCTTTTTGTTTTGTTGAGAATATCATTAAGAATTGGTCCTCATTTCAGAAAACCAGACCACCAATGATAGTGCTGCTCCTGAATCCCAATATAACACATCTGTATCAGATCCATTTGCAGTTTTTATATTTATGGTGATTTATTTAGCCTTTAAAAAAAAAAACAAAAAAACACTTTTTATTTTGTATTGGGGTGTAGCCAATTAACTGGAGAAGAAAACAGCAACCCACTCCAGTTTCATGGGAAATCCCATGGGCAGAGGAACCTGATGAGTTAGTTGCATGCAGTCCATGGGGTCACAGAGAGTCAGAGAGGACTTAGTGACTAAACAACACTGACAGCATAGCCAATTAACAATGTCGTAACAGTTTTCCGTGAATAGTGAGCGCAGAGACTCAGTCATACATAAATATCTATTCATTCTTCCCCAAACCCCCCTCCCATCCAGGCTGCCATATAACATTGAGCAGAGTTCCATGTTATTTAGCCTTTTTTAAAACACCAAACATACATAGGACTTTCCTGGTGGTCCAGTGGTTAAGAATCCTCCTGCCAGTGCAGAGGACACAGATCTGATCCCTGGTCCAGGAAGACTCAACATGCAGGGCATGTGTGCCACAACTACTAAGCCTGTGTGCTGCAGCTACTGAAGCCTGCTCGCCCTAGAGCTCATGCTCTGCAACACGAGAAGCCCGTGCTCCACATCTAGAGTAGACCCCTCTTACCAAAACTAGAGAAAGCCTGGGCACAACAACCATGACCCGGCACAGCCAGAAGTAAGTAAATACAATTTTAAAAGTATATATGTATAAAGTGTATTTTTGCTTTGCCCACAAACTTATCATTGTGCCTATTCTGCCAACTTTTTTCTCTAATGAAACATTCCAGATTAAATGAACATCTGATAAACTTGGCAAAGATATATTATACCTCCTTAATCAATCTGTAATTTGTCTTGGCAAGCTATTCTTATTTCAACTGAAGTTCCTATTTCCTTTATCACATACAAATAAGTCTGGTCTATTAATTACACTTTTATTCTAATATTCTATGGCATCTCTGTTCTTTTTTTTTTTTTTGTATGGAGTGGCTTCTGTCTTCTCTTAAAACTAGAACTAGTCATGCTTAAGAAGGTAAAAGCATCCAACTATTTTATTATGTATTCCAGCATGCTGCTGCTATTGCTGCGAAGTCACTTCAGTCATGTCCTACTCTGTGCGACCCCACAGACGGCAGCCCACCAGGCTCCCCCATCCCTGGGATTCTCCAGGCGAGAACACTGGAGTGGGTTGCCATTTCCTTCTCCAATGCATGAAAGTGAAAAGCGAAAGTGAAGTCGCTTAGTCACGTCTGACTCTTTGTGACCCCATGGACTCCAGCATAGTCAGGCCCCAAAATGTGCGTACTGAAATCTATATTTTTACTAATTTAATTTTACTCTTCTTTTATCATACAATTTTATCAATTATGTTTACCATTGATCTTATATAATTATAAACAACAGAACCACAGTTCCCTATCAATTTCATTTCAGGGTAATTAAGAGTTAGGTTTTAAAAAACTGTTCTAACACCTAAAATTACACCACTTGCTACATACTAGGTTCTGTTGTGTAAGTGCTTTATATGTTTTAACTCAGCTAATCCTCAAAATAATTCTATGAGATATTACTAACATTTCCCATATTATAGCTATGGAAACTGAGGCAAAGAGAAATTAAACAAGACTTTTTCAGAGCTCCAGCAAATGGCAGAGCCAGCATCTGAATTCCAATAATGCAAAGAACAGTGGACCTGAAAGTGTTCAAAACAAGTGTTCTAAGGAAAAAACCACTGCATGCACGAGAAAACAATTTACCAAATGCATGGATACTACATCATAATGATTGAATCACATTCTCAGACCACAATGAAATAAAATTTAAAATCAACAATAAAGAGATAAATAAAAATAAGCATAGTGGGCAATACTAATTGTTTACCCAACATCTACTGTCCCCATTTCTTGACTGACATAACTCCAATTAGGTGGCTTAATTAAAATATTCAATCTTCCCTTCCCTGCAGCTAGGGTGGACAGATGTCCTAGTCTTAGTAAGGACATGGAAGTGGGAATTGCTTGGTGGAGGAGTCTGGAAATGCTAATGTTTTCCTGATGAAATTGTTCTTTTTATCTGCTGAAGCATAGATGTGGTGCTTGCATCAAGAGCAAGAGGACAAAAGCCACAAACTAAAGAGAACTAGTGGAGGCCTAGATTGTTGATGACTTCCTCAAGCAGTTGTAAAGCATAGGAATTTCTCAAGATTTCCTGAGAAAAATTAATATATTATATGAATAAGCCATTGTGTTCTGATTTCTGTAACATAACTGCCAAAGACAGTCCTAACTGATCTGTAAAATATTAAAAATAAATAATTTAGAGTTCAACCTAAAGATTCCAGGGAGGACTTTCCTGGTGGTCCAGTGCTTAGGCATCCACCTGCCAATGCAGTGGGCATGGGTTCAATCCCTGGTCTGGGAAGATTCCTCATGCTGCAGGGCAACTAAGCCCATGCTTGGCAACTACTAAGCCCATGTTCTAGAGCCTGTGCTCTGCAATAAGAGAAGCCACTGCAGTGAGAAGCCCACACACCCAAACTAGACAGCAGCTCCTGCTTGCTGTAACTAGATAAAGGCTGTGAGCAGCAATGAAGACCCAGAAGAGCCAAATGTTAAAAAATAATAATAATAAAAATACAGATTCTAAGGAAAAAAGAAAGTATAATAATAAAGATAAAAGCAAAAGTTAATGAAATAGAAAATAAAAAATAATAAAGAGGGTCAACAAACCAAAAGCTGATTTGGGAGAAGAAAAAAACTAATAAAGAAATATATCTCCAAG
The DNA here is from genome assembly GCF_029407905.1 of Bubalus kerabau. Taxonomy (NCBI): domain Eukaryota; kingdom Metazoa; phylum Chordata; class Mammalia; order Artiodactyla; family Bovidae; genus Bubalus; species Bubalus kerabau. The sequence continues at coordinate 101,303,429 of NC_073629.1, read as the reverse complement.
GGCTTTCTTGGTGGCTCAGTGGTAAAGAATCCACCTGCCAATGCAGGAAACATGGGTTCAAACCCTAGTCTGGGAAGATCCCACATGCCAAGGAGCAACTAAGTCCATGCCCCACAACTACTGAGCCTGTGTTCTAGTAGCTGCAACTACTGGAGCCCAAGCGCCTAGAGCCCATGCTTGGCAACAAGAGAAGCCATAAGGAGAAGCCTGCACATCACCACGAAGAACAGGACCCCCGCCCGCACTGGCCAAAATTAGAGAAAAGCCCAGGCAGAAACAAAGACCCAACACAGCCAAAATAAATAAATAATAAAATTATTCAAAAACGAAAACATATCTCCAGAAATCTTTCATTTTCAGGTCACTGCTTACCTTTCTAGACTCATCACAGGCTTGCCACTTCTTTCCATGCTCACAGCAGACTTGAACCAAACCCATTTCACTCACCACTCTGAGAATATTCCATGCTCTTAATCCCCTGTGCCTCCACAAACGCTTTTCTTCTTGCTTGAAATACCCTTTTCCCTGGTTGTCTTCCTGACAAGCTCTTCCTTCTTCTAGAAAACTCACTGGTGACCTCCTCTGAGAAGCCTTCTCTGACTCCTTTAAACAAAGTTTGTACTGGTGGCCCATATTAAATTCCTTGGCACCCTTTGCATACTTTCACACACTTACTAACTATATATTAAGTAATTTGAGGCTCTTGCTACAGGCTCTGTTTTAGCAAGTACTATATTTTAAATATATTTCCTTTTTTTCACCCTAAGCAAAGAGCTCATTTAGGGTGAGATTTTATCAATTTCTCTATCCCTAACACTAGCTCAATGTCCTATACCTAATGAGCTGCTGCTGCTGCTAAGTCGCTTCAGTCATGTCCGACTCTGTGTGACCCCATAGACGGCAGCCCACCAGGCTCCCCCGTCCCTGGGATTCTCCAGGCAAGAACACTGGAGTGGGTTGCCATTTCCTTCTCCAGTGCATGAAAGTGAAAAGTGAAAGGGAAGTCGCTCAGTCATGTCTGACCCTTCGCTACCCCATGAACTGCAGCCCACCAGGCTCCTCCGTCCATGAGATTGTCCAGGCAAGAGTACTGGAGTGGGTTGCCATTGCCTTCTCCAATACCTAATGAACACTAACTATATATTTGCTGAGTAAATGAATGAATGATTAAGATAGCAAATAACTGCAATGCTTATTACACACTCAAAGTATCAGCAGAGTGTTATGAGATCTCAAAGGGGAAGCAACCAACCCTCTCACCTTCCTTACTGCAAAAATAATATGCTTTAAGATAAGCTTTTTTTTTTTGGCTACACCACAAGGCCTGCAGGACCCTAAGTTCCCCAAGCAGGAATCAAACCCAGGCCTTTGGCTCAGTTTGAAACAGAACACAGTTTCTAACCACTGGACCCCCAGGGAAATTCTAAGATCAGTGTTTTATATCTCTCACATGCCTTCGCACATATCAACGTCAACAAAAATACACCCATGCACTGAGTGAATCCAAGTTGTACATATAACTTCTGTGCTTCCAGTTTTTGTTTTTCTAGCTGGATTATCAATTAAGGTGAAGGATCTTGGGAGCTACTTCAGCATAGCAGTACACACACAGTAAAACTCTCAACCTGATAAATCATCCCCCGATGTTACCTAGTGCTGAGTTCATCCCCCAGAGACATCTGCAAAATTCTTTACTAATCAGTAGCCCAACTTTCCACATCAGCTCTGGAGGAAATAGTAAATGGATGGAATATGGCCAAAAGCTACAATCATACACTACTGTGAGTGAACCTTAAGAATAAATGTGATACAAATAGTCTCATTTAAAACATATCACTTTACCCCAAAACCCTGAACCTCCACATGAGAGCTCCCTCTCTGAAACCTCACTATACCTCAAAGAGGTTGCAAAACCAGATAAATGCAACAAGAAAAACAGCAGGAAATTTAGCAAGAAGCAGTTTTGACAGACAGCAAGGATATGTAACAAAGACCATTTCCAAGGTGCAGAGCCCTAATAAGCCTTGGACTGCTATCATCCTTTCTCCCGGGGTTCTCAATGCTAAACTCCTTTTAAAAAGGTGGTGGGAGATGGGAAGGAACTTCTTTCTTCTCTATTCTCTTTTGGAAATCTCTGTAATACAGTGTTAGCCCCTTGGATTCATCACAGGCAAAAATAAATAAAATTATTTTTTAAAAATTAAAGAATTAAAGAAAAATTAAAGAAGAATTCTGGTGGGTCAGTAGCTAAGACTGCATGCTCCCAAGGCAGAGGGCTGATCAGGGAACTAGATCCCACATGCCACAACTAAGAGTTCACATGTGACAAAGAAGATCAAAGATCCTGCATGCCGCAACTAACATTGGGTGCAGCCAAATAAATAAAAATAAATAATTTTTAAAAGAAGAGTTAACTGCAACCTAAATACAATGATGTTACATAAGACTGTAGCCCATAACTTGCTAGGAGACTCCCATGTTTGCTGGCTTTGAAGAATCAAGCTGCCACATGGAGAAGGAAACACAGCAAGGAGCTACAGCCCTCTATTCAGCAGTCTGCCAGGAACTGAATGATGCCAACGACCACATAAGCTTAGCAACAGATCCTTCCCCAGTTGAGCCTCATATAAGACAGCTGCCCTAACTGACACCTTGATTGCAGCTTTGTGAGCCTCTGAGGCAGGGGACCCAGCTAAGTCATACCTAGACTCTTGAACTACAGAAACAGATATAATAATATGTGTTCTTTTTAAACCACTGCATCAGTGGTAAAATTGTTATGCAGCAATAAATAACTAATATACTATCCTTCCCTTTGTGTGGCAATTACCCTTGTACTTAATTAATGTTAATATAAATGATTACCATCAGATTATAATTTCCACAAGGTCAGGATTAACAAGTTTTAATCATCAGTGTATCTTAGCACTTAACACAGTATCTGGTGTGAACAGATGGATAGATGGATGAATAAATGCCTACTCTGTTCCAGGCATAATGCTGTATCTTAGAGAAACAAAGGTAAATAAGACATAGTCCCTGTTCTTATGGAGCTTGAAGCTAAGTAGGATGACAAGACACTTAATCAGATGATTTCAAAAGACTATGTTAAAGGTAACATAGGCTTCTGTGAAGACACAGAATATGGGCTTTTAACTCAGACTGCATGGGTCCAGGTACGGGAGAGGAGAAAATCTTCTTCCCAAGAGTAGAAAGACAAACAAGGCTGTGGGGGGTATTCAGTGCACTATGAGTACTACTCTCTCAAGATTAACATCATTATCAATAATGTCTTCAGAATATAATCTAGTCCCAAAATGACAAAGTATTCGGTATGCTGGTGCTGCGTCGCTTCAGTCGTGTCCAACTCTTGGCAACCCCATGGACTGCAGCCTACTAGGCTCCTCCGTCCATGGGATTTTCCAGGCAAGAGTACTAGAGTGGGTTGCCATTGCCTTCTCCTGAGTATTTAGTATAGTGGGATTAACAACAAGGAGCCACACCTCTTGTGATGTGAGAAGACACATTTTAGGTACTGTATTAGTTACAAGAAAATCTGATAACAAAGAAATTCAATTAATCTTCTAAAGGAATGTTTGGGGATTCTCAATAGATCAATAAAATCAAGATTTATGTTGATCAGGCAACATGATCTTATGTATAGAAAATTCTAAAGAAAAAAAAACTACAAAAACTATTAGAATTAATAGAAAAGTTCAGCAAGGTTATAGGATACAAGATAAATATATAAAAATCAATTGTTTTCTATACTGTGCTGTGTGCGTCCATCGTCGCTCAGTCATGTGTCAGACCCTTTGCAACCCAATGGACTGTAGCCCGCCAGACTCCTTGGTCCAAGAGGACTCTCTAGGCAACCCACTGGAGTGGGTTGCCCATGCCCTTCTCCAAGGGATTTTCCCAACCCAGAGATAAGCCCACGTCTCCCGCACTGCAGTGGATTCTTTATATCATCTGAACTACCAGGGAAGCCAGTTTTCTACACTAGGAATAAGCAATCAGAAAATGAAATTAAGAACATAATTTTCCTACAACAAAACTGCTAGAAACAAAGACCGAGAACCTTAGGACTTTGAACCCAAGGTAGCTAGAGCATTATCCTTATAGCACATAAAGGTCTCTTCTAGAGGAGGCAAAAAGGTTGCTGCTCTGCCTGTGTTTTTCCCTACAGTATCCCTTGCTGTCACTCTGGAAGACACCAGCTGACTTTTGCCTGACACTGACATTCTCAGTTTGATCTCAGTCACTGCATCCTTCCAACACTTAGACTCCTGAAGTTAAAGAAAGGGTCCTCATTGCTTGAGTATAAAAATCCTCCCAAGTGAAACATCACTCTTAGTTTTCTTTTTAAACCCCCTTTCACTGTAATAACTTTTGTTTTAATAAAATATTCCTTTTTTTAAGACCTAGGAAGGAAGGGAGGAACACAGAAAGAAAGGAAGAGAAGAAAGAAAAGACAATTCCACTTACAATAGCACCAAAAGTTAAGAGCTGAAATGACTATTAGAAACTATTAGAAAAAAACATTAGGGGAAATCTTCACGACATTACATTTGGCAACAATTTCATGGATATGACATCATAAGCACAAACAACGAAAGGAAAGCTATAAATTGAATCTCAACAAAATTAAGAACTTTTGTGCATCAAAGGACACTACATAAAGAACTACAACTCAACAAAAACAACCCAAGTTTAAAAAAAAAGGAAAGGAAGGAAGGAATATGCAACAGATTAAAGACAATCTCTTCAGCAACTGGTGTTGGGAAAGCTGGACAGCTATGTGCAAATCAATAAAATTAGAATACTCCCTCACACCATGCACAAAAATACTCACTTAGTATCACGCTTAGTGAGATAAGCCAGAGAGAAAAAAAGACAAATACTATATTTTATCACTTACTTGTGGCATCTAAAAAAAAAAAACAAAACTAGTGAATAGAACACACAAAAAAGGCAAAACAGACACAGAGAGAACAAGCTAGTGACTACCAATGGAGCAAAGAAAAGGGGCAAAATAGGGGCAGAGGTAAGAGGTACAATCACCACGTATAAAATAAACTACAAGCACATTACCTATAGCACAGGGAATATAGCCAATTTTTATAATAACTATACATGGACTATAACCTGTAAAAATTGTGAATCTCTATGTGGTACACCTGAAACTAATATAATATTGTAAATCAATTATTATCTCAAAAAAAAAAAAAGCTCATGAGAGCTACTTCATGAGCTCTCACACCTACTTCACACCCACTAGGATGGCTATAATAATAAAAAAATTTTTAATAATAAACAGAATAGTAAGTGTTGGTGAGATGTAGAGAAACTGGAACACTTACACATTGCTTGCAAGCATGTAAAATGAAACAGCCACTGTGGAGAACTTCAGTACCTCAAAAAGTAAAATGAAATTACTATATGAACCAAACATTCCACTTCTAGATATACAGCAAAAGAATTAAAAACAAGTGCTCAAACAAATACTTGTATACAAATGTTCATAACTGTACTATTCACAATAGCCAAAAGAGAGAAATAATCCTAATGTCTACCAAAAAATGACTATATAGACAAAACATGGTATTTCATACACTGGAACATTATTGGGCTATAAAAAGGAATGAAATGTTAATACATACTATAACACTGATTAATGCTGAAAACCCTATGCTAAATAAGTCAGTCATAAAAGTCACATATTGTATGATTCCATTTATATGAAATGTCCAGAATAGGCAAGTCTATAGAGATATGAAGTAGAACAGTGTTTGCCTGGAGATGGGGGAA